>NC_056531.1:10028332-10069837 GCF_019175285.1 Sceloporus undulatus
GGTATGCTTTGATTGAGAGTTCCTGCATGGCAGAATAGGGTTGGACTGTATGGCCCTTAGGATTCTATGATTCTATGAGTGCTGGAGTCTCCTCCTTTCGAGGTTTTTCAACAGAGGCTGGATGGGCATGTGTCGGGAGTGCTTTGTGTCTTCCTCGATGGCAGAATGGAGTTGGATTGAATGGCCCTTGGGGGTTTCTTCCAACTCTGCGATTCTGTTATTCTTTGGAGACCTTTTCAGTGCAAATGTTCTACCAAATTGGAGAGGGTAACATTCATGCACTACAGTTGCTACATCTTAATTGATGGGATGCTAGTTTATTCAAAGGGAATTGCTCTAGCTGCACAAAAGCCTGGCAAAAGCTTGCCTGAATTTCAGGTGCGGGTCGGAGGGTGGAGGCTAACATCCTTATGCTAGAAATGCAGAATTCTCTATGAAATCTGGTTTTTATGCCATTGTTTTAGAATGCAGAGAGTATGTGGGTTAGACTGCTGGGACGAGGGTGACGAAGAGAATCCAAAGAAACATTAAGTGAAACTGAAAGCTAATAAGATTTCACTCCAAACCAATTCCAGCATGAGAGAACTCCACTCTTTGCTGCGAGAGGTATTTATGCAAAGTTGTTTCAGAAAAGATCCTAGCAAGAGGAGACAGCATGATTGCTGGACATGTTCCGTAGCCAAGGCATCAGGATGGTTTAGACCTTTCATTGGCAATATGTGTCAATTATGCCTTCTCCTTGAATTCTGAGAAACCGTGTCTTCCTGTCTTATATATACTACATCCCTGGATGATGTGATGGGAAGCTAGAGTTGTCCTGGGGGAAAGTTACACTAGGCTTCAATGGGCAGAAGAACTCTCCTTACTACAATATTAGTCATTTACCCAGAGGAGTCCTGGGGTCTAGCATTCTTTATTAAGAAAGCATGCTAGACTCTAGCCAGTCAGTGAAAAAAGGGACAGTGTGAATAATCTGATCTGAATGTTCCGATTTCAGACTTTTGTTTGATTTTTCTGAGATTTCTTTTCTTTAATGGACAAATTTGTAGGGTGAAATAGGACCTTGGAGGGGTCAAATAAAAAATCTACCTACACCCATCCTTCCACATTCGCTGGGGTTAGGGGCACAGAACGCCCATGAATGTGAAAAAACCGCAAATAACAAAAGCACTGTGCCTTTACCTGCAGGAACGCCTCTCTAGGAATTAAAAAAAATGTTGTTTTTACTATGCATTCTTTTCTGCCTCTTTTTTATTTAATATATAGAATCATAGAATCCTAGAGTTGGAAGAGACCCCAAGGGCCATCCAGTCCAACCCCATTCTGCCATGCAGGAAATCTCAATCAAAGCATCCACGACAGATGGCCATCCAGCCTCTGTTTAAAGACCTCCAAGGAAGGAGACTCCACCACCTTCCGAGGAAGGAGTGTTTTCCACTGTCAAACAGCCCTTACTGTCAGGAAGTTCCTCCTAATGTTGAGGTGGAATCTCTTTTCCTACAGTTTGCATCCATTGCTCTGGGTCCTGTTCTCTGGAGCAGCAGAAAACAAGCTAGTTCCTTCCTCAATATGACATCCCCTCAAGTATTTAAACAGGGCTATCATATCATCTCTTAACCTTCTCTTCTCCAGACTAAACATCCCCAGCTCCCTGAGTCGTTCCTCATAGGGCATGGTTTCCAGACCCTTCACCATTTTAGTCGCCCTCCTTTGGACACGCTCTAGTTTCTCAATGTCCGTTTTGAATTGTGGTGCCCAGAACTGGACACAATATTCCAGGTGGGGCCTGACCAGAGCAGAATAGAGTGGCACTATTACTTCCCTTGATCTAGACACTATACTTCTATTGATGCAGCCTAAAATCGCATTGGCCTTGTTAGCTGCCGCGTTGCACTGTATATCTCTATTTTTTCTTTCCTTCTTTCTAACTGCCTTAACTATCCATTAGTCTGTCCATTCATATGGGGCAGAATACACAGCCTTTCCTTTAATGTATCCTCACAAGACCCCTGTGAAGTAGATTAGGTGGAGAGAGATTAAGATTGTGTGTGTGTGTGGGTATCTAGTGAGCTAGACTGTGGGGAAATTTGAACCCAGGTTGTCCCCAGTTACAGTCGAATAAAACAGTGGTGATTATTAAAACATGAAAAAAATCCCCAGGATCCAGGAAAGCGATGACAAAATGAATCCTTGATAAAAATTTTTTGCATATGATTGGATTTGAGATAACAGAATCAGCGTTTCGTACAAAGAGTTATGCTAAAAGCTTTAGGAGCTTTTGTGATGGAAAAATGTAATCTGTTTTTGTAAACATATTTATTCCCCTTGCGTTTTCCTGTTATTGAATGCTTCTTCCTTTTCCTTGACAGATTTCATCACGCTAGGAATTCCCTGGGCTTTAATACCGAGGCGGTTGATTTTGCTTGAAAGCGGCTACAAGGAGAGGCCAACGTAAAACGGTACTGAATGTCTCTACACTTGATCACGTCTTCTGTTTCTCTTGTGTGCGTCGTTGCTTTGATAGTTCATAAAGCATTTTTAATTTGTGCAGGTCTTTGTTGCGTCCTGGGTTAAGATTAATTCTTTCTTGTTGAAATTAATTTCATGCCCGTTTTACTTCTAACAAGCTCTTCCAGAGTGCATGATATATTTTGCTATTGCTGGTTTTAAATAGTGGGTGGAGGCTGTAGTGGAAGAGCTGGGACAAAGTGCTTGCTGATTCAAGATGGCTTTGGTTACCATGACTAGATAATGGCCTTAATTCTATTATTATTAATATTTAGAGTTCACACCATTGTACCAGTGGGATTTACATACTCACCATCCAACAATCGATTGAATGGGTCTACTCCCATTGGGAGTAACAGTCAGACCAAAGTTAGGAAATGTTGTTATTATTGGTGTTCTTATTATTTTCTGGACTATAGTTCTGGAAAAGGTAATGGCCATGTTGGTTGGGGCATTCTGGGAGCAGTTCAGAAAAGGAACTTTGAAAAGTTCTGGCTAATAGTGCTTCTTTATTCCAGTTTTAGTAGGCGAAATAATTCTTTGAACTATATGTTAATATCTCCATGCCATTTATGGTGTCCAGAATTGGTGTCCCTTATAGAAAGTGGCAAAATCAAGGTTTGCTTTCAAGCCATGGTTGGTTGAATTCGTGGATACAGAGGACTGACTGTATTTCTTGTTCAATTATTTTTTATTTTTTCCGGGGTGAAGCCCAACTATCCCATTTCCACCAGTTTTAGACAGCTTGGTTTTATCCTCTGGCATGCAAAAATAGGAGGGATAGGGACAACAGGCAATTCAGTCAGAATCAGCATGGCAGCTCTCCATCTAGAACAATGATCCCCAAACTGTGCCCTTTAAGAGATTTTGGTCTTCAGCACCCAGAATCCCAGATTACTGGCCAACATTGCTGAGGTTTCTGGGAGCTGAAGTCCAAAATCTCTCAAAAGGCACAGTTTGGGGACCACTGATCTAGGAAATCCAAGAAGGAGCTGGACAGAAGATGAAATGGCACCAATAACAGCCGGGAACTATTGAAGAGTTTTGATCCCCAGCCCTGATTAGAGGTAGAGATCTCAATTAGATTTTTCCCAAGAATAAGGCATTTCCTCACTGCAGAAATAATCTGGTTTGACACCACTTTAACTGCCATGGTTCAATGCTATGGAATTCTGGGGACTGTAATTTGTTGTGGCACCAGAGCTCTGCTTCTAGGCGTTGAGGTCCAAAACACCTGGAGGACCAAAGTTTGGAAACTGCTGATCTAGGGATAGCAATAGCAAGTACATTTCTATACCACTTATCAGTGCACTTAGGCACTCCCAGCAGTTTGCAGCGTGTAAGATGGGTGACAGAATTGAGGGCATACGTATCAAATTTGCAGATAACACCGAAGTAGCTAATACTCCAGAGGACAGGATCAAAATTCAAAATGATCTGAATAGACTAGAAAGCTTGGCCAAAGCTAACAAAATTAACTTCAACACAGAGAACTGTAAGGTACTGCACTTAGGGCGGAAAAATGAAATGCGCAGATATAGGATGAGGGACACCTGGCTTAAGGAGACTTATACATACGAAAGGGATCTAGGAATCCAAGTAGACCACAAATTGAACATGAGTCAACAGTGTGATGTGGCAACTAAAAAGGCCAATGCAATTTTAGGCTGCATCAGTAAAAGTATAGTGTCTAGATCAAGAGAATAATAGTGTCACTTTATTCTGCTTTGGTCAGGCCCCACCTGGAATATTGTGTCCAGTTCTGGGCACCACAATTCAAAAAGGACATTGAGAAACTGGAGCGTGTCCAAAGGAGGGCGACTAAAATGGTGATGTGTCTGGAAACCATGCCCTATGAGGAACACCTTAGGGAGCTGGGGATGTTTAGCCTGGAGAAGAGAAGGTTAAGAGGTGATATGATAGCCCTGTTTAAATATTTGAAGGGATGTCATATTGAGGATGAAGCAAAGCTTGTTTTCTGCTGGCTCTAGAGACTGGAACACAGAACAATGGATGCAAGCTCCAGGAAAAGAGATTCCACCTCAACATTAGGAGGAACTTGCTGACAGTAAGGGCTGTTCGACAGTGGAACACACTCCCTCGCAGTGTGGTGGAGTCTCCTTCCTTGGAGGTCTTTAAACAGAGGCTGGATGGCCATCTGTCAATGGGGATGCTTTGATTGAGAGTTCCTGCATGGCAGAATGGGGTTGGATTGGATGGCCCTTGGGGCCTCTTCCAATTCTTTGATTCTATAATTCTACTCAACAAGCTGCGTACTCCTTTTAGTGACCGCGGAAAGATGCCAGGCTGAGTCAACCCTGAGCCCCTGGCTGGTACTGAACTCACAACCTTGAGTGAATGGCTGCGGTACAGGCATTTAACCACTATTCCACCAGGGCTCCCTGATCTAAACAATACCTCCAGTTCAGTTGGAACAGATAGTCCTGGATTGTGCGGATCAATGATCTGGCTCCATAGAAGGCCATTCAAATGGCATGGATCCCATTACAACTTGACAGCTTCCTGCACCCTTTTGATCACATTAAAGGAAAACATTCTGCTTCAGTTGGTGCCAGTATCTGCTAAAAACCCAGCCCCCCAGCTTAGAAACAAACCACGTTAAATTTGTTAGAGCTGAAACAATGGCCCATGTCAATGTGAAATGCCACATCCCTTTGCCAAGTGAACTAATTCAAACCAGGTTCAAACATGACTGTCACAGTTTGTTTTTAATAGTAGTTACCTGGCATATTCTAAAGATGAATAGCGGCATTTTGGAGGCCCAGCAGCATATCAAATATAAGCTCTTTTTCCCCCTGGTCTCATTCAGTGCAGTACATTTGTTTCTGTCTCTGCAGGTGGATTTAGCCCTACCTCAGCAGCTTCCACTCATTTCTTTCGGATTTCCTGAAATAGTTCCCTCGCTTCTTGAAGGAATCCAAATCAAATTTTGCAGCACGCTGCCATAGCTAAGGCCTTCTTCCTGTTGCTGTCAGTGAATGTCTCCAGTTCTGTGCCAAAGCTAGCAGGCTATAAAGTCTGCACAAAAGTTGATTTGGAATTGGCTCAGCTTGTCCCCATCTTTGGAATGCTGTTTCCTTCATGCTGTTTGCTATTCTTTGGCTACCCGTCCTATCCCTCCTGCATTTTTTGTTTTGGGTTGCTTTATTCACATTTATTTCATAGATGCTTGATTTTTGGGGGCGATTCTAGTCTCATTGTGGAAAGAGTTCCTGAAATCCTGCCAGAGTTCAATATAGATACTTGCCCCTTGGAAAGTTTTACACTGAAATACTTTTACTTTTTTCCTCCCTGATCCTTTTAGGAAGATAATTTCGTATTTGTTGTACAGTATGGTGGGAACTGAGGTTATTTAGCCTAAGTGCTTTAATCCTTGCAATGTGCTTTTCGCTGTAGTTTATGTGAAATTTTAAAATAAAATGAGGTTATTGTATGTAGCAGACACGCAAGATTTGAATGTCTCACAATTAGCAATTTAAGGCTGCTTCCACACTGAAAAAATAATCCAATTTTACACCACTTTAACTGCCATGGCTCAGTGCTTTGGAATTCTGGGAATTGTACTGTTGTGCGACATTTAGCCTTCTCTGTCAGAGAGCTCTGGTGTCACGACAAACTACAAACTAACTGTCATCTTTCGGCCTCTGAGGGAGAAAGAAGGCTGGCCCAGTTCCATCAGGGGCTAGCCCGAAGAAAGAAGCTCCTCCCTCCCTAACTGTCATCTTTCGGCCTCTGAGGGAGAAAGAAGGCTGGCTCAGTACCATCAGGGGTTGGCCTGAAGACAGAGGCTCCTCCCTCCCTAACTGTCATCTTTCGGCCTCTGAGAGAAAAAAAAAAAAAACTCAGTACCATCAGGGGCTGGCCTGAAGCAGAAGAGCCCTCCCTCCGGTCCATCTGCCTTGGTCCAGGCCTCAGAGGGAGAGAAGAATGCTGGACCTGATTCCCTCCCCCCCTCACCATTCCCTTCTCCTTTTGTGTCGTGTCTTTTAGATTGTAAGCCTGTGGGCAGGGAACTGTCTGTTATCCCCTCTATTGTAAACCGCTCGGATTCCCAGTGATTGGGCGGTATATAAATAAAACCTATTATTATTATTATTATTATTACTAAATGCTTTATGAAGTTAGGTAATACAAACCTGCTATGAAACCATTTTTGTATCTTTGGGGTTGTCTGCACCCATTCTCTCAATGCAGAATCTGGATGATGCAGGTCCCAATCCTTGGTTCTGGTGTGAATGGTCTGGACAACATCCAACCCGTTCAGCACCAAATCTGCCATATACCACCCCTTAAAATGGTTCTTAAAATCTCACATTTTGCTCTGGATCTTCCTGGAAGAGCCGGAGCCATCCATTGCAACACAGGGCAGCTGTTTACAATGCATGCTGCTGTGCTGCCTGGCACAGATGCCAGCGTGGCAATTCATGCGCTCTAGGGTCAGAACAAGATGCCCAAATCTGTGATCAATGTACTGGGTGGCACTGGGTGCAAACATCCACCCAGCTTCACAATGGAGGACCCCAAGTAAAGGGAGGGTGTCAGGGCAGCTCCGGGGTCAGAAATAAGCAACAGTACAGCAGTTGTGTATTTGTGTGTCCCTGTGTGTGTGTGTTTTATAGGATAGTTCTCTTTTTGAAAAACATCCTCGACTATCTTTCTGGGAGCGTTCTTTTCTGCTCTAAAAGCAGGTGCTTTTCCTATTGTGTGCCAGATTCTTGCATTCCAAATAGAGACAGAAGCCAAGTTCTCCCCAGCTAGTCTTGGAACAGAGCTTTGGGCCTCATTAAAGCCCACCTGAAGGGAGAGGAACTGCTGTTGTCTTTATTATCAGTTGCTAAAGACTCTCAGAACTAGCCCATATACCAAGTACTGCTTATATTTTTTTGAATGGCTACCAGAATGGGAATAGCTAGGTACTGGAAGCCTCGGAATGGCTATGCAGTCCATTTGTTAGGATTTGGCATATTGCTCTAGCTTTAAAAGAAAAATAATAACCTGCCAAAGCAAGCATGGAAGATGAGCTATTAATCAAAAGCATTTTCTCGAAACTTGTTTTCCATTTTCGGAAACATCAATAAAGGAACATCCCCAAGTTTTGCCTCCAGGGGCAGATAACTTCTTTTAGAGCAATGGACTTTCTGAAATGGTGGAGAGGTCAATAAAATATAATTAGCCCAAACTACTACTAATCTGTATACGCATGGGAGAGAGAAAAATATGGGCCACACTTGTTCATGTTCCATTGATTTTCTAAAAAATTGTTCGTTACATCGTGTGTTGTATTCATATAGTTGTCGATGAGATTTTTCTTTTAAAGAGAGGGAAGTTTAATAGGCTCCTGATTTTTTTCTAGGCTGAAGAAGAATTGCAGCCATCCTCACCATACAAGCCAAGGAAATAGCTTTTCTATAATGGTGTTTATAAAGGTGGGGGGGGGACCTTGCTCTGCAGGGGCAAATTTTAAAGGTAGAGAGAATTCACCCCTTGCTGAAGACTAGTACGGGGTGGATCTTTTTTCCCTACCATCCACTTTCACTCCTGCAGAAGTCTTTTGCTAGCCATTGGCATCCCTAAGGTTGGTGTCACCTAGTGCAATAACACGTTGTTACCCACCCACCCACCATTGACCTCCTCCCATCCCACACTATCCATAGAATCATAGAATCATAGAGTTGGAAGAGACCTCAAGGGCCATCCAGTCCAACCCCATTCTGCCATGCAAGAACTCTCAATCAAAGCATACCTGACAGATGGCCATCCAGCCTCTGTTTAAAGACCTCCAAGGAAGGAGATTCCACTACACTCCGAGGAAGGAGTTTGTTACACTGTCGAACAACCCTTATTGTCAGGAAGTTCCTCTTAATGTTCAGGTGGAATCTCTTTTCTTGGAGCTTGCATCCATTGTTCTGGGTCCTATTCTCTGGAGCAGCAGAAAACATGCTGGCTCCATCCTCAATATGACATCCCTTCAAATATTTAAACAGGGCTATCATATTCCTCTTAACCTTCTCTTCTCCAGACTAAGCATCCCCAGCTCCCTGAGTCTTTCCGCATAGGGCTTCATGGATTCCAGGCCCTTCACCATTTTAGTTGCCCTCCTTTGGACACGCTACAGTTTCTCAACATCCTTTTTGAATTATGGTGCCCAGAACTGGACACAGTGGCCCTGTACAGACGGGCCCTTTGTGGCATGCCCATGACTTGCTAGGGTTGCCTCGGGGCGGCGCATGCAGACGGCCCGCAACCCTAGCATGTGATGAGGGCATCGCAGCTGTGCAGCACCACCCACATCGCAGCTGTGCAGCGTCCAAACAGGTTTGTAGGTTTGCAGTGGTGCAATTGTGCTGCAAAAAGGAGCCGCACAGCAGCATCACGCAGTTTGGTTGCTGCGGCGCTGCTGTGGAGCAAAGAGAGGCGCCTCCCCGACGCCTCTTTCTGGCGGTCTGTACCCCGCCAGTATTCCAGGTGGGGCCTGACCAAAGCAGAATAGAGTGGCACTATTACTTCCCTTGATCTAGACACTATACTTCTATTGATGCAGACTAAAATCGCATTGGCCTTGTTAGCTGCTGCATTGCACTGTTGACTCATGTTCAATTTGTGGTCTACTTGGACTCCCAGATCCCTTTCACACGTATAACTCTTCTTAATCCAGGTGTCCCCCATCCTATATCCGTGCATTTCATTTTTCTGCCCTAAGTGCAGTACCTGTGTTGAATTTCATTTTGTTAGCTTTGGCCCAGCTTTCTAGTCTATTCAGATCATTTTGAATTTTGATCCTGTCCTCTGGAGTATTAGCTACTCCTCCTAATTTGGTGTCATCTGCAAATTTGATAAATATGTCCCCTAATTCTATTATCCAAGTCATTGATAAAGATGTTGAATAGCACTGGGCCCAGGACAGAGCCCTGTGGTACCCCACTGGTTACTTCCCTCCAGAATGAAAAGGAGCCATTGTTGAGCACCCTTTGGGTTCAGCCGGTATAACAGTAGATTCATGAGGTTAAATTGAAAATTTGGTAAGATGGGACATTTTAAAGAAAATGTAGAAAATAATTGAATATTAAAAATTTTTAAAGTCAGAGATATTTCGAATTTTTTAAAAATGTAATTTAAAAAAAACCTGGGGCCTCTCTTTTCTCCTCCTCCCTCTGAGCTTTGCCCCACTCACACCATCTCTTCAGCATTTTGAAGGGACACCGGTGAATGCCACAGACTTGTTTTTGCCGAAAGGCAGATGTTTGAGGAACAATGATGTCACCCCTCTTAGGGTGTCACCTGGCGCAATATGGACCCTCTAAGTGACACCCCTGCTCCAAGCACATAGTGGCTCCATTCTAGTGCATAGAGTGGTGAGACAGAGTGGAAGAGAAAGGCTGATAAGTTTTTGAGTCGTTGGACAAGCTATGAAAATTTACCCCAGATCTTCCAGTTATTCTTCCTTGGCCTTGCCTTGGGTTCTCTCTCCTATTCCCTGTCCCTGTCCCTCAGAGCCTCATGAGAACAGGCAAGCAGCAATAGCAGTAGCAAGTACATTTCTATACGCTTATCAGTGCACTTAAGAACCCCCTAAGCGGTTTACAATGTGTAAGCTAATTGCCCCCAACAAGCTGGGTACTCATTTTAGCAACCTCGGAAAGATGCCAGGCTGAGTCAACCTTGAGCCCCTGGCTGGTATTGAACTCACAACCTAAGCAGATCAAAATGGGATCAGGCCCCATGCCTACCACACTCATCACAGAATTATAGTCGTAACGGAGCTTGGTGGCCATCAAGTGATCCTTGTAGAATCAAAGAATTGGAAGAGACCCCAAGGGCCATCCAGTCCAACCCCCTGCCATGCAGGAACTCACAAAGCATCCCTGACATTTGGCCATCCAGCCTCTGTTTAAAGACCTCCGAAGAAGGAGACTCCACTACACTCTGAGGGGGTGTGTTTCCTGCTCAATACAGGAGTCTTGGAACTACCACATCGTCCCTAGAACTCTCTTGAGATGTGATCAACATGTATGCTTTGCTTTAGCTTTTATTAAGTGAAGCAGGTAACTTTCCTATAGAAATCAGGGGCCTCCTAAAGTGGTTCTAAGAGGGTTGGGAAACCATGGATTCCTGTGGTTATTTGTATTCCAGATTCCTGGTACTGTTCTCCTGTTCCACCTATTCCCTTCCAACCACTTGAGGAGGGCGATGGGTGGAAAAGGGGCTTCTGTTCTCATGAAGTCAGATTGCAAAGGGCTGTGACAAAGGAAATTTGTGCTATGTTGGTTTGCTCTCTCTCCCATTTTGGGAAAGGGAAAACAAGAGGAAACACGAGGTAGTTTCTGTTTGCTACATTCTCTCTGGCGCGGTACAGACTGCCCCAAAGGGACTGCCTGCCAGCAGCCTATTTCCCTCCAGAGGGAAGCCGCAGCCACCAAACCACACGGCTTCCCTTCAGAGTAAAAAGAACCTGGTATTTCCGGGTTCTTTTTAGGCACTGGAGTGACATTGCTAGTGCGCCACTGGCGCACTTGCAATGTAAAATGCGTGGCGCCATGCAGATGATGCGCGGCACTTACATCAAAATGGCATCGGCTGTGTACATGGGATGCCACCATTACTATGTCATTAGTCTGTGCTAGGGTTAGGGACTGTGCGGTTGGTGTGTGGTCCCTCACCCTAAAATCAGCGCCAGCATGGTACATTTGGTTCGTCTATTCCAAGCCAATGTGTTGAGGATTTCTGCAGGGTCCCTTCTATCTTTGCTTCCTTCCATTCCATTATGAACTTGTATCTTGAAATGCCAACATGTCTAAAGCAATGAGTGGGCAAAGAGCTGGAGATGGAGCTACCTTTTAAAGATGGTTTAGGAGCGGAAGCTAGTGTGGAATATCTGCAAGGAACATGATTCTTATGGCTGGCCAGTTCTTTGTTAGCTGTGTTCCTGTTTAACAGTCCAGAAGGGATCCGTTCTCATTAATCAATCATCGAGACCTGGTGTAGGATGTGTGTTGGGTTGCCAAAATGCTTCCCGAATCAAGCTGACTCCGAAGCTGCAGGTGCGCAGGAATTAGAGCAATGTGTCTGCACAAAACCTGAAATAAAGCTGGTTTGTATATGCAGCTCATATAAAACAGGCTTCTGGTGAAACAAATGTCTCCCATGTAACAGACTCAAGTGCGTAGGCGGCGGAGATATTTGTGTTTCTCTCAAGCACCTGCTGTATTTGGCTCTCCAACAGGTGCGGGGCATTTTCATAGCCTTGAATAGATTCATCATGGTTTCTTGTCTCTGTTGGCTTGATGGTTTGGATGAGGCAGTACGATTTCACTCTCTGAGCTCCGATCTGTTTTCTCCACAACCCACCTCAAAAGCCACACAGAATTTTAGCTCTGCGTTTCAGAAGAGCATGCTGCAAGCCGTGCTTACTAGGACTGGTTGGTATCTTACATCCCAGAGTCAAGAAGTTAATTGGCAGAGTTTGTGACACCACCAACAACTCTTCCGTCAGACGATGAGACTGTGAAGCAGGCTGCAACAAAGAAGGGTCTGTTTGGGGCTGTCACCAAGACATTTCCATGCCAGAATCCATCACATCGGGTGAAGGGGCTCTGTGAGGCTTTCCTTAAAAAGTATCTGTTTTTCATGCCTTTGAATGCCTGTGCGTGAAGAAAATAATCATTCCCCAGATCTAGTGAGACTTATTACATCTTCTTCTTGCAGATATTGTTTATTAGTGCCCTGCGACCCTTTGACTTGCTATTTAAAAAAGCAGAAAGCAACATGGAACATGTGTGTCTTCAAGTTGCCTGTTGATGTAGGCATAGTACACATGGGCACTTTGTGGTGTGGCGGCGATGATTTTAGGGTTCAGGAGCACACAGCAACCGCATGGTCCCAAACCCTAATACATACGGATGCCGGCATCATGGCAGCCTCTCATCCATACATACCAGATGTCGCTGGCAGGAAGTGGCATTATGGCGACGCCCCTTCCTGTTCCAGCGTCACAAGAAAGAAGCTGCTGTAGGCGGCTCTTTTTTTGTGGCACATCTGTGCTGCAGCATGGGGATGCTGCAGCACAGACATGGGGCAGAGATGGGCGGCACAGAGCCGTCCGTCTGTACTGCCCTGTAGTGCAACCCCATGAAATTCATAGGGTTTTCTTAGGCAAGGAGTACTCAGAGGTGGTTTTACTAATTCCTTACTCTGAAATATAGTCTACAGTATCTAGTGTTCATTGGCGGTCTCTCATCCAAATACTAACCAGGACCAACCCAGCTTAGCATCCAAGATCAAATGTGATCCGGTGTCTTTAGGGTATTTAGGCCCTGTATAACATGAAAATGCTATGTTATTCAAGAGAAGAATTTCCTCTGGAGCTGCTTCCTAGTTCAAGCACAGGGTTATAGCTTTTAAGCTAAAATAAATGCATTTCAACCCACATGGAAGTTTTGTGCAACTTCATTCACTCAGTTTCCAGTGATCAGCTGTTTAGTGCCATCACTTTATGCACCACCTGCATGGGAAAGGTATCATCAGCAGGCTCAGGAGAAATGCAAGGGTTTGCAGTAAAACAACAGATATTTGGGGATAAAAATAACTAACTCTAAGGGGGTTGCTAAAAATGCTTATAAGAAGGACTAAACCCACTCAGTAACCTTGGAAGACTGTTGGACTCTTGAGAGTGTATCAATTTTTCAAATATTGATTATTGCAGCCAAAAAGCAGCTCGCAGATCACAAAAATTGCAATCAAAAACAATGTATGCAGTGATATATTCAGAGGGGGGTTCAAGGTTAGAACCATTTAAACAATAAAGTGAATAACCTATAAGAGCAGCTGCTGCTCCCGAGCATAATTTGCCTCAATGCAGGAGAGAGATTGAGCAGGAGTCACTCTGCTGAATGCGCTGAAGTCCTCCATGATCTGCATGTCATTCATGGGCAATGGGTTGCTCATATATTTCTTTTCCTGTACCCTCCAGCCATTCGTAGGTAGATAAGTGGCATCATGGCTTCAGGCACAGCAAAGCACCTCATTCTCCTGGCAGGGCCCATCCACACTGACACATGCCTTGTGTTTGTGAGCCATCATTACATCCCCCCCCCCCCCCCCCCAAGAGTATTGTAAGTAGCATTGCTCTGGGGCATTGTGAGGAATGGAACTGGTGGTTTTAAGCAGTGATGCCGGGGTGTGTGTGTGTGATGGAGTGCGTATGGCACTGGGTCATGCCATCAAAGGGCGGTGACAGTTGGCAGCAGCAGGGCATTTCAAGGCCCCTGCCCAGAAAGAAAAGGGTGTGCATCTTCCCTTTTGTGAGATCTCTGCTCGCCATACAGCCTCCCCCTCCTATGGAATCGCAGAAAGAGTTGGAAGAGACCCCAAGGCCTTCTGTTACCCATGACTGTAGAACAATTGTCCAGTAAAACTGGGAGATGGCCAGAACCCAGTGGCATCACTAGCAGGGTGCAGGGGGTGCGGACTGCACCAGTTGGCACCATAAAGGGGGCGACACCACTGCACCTGAAATATCTACCTTTTGGTAGAAACGGGCTGTGGCATTCACTTGCTTCCTTTTAAAATATTTTAAGAGATGTTGGGAGTGAGGCGAAGCTGAGTGGGAGGAGAAAAAATGAGGCCCCAGAATTTTTTCAAATTAAAATTTCAAATTTCAAAATTTTAATTTCATTTTTTAAATTAAATTTTTAATTTTTTAATTCTTTTAAAATTTTCCTTTAGAACATCACATTTTAACCACATCTTCATTATGTACATGTAAATACATTTCGGGTGTGCATATCATATTGTGATTTCGAAGTATTATTTTCACTTTGCTCGTTTACATCACAACTATTAGCATGACGTTCAGTGACCAACAGAAATCATGATTTATGGGTGACATTAGTGCAAAAACGCACGATGAAGGATTTTGTGTGTTGTGAAAGAGGTCAATGAGCGGGTCACATTGTGAGTGACCGCACCGAGTGACACCAACCCTAGTGACCCCGCTGCTAGGACCATGGAGCTCAAATGGGGGGGGGGGGGAGACTCTCTTTAATGATGGAGATTGGAGGAGGTACCTAGAATATGATTTGTATGCATGAACAGTAGCAACACAAGAGGAGCATTTCCCTCTGCAGTGTGAGAAATTGCAAGTAATCAATTTGTTTTAATCACCGTGGGACACTTTATCCCCCCCCCCCAGCAGGAAGTATTTGGTCACAGGCCAGGCAACAACAGCAACAACTACAAAATCAACACAAAACAAAACAATGGAAACAGCACATGGCAAGTGCTAACTGCATGATTCAGGCATATTCAGGCAGATCAATTTGGCCGTGATGCATTTATTTACATTATTCCCTCCCCGACCCAAGCCGGGATGGACATTGCCTTCATTAATCCATATGGAGAGAACACTGCCTCCAGTAGAACAGACATTTGTTACAATTGCAGAAATGAAACTCCACAACTGTGTGCGAGCGTGTGTGGATTTTTTAAAAAGAATTGTCAGCGGGAGATTTTCTCCACTCCAAATTCAAGATGTAATTAGCCACATGCAGCATGGCTTTTCTGCAAAGCACAGACGGGAGGAAATCTCCCGACAGCCTGAATTCAAATTATCAGCCTGGGCTAATCTACTTGTAAAATAACCAGCCCCTTGAGTAAGGATGTGAAAATCTCTCCATCTCCATTTTGTTGTGCTGCTCTGGATCACATCTGTATTTCCTTCTCATTCCTCTTTCATATCAGGCAATGGTGGTGGTGGCCGGGGGGGGGACTTTCCGTCGGAAATCCGTGTTCATTTTGGTATGTATCGGTCCTCATGTGTGCACTCTTAAAATGCTTTTGTTTTTGTGCCTGCATGTCTGTATGTATTTCCCCTGTTGATGAGAGCGTGCTGGTGTGTATTTTTCAAAGATACACATCTTGCGTTGTGCGCGTTTATTTGCGCATACAGTTGGCCCTCCATATTTATGGGCTTGACTTTTGCAGATTTGATTATCCATGGATTATTTGCTGCCACCTCCGCTGCTGCCCTGTTCCATTTTAATAGGGACCGCAAGCCTCACAAGACTGAGAGACTGTAAACACGTGTGAGGCTTGTAAGTCCCTATTAAAAATGGTGTAGGGCAGCAATGGAGGTGGGAACAAGCCCCGCCAGTCGCTCTCTTCTGTCTTGCGAAAGAACACTGCCACCTTGAAGGCATCCATGATGGGTTGAATCGGCGGATCTTACTTTTTGTATGTGTTAAATATGGTTCGGAGGGGGTAGAGTCATTTGCTTTCCCACTTTCGCAGGGGTCCTGCACTCCCAACCCCTGTTAATGTGGAGGACTGACTGTATTTAAAAGGGGGGGGGGGGATCCCTTGCTTTCTTCCCAAAGAGGAAGAACCAAAAGACATGCACTCACTTTTGTGACCAGTCTCATGGACCACAAATTGCATAAATTGGTTTTTTAAAAATTGGTTAATGGGATTCCCCCCCTTTCCTACCCTTTAGTGCCAGATCTTGTGCTTAAATGCATATGCACCTAAATGATGAACAACACAGCTAGACTCAGCCGTTTGAGATGATATAGCTTTGTGTTCGTAGTCTCTGTGCAGTACTATTTATAGCTCCAATTAACTCCTCATCTTTGCAATACGTTGTTTGACACATCTGTTACGGAGCCCACACAGATACTCAGCTGTGTGCGTTCTCTCCTATGGTTTTATTCAGGACTTAATTACAGTCAGGGGGCTTGTGCCGTCTTGTGGTTTTCCCAATCCTCAGGGATCAGTCCAGGGATCTGAGAACCAAAAGCCAGGAATAGCATCGCTGTAGTTTTCCAAGGTGGCAACCGGGCGTTTATGGCAGTGCTCAAACTGGTCATCTCTGCAGTGAATTCAGTATTGCTCCTTCAAACAGCTTTAAATGATGTAGCCAAGGAACTGGCTCAGAAATTAAATGAGGCCAGGGAATGATTGGGTAAGATACAAGGACAAGAGCTGTATCACAATGTTAAGAGTACATTTGTACGCAACAGTTACAGTTCAATCCCTGATGTATCCAGTTACAATCATAGAATCATAGAGTTGGAAGAGACTCTGAATGTCATCCAGTCCAAGCCCTTGCCATGCAGGAACTTTCAATCAAAGCATCCCTGACAGATGGCCATCCAGCCTCTGTTTAAAGACCTCTAAGGAAAGAGAATCCACCACACTCCGAGGGAGTTTGTTCCACTGCCGAACAGCCTTATTGTCAGGAAGTTCCTCCTAATGTTGAGGTGGAATCTCTTTTCCTGCAGCTTGCATCCATTGCTCCGGGTTCTAGTCTCTGGAGCAGCAGAAAACAAGCTTGCTCCCTCCTCAATATGACATCCCTTCAAATATTTAAACAGGGCTATCATATCACCTCTTAACCTTCTCTTCTCCAGACTAAACATCCCCAGCTCCCTGAGTCGTTCCTCATAGGGCAAGGTTTCCAGACCTTTCACCATTTTAGTCGCCCTCCTTTGGACACGCTCCAGTTTCTCAATGTCCTTTTTGAATTGTGGTGCCCAGAACTGGACACAATATTCTAGGTGGGGCCTGACCAAAGCAGAATAGAGTGGCACTATTACTTCCCTATTACTTCCTGCCAGTAAGGGCTATTTGACAGTGGAACACACTCCCTCGGAGTGTAGTGGAGTCTCCTTCCTGGAGGTCTTTAAGTAGAGGCTGGATGGCCATCTGTCAGGGATGCTTTGATTGAGATTTCCTGCATGGCAGGGAGTTGGACTGGATGGCCCTTGCAGTCTCTTCCAACTCTACGATTCTATGATTCTAACCTTGTGTGAGTTGTCATAGGTCCCAGTTCTGGAGGAAGCCAAGATATAATTCAAAACAAATAAATAATAAGATCACATAACAAATTCTCTTGTAATGGGATCATGACTTTGAAAAGGAGAGAATATTCCCCCAGTGACCAGATAGCACTACCCAAATTGGCGCCTATCAAATTGAAAGATAGTATATTTTCTAAAATGAATTTCCATAATTGCTAAAGAGGTTTTTTACGCCTTTCATACTTCTAATCTTTGTCTTATAAGTAATTTGTACCACAGTTTTCAGATTCTTTGGAAGAGTGGTCTTTAACTGTCCAAGTATGTCTGTGTGTATCTTGAGACCTCTAACCATGAGAAAGTTCTGCCCTTAGCCAAGTACCATGTTGATACTTGACATTCTGTTCTCATGGGTTAAAAGTGTGTCATCATTCAGAAATATAATTCTCCTTCCCCCTTTTTGTAGCACATCCAGACAAAGAGAGAGTACTGTGTAATGCACAAGCTTGTAAACTTAATTTGGATAGTCTGCTAATAAAGGCCTGATTTTATTGACCCTAAAAATAATACTCTGAGATTAATTTATCAGCCCTTCTTTCAATGGAGTGGCATAAGTATGATTATTCATTTCCAAATTCATTTTGATTCATTAAGGAAAACAGAGAGAGAGAGAGAGAGAGAAAATGAGTTTGTGGAACAAAGAAGGAAAGTGTGCAATTTACAAGGGAAGAGCAGGCCACTGAATGGTAATAATAATAATGATGATGAACAAACACCACTGAATAAGCTTGATTACTTTTTTTTGAAAACGAGAATTACAAAATTAGAGAACAAAAGCGTTTCAGCAGATGGAGAATGCATTTAATCTTTAGCAAAGCACTTGATGCATTGTCTTGAGTCTCATTTCCAAAATAAAAAATAATAATTACATTTGGATTAGACAAGAGCACCATTGCCCTGACTGTGAGAGAGCTGGCCAAGGGACGACAAAGCGAAGGATATTGGCACATTGACAGCACTGAGCTCCCGGCGAGAGAACTCACAGGGAGGCTAGCCTTGATTTATATTTATTCCACAGGGATTTTGGTAGAGATAAGCAAGTGGTTGGTATTTGAGCGGTTTAGCAAACTACTATGTCTTTTGGGGGGAGGGGACGATTGTCATTGAATGGCAAGATGTTGTAAAGAACAGTGACTCCCAAAAGAATACCAATGGTTATAAAATTGTTATAAAGGAGAGCCGGAGAAAGGCAAGGCAGGGGGTGAAATCCAGCACAGCAAAATGCATTTTTAATGTCGATCAGAATTATCCCTGAATGTTGACATTTGTCAGAGAGGAGAGTACTGCAGATGACCGATGCTGATGTTCAAAGCATGTTTTGCATGGTTTATCTAGAAGTTAGTAACAAAAGCAGCAGTGATGGAGGAAGATACTGGGCAAAGGTTTTTTTACTGATCCGCCACACCATTTTTTAAAGCCATTCTTAAATAGGAGACTGAGAATGCATCTAGCAATAGCATTTACATTTTGATATCGTTTCATAGTGAATTCAGCACTCTCTAAGTGGTGTACAGTCTGTAAGCCAATTGCTGCCAACAAGCTGGGGACTCATTTTACTGACCTGTGAAAAGATGGAAGGCTGAGTCAGCCTTGGAGCCCCCTGGGATCAAACTCACAATGCTGTCATTGCAGTACTGGCATTAAATCATTGCGCCACTAGGACTTTTACATTGTAGAAATAATGCGGTATGACACCACTTGTGTCCTGAGCAAATGGGCCAGGATAGCACAGATTGCTCCTGTGTATCCTGGCCTGGGTCCCAACCAGGATCAGTCCCTGGGCTGCTGTGAGGATGGGCTGGTGTTTACATGCCACTGCACCATGGACCCACTACTGCCACATGCCCCTTGCCTCCCTCCACCATTGCCACCAGTGAGGGGATCTTCTTAGTAGCAGCTATGACAGAGGGAAGTAAGAGGTACAAAGGGCCATCTAGTCTGCTGAGGTTGGCTGTGGCATTTCTATAAAACTCTGCGGCAAATGGTAGGTCATTTTGACCCATGCTAAGACCCCATTGTCCCAGGATCAGGCTGATATGATATGAGGGATGTCATATTGAGGAGGGAGCTAGCTTGTTTTCTGCTGCTCCAGAGACAAGGACCTGGAGCAATGAATGCAGGCTCCAGGAAAAGAGATTCCAGCTCAACATTAGGAGGAACTTCCTGACAGTAAGGACTGTTCCACAGTGGAACAAACTCCCTCAGAGTGTAGTGGAGTCTCTTTCCTTAGCAGTCTTTAAACAGAGGATGGATGGCCATCTATCAGGGATGCTTTGACTGAGAGTTCCTGCATGGCAGAATGGGGATGGACTGGATGGCTCTTCCAACTCTATGATTCTATGACCCTGAGAACCATTATTATCAAATAGCGGTTCTAAAATATTGTGAGTGAGTGAATAAAACTAATTTTATATGAGTTCAAGGAGTGACTCAGTTTTATCTTTGTATGTATTTTGATATTATGTATTTTATTGTTGATATGGTCAGTCGACTAATCAATAAACTGGTTGTTGTTGAGTAAATAAAACAGGGTTGGCTGGTTTAAACCTTGGTTAAAACCAAATGACTTTTTAAAAAAAACACTCCTTTTTTTAAAAAAATAGTTATTCATATATATAGATATTAAATAGTTGAATGGTTATGACTTTCTTACCAGAACAACAATAAGTGTCTGAATTTGAACAATTGAACTTCCACAGTTTATTGGCAGTTGTTCATTGTTAGGTCAGTCTCCAGTGTCTGTTGCGTCTCTTGAATCCCTTTGTTTTATAGCGCAAGAAAAGCCATCCCGAAACAAAGCCTTCCAGGAACAGGAGTTCAACCAAAACAACTCGCACTTTTAAAAAGAACAATTATTATTTAAGCTAGTGGCCATAACATCTGATCTGCTTTTTGCTACTGAATTTTCTGATTGAGTCCTTTGTTGCTGCTGCTGTTGTTGAGTGCCTTCAAGAATTATTATTATTAATAATAATAATAATAATAAGAAGAAGAAGAAGAAGAAGAAGTAGTCATTTCCCCCTTATGGCAACCCTAAGGCAAACCTATCACAGGGTTTTCTTGGCAAGTTTCTTCAGAAGTGGCTTGCCACTGCCATCCTCAGGCTGAGAGAGTGTGACTTGCCCAAGTTCATCTAGTGGGTTTACATGGCTGAGCCAGAATTCAAACCCAGGCCTCCAGGCATAATCCAACGCTCACCATGCTGGCTATACTCCTATAATCCTAATAGGTTACCAACAGGGACATAGCTAGGATTTTAGGAAGGGGAGGGGTCCAGACTAAGTGCCACCATTATAATGGGGCTTGGGTGCAGCAGCACACACCATTCATTTTTCTAATGGAAGGGGGTGGTCCGGACCCCAAGAACCCCCCCCCCCGGCTATGTCCCTGTTACCAACTTGTCAGTATAATTCCCAGTTTTACTGAAAGATGTAAATCATATCGAAGCCTAATAACTTTGGATTGCTAATGTCAGAAGGCATTAAAACATGGTTGATCAAACTTTCTAAAATATTAATGTAAATAAAATAAAATAATGTTTCACAGTATTAATAATAAGCAGGATTCAATTTTTTTTTCATTAAAACATTAATGTAAAAATCTGGTTTAAATCAAAAAACCTATTTTAAACCAAAAAAAAAAAAACCCACAGTTTTTTTGTTTCTGAAAAAAAACACCCTCTTTTTCCAATGAATGTTTTAATGGGGGAAAAAATGAAGGAAGGAATAAACAAATGCACTAGCACTTTTAGAAAGTATATGGCTATTGGGACTTGAACTTGCAAAGGGTACTGCATGCAGAGGAACAGAGTGTCTCTCTAAAGCGCTGCAGTTTCCGGCTAAAGGAAAACAAATGATGGGTGAGGAGCCAGACCACTGAGGAAATATCTTGCCAAAGAAGAGGCTAGAAGCGAATGAAAGCTTTGAAAGAAAGCTTGCTCTCTAGGTCTGAGGAACAAGAAAGCATAGCTGCTTGTTCTAGATTTGCCTCTGCCTTGCCTTTGTTTTCTTTGCCTCTCCCTTCCTCTGATTTGGCAGGAGCCTAGAAAACTCTGTGATAAGCTTGCTTTAGGGTCGCCATACGTCCAGAATGACTTGAAGGAACACAACAACAGCAAACATATAACAATGCCGTGGCACAGAATAAACCTCGGGGGTTCTCCTGCACAATGGGAACTTTGGGGAACTATGTGCAAAAGGATCTTTAGCACCTTTGAGACCAAGGAGTTTATCACACGGAGGCAAACTGCTTAAATCCCGTACAGAAACGGGATTTAAAAGTCTGGAAAAAACCCGCAAAAGCGGGTTGTTATTCAGATGTGTTTGTGTAAAGGAGAAATAACGTGACATTAACCTGAATGGAAAGTCACCAAAACCTACTCTTTTTTACTTTCAGAAGTTCCCGAAGGTAAAAAGGAGCGGGTTTTGGTGACTTTCCGTTTGGGTTATTGTTGCATTATTTCACACTGAAGAAATAATCCAGGTTCGCACTGCTTTAACTGCCATAGCTCAGTGTGATGGAATTCTGGGAACTGTAGTTCGGCGAAACGTTTAACTTTCTCTGCCAGAGAGCCCTGGTGCCAAAACAAAGTGTCCAGAATGCCATCACACTGAGCTATGGCAGTTAAAGTGGTGTCAAACTGGATTGTTTCTGCAGTGCAGATGCAGCCTAACTGAGCAAAATATACTGTAGCATAAGCTGTCATCTAGGAGACTGAGGGCTGTACATATGAGCCAAAAGGCCCGTGTTCCCCCTGGCCTGGTGTCGTCCTGTGCAGGCTACATAGGCCTTGGGCCAAGATTGGCCAGACCGGGACATTGACCTGGCAGTTGCAGCCCAATCCGTGCCGAAACAGTCCTTAATGCAGTTTTTAAAAACTGACTTTGCAACTCAATGGCTGGCAGACCACATGGCCATGTGCCCCCTTACCTGCTGCCGCTGCCACATCTCCTGTGAAGACGCTAGTCATGGCCTGTGACATTGGAAGGGGGCTCCTGGCCACATTGGTGAAGCCAGATGCACTGTTTTTTCCCCTACGGGCTGTGGTATCCTGCCCATGCATATAGTCCCCACGTGTCTATGAAACAACCTCTTTCTTTCAGTTAGTCTCAAAGCTGCTACAAGATCCCTTTGCAGATTGATATTCCAGACTAACATTGCTATGGCTCTGAATTCTGGGGAACTATGACACCTTTCTTGCAGTTGAACTACCGAGATCGATATGGTTTTTACAGAGCTGTATGACACAGGAATTTAGTGGTTATCCAACAGGCTTTCTTTTCTTCCCTGATGCTGCTGCTCTGCTGATGCAGACAAGTATCTCTGAAACTCACCTTATGTTTAACCCAGGAAGTGCTGAACTGTGTTGGGGAAGAGTAGGATGTATTGGGGGCTGCCTACACAAATGCGTGCACATGCTGGTTGGATTTTAAAAGGTTGTGGTGCTGCTTGGTGAAGAAAAACACTTGTATGTGCTGATCGGAGGGGGTGGGAGGTTTTGGACGACTTCTCATTCACAATTCCCCAAACCTACACAAAGGCTGCAAAAGAATAGCTGTGAAACATCTGTCTTATGAGAAGCTAGGTTGTCAGCTCTGTTTGAGGAAATTCCTGGAATTCAAACTGAGATGAAATTTCTACATGTAAGTTTAATTTAAAATAAATTCATTCACCTTTTTAATTTGACTTTTAACTGTGTAAACACAAATTTAAATACCCAGACTTTTAGAGGCCAGTGAGCAGCACACTTCATTTTATTTACAAGTTGATTATCCAGAGATAAAAAATCCAAAATACAGTCCTCCCTCTGAATTTGGTGGGGATCCACTCTGGACTCCTCTCCCCATGAATTTGGAAATTTGCAGATATTCAAACCCCATAGGCTTGAATGGCTGTTCTCTCACCATTAACTTTAATGGAGGCCACCCCTCTGCAAATAACCAAAACCGCAGATCTCAAGTCCATCAAAACGGAGGGGCATACTCCAAAATTGGCCACATGGGTGGTTAAGATAATGACACCTTTACTTTCTGATGGTTCAGTCTACACACACTTTGTTTCAGGCACAAAATGATTAAAAATATCATATAAAATTACCCTCGGGTCATGTGTATAAGGGGTCTACGAAACATACAAGAATTTTGTGTTTACACTTGGGGTCCCATCTCCAATTATGTACATGCAAATATCCCCAAATCTGAAAAAAGCCAAAAAAGAAAAGCCTTTAAAACAAAGAGAGCATATGCACACACAAATGCGTAGATACATACACATATCCAGAGCAAACCATAGCGTACATAACAGAGCTTAAATCCTGATCATTTCCAGCCAAACCTGGAGGACTGGCAACTTCACCTCATTTACTGTGTGACATTGAAAAATGTCTTGTTAGTTTCATACCCAGAGTAAAGGTCCTGATACAACTGGCTGCAGAGGTGGGAAAAAGTTTTGTCCCTTTCCCATTGCTCTTTGCAGCCTTTATGCTTTGATTAAATGATTCTCCCCTGATATTGTAAACTACACTACAAGTACCAGCACTATTGGGCATGCACCAGCCATCTGCCACAATGCTTCTAATTTGGGCATCTGCTAGAGAGTTGGTGAGGAATATAAACAGAAATTATGTGGGGAAACACAATCCAGTTTGTCTGGGTTCTGTCCAGTCAAATTCACCAAGAGTCCTTGCAAGGGTTTCGGAGTCCAGGGATGCTGCAGAGTAGACTCTGAAGGTAGAAATGTGAGCTGTTATGGACACTCCTGGAACCTCTTTAATCCAGAGGACGGGTGTCAGTTTTAGAGCAGTCCATGGAGCAGGGCCACATTCCAGTCGTGGACAGCCTCAAAGGAAGATTAATACAACAAAACACGCCAGCAGTTTTTCAGTTGGAAGCTGTTATTGCTAGTTCTGATGTGCCCTCAAGTCATTTCCGACTTACGACAACTCTATCCTGGGGATTCTCTAGTCAAGATTTGTTCAGAGGAGGTTTGCCACTGCCTTCCTCTGAGGCTGAGAGCATGTGACTTGCCCAAGATCACCCAGTGGGTTTCATGGCTGGGTTGAGAATTGAACCCTGGTCTCCAGAGTAGTAGTGCAACACCAAAACCACACAAAGTCTTAGGATTGTAATGGTGAACCTATGGCACGTGTGCCAGAGATGGCACACGATGCCATTTGGCACAGCACCCGGCGGAAGGTGGAACAGATGTGTGCTCCTGTTCCACCTCCTCCCATACCTATACTGGCGTCCTGTTGCCTCTCCAGAGGCTGGGAAAGGCGCGGGGGGAGAAGTCCTGCCCCAGAAACCCCTCCCCTGGAGGGCGTAAGTCCCACTCCGGAAGTCCTGCCCCCAGCACCAGGTAACATCTGGTGCCAGAAAAACATTAATTGGGGCACTTGGCCCCGAAAAGGTTTGCCATCACTGTTTTAGGATAAGCCATTTCAGCCTTTTAGAACTGATGGCAGCAGTGGCGTTTCTAGTATATTTGACACCCAGTGTGTATCATTTTTTAAATACTGCTCCTCCTCTCTTCAACAGCCTTTTCTGGGTCTGGTGGAGCTGCTGGCTGGGTGGCAAAGGGAGGAGACAAACTTTCCCAGCTGGCCCACAGTGCCACCAGATCTGAAAGGCAGCCTCTTTTCACCAGCGTACCGGATGACGCCCCCCCCTCCGAGGTGTCACCCGGTGTGGTCCACACTTCCTTCACCCCTCTAGTGATGCCCCTTGGTGCTGGGAGCAAACAAAAGTTAGGAATCAGTACATAGAGAGATCTTGTAGCACATAGTTTTTTGTGGGTTTTTCAAGCTATGTGGCCATGTTTTAAAAGAGTTTATTCCTGGTGTTTTGCCAGCTTCTGTGGCTGGCATCTTCAGAGAATGCATTCTCTGAAGATACCAGCCACAGATGCTCATGAAACATCAGGAATAAACTTTTCTAGAACATGGCCACATAGCCCAAAAAACGTACAAAAAAACTATGGATACTGGCCATGAAAACCTTGGACTTCCCATCTTGTAGTACCTTTGAGACTAACTGACAGAAAGAAATGAGCTTTCGTAGACTTCTGTGTACTTCCTCGGATGCATTTGATGGGTATCTGTTAGGAAACCACTATAAATAATGTCATGGAGAAGGGAGTGTGGCTAGCCAGAATACTCCAAATGAGAAGATGAGAATATTTGGGTCCTGTCCCCCCAATTTAGTCCCAGGATCTGGTACGGAGGTTTACCACCCCTAGACCTAGAGAAAGAAACTTCTTGGGGAAGCTGACTATGTTGGCATCTATCAGCATCTCAATTGCTGATGGCATTTTGGTTAGCCCTAGATGTCTTGTGAGGTACTTTAGTGGGCCTGAGCACATGAGCATATGTGTGGTTTTTCATACTTTGTTTTATATGGAAAACGGGAGCTAGTGAAGACTCAGTTTGCCATTGTCCAGAAGATCCTGGGTGTGTATGCTGTAACCTGACTTGAGACACACTGCAGAAATAATCCAGTTTGAGACCGCTTTAACTGCCCTGGCTCTGTGCTAGGGAATTCTGGGAACTGTAGTTTTGTGAGTCGACAGTGGAACACACTCCCTCGGAGTGTGGTGGGGCCTCCCTCTTTGGAGGTCTTTAAACAGAGGCTGGATGGCCATCTGTTGGGGATGCTTTGATGGAGATTTCCTGCATGGCAGAATGGGGTTGGACTGGATGGCCCTTGGGGTCTCTTCCAACTCTATGATTCTATGATTCATTAACCTTCTCTGTCAGAGAGCACTTGTGCTGCAAGGAACTAGTTACCACTAATTTCCTAGCATGGAGCTGGGGCATTTAAAAGTGGTTTCAAACTGGATTGTTTCTGAAGTGTGTTTTGGCCCGAAGAGTGCTGAAACTATCTTTTTTTTTTGGGGGGGGGGGTGATCCCTGTAGACGTTAGAAGCGTGCAGGCTGGAAATGCAAACAGCTCAGTAGAAGGTTTGGCGCATCTCCGAAGTACACTGGTTTGTATAAGAGATGTAACACTTCCTTGAATTATCACACTTCTCTTTCATCTCTCTTTAAGGGAGGCTTATTAAGGAAATCATTAATCTAAAATCACAATGGGATATCCAGTTTTCAGCACTGGGGATATTAAATTCCAGCTGACTCAATCACCACGAACTCTGCGGAGGCTGCCTAATTTCTAAAACCAGCAGTTATCATCTTGAATTGAAATGTAATTCTTTATTTCTCTTTTCATTTTTTTCTTCTGCCAAGGCATAGCTGGCGTTGACCTTCCCATGCTGCTGAAGTTTTAAATAACTCCAGTGTTCCTTCCTAAAAGGAGGGTGTCTAGTTAGAGATTATTTCTTTTTCCCCCCATTGAGGGCATTTCCTCTGCGCTCATTCCTTTTTTTACTGCCTTCTTTGTTTGGCAGATTTCTTTTGTTTGTGTGGAACAAAACTCTCCCATCAACTGTCCCCCACTTTTTTGCGTGTCTTGTAGACCAGCACACGATGCTTGTCTGCCTGTGCCTATATGCCTCCCATTTTGGGAGAAAGGCCAGATTTAAATCCCATGAATAACATTTTAAAAAAGGATATGAAATGTGCTGTCTGTGTGGAGTGTGGAATTGTTGATGATGGGCCAAACTGGAGGTCGGGCAACTGGGTGGAAGACTCATCCCTGCACTAGAAAAGTGTTAGCTCGGGATGTATAATTCATTGTTGTGTACCTTGAAGTCATTTCTGACATATGATAGGGTCATTTCTGTGATATGACCCTATCACAGGGTTTTCTTGGCAAGATTTGCTCAGGGGGATTTGCCATTGCCATCCTCTGGGACTGAGAGAGCATGCTTTTTAACATGTAAGTTGCCTCGCTTGTCACTGACAAAAAGGTGGGGTATAAATAAAAGTTTTATTTTATTTTATTTTTTATGCCTTGCCTAAGGTCACCCAGTAGGCTTCTGTGGCCGAGCAGGGATTCGAACCATGGTCTCCCAGTGTCATAATGTACAGTCTCCTTCCTTGGAGGTCTTTAAGCAGAGGCTAGATTGCCATCTGCTGGGGATGCTTTGATATGGATTTCCTGCATGGCAGCGGGTTGGACTGGATGGCCCGTGCGGTCTCTTCCAACTCTATGATTCTATGATTATTAATTGGATTTATATACCGCTTTTCTTCCAAAATAGATAGTACTGTGTAATAACAGTAAACTCAGTGCCCCTGTGTTGGCAAGACTGGAACAAGACCATGAAATGTCAAGGGCGGGCATGTGTTGCCATGTTCAGAACCTTGCAGTTGGCAGAAGCACCCTCAAAAAGGTAAAACCGAAAAGCCAACACAAGCCTCTGTTCCAGGTGGTCTAAGTATATATTCAGTGGCATCCAGGAACGATAGGCGGAGAAAGCGGAATAGCTTCCTTGAGTTGTAATAATAAAGTTGCAAGTTTGTTGTTCAGGGGGCCTGATTCCAGCCCGCCATGGGCTGGGTCTTTTTAGGGTAAGGTCTCAGCTATTTTTTTAAAAAATATTTTTTATTCATTTTTTTCTACATACTAAAATACATAATACTATATGTCTTCACTTTGTGTTGCTCTTGACCAGTCAAATCAACCCCACCCAGGCAGAGGGAGCTTAGGTCCCCATTTAGCTCTTCTACAGTGTTGCCAACAAGCCTCGAAGATATTTCCCGGCATGTTACCAAAAGCCAGGGAACCCCCCCCCCCATATTACATGGAATAGTCAGTCAAAATCCCTAGAAAGTTCCCGTAATGTTAATATGGCGATCTTTGCAATAAACGTAAACATAATAGAATAAAAAATAATTGGTACTTATTCAACTCTCAAAATTATCCTTGAACCAAACAAAGAATCTTTCGGTCCTTCTAATAATTTAAGATATTTTTTTGACACGAAGGAGGTCCAAGAAGCTTTGTGCAAATGAAATGTGTTAGGCTGCACCGCACTGCAGAAATATCCAGTTTGACACCCCTTTAACTGCTGTGGCTCAGTCCTAGGAAATCCTGGGAATTGTAGTTTTGTGGACATTTAACCTTCTCTCTCAGCAAATTCTGGTGTGATTTCATAGCACTGGCATGGCAGTTAAAACGGTATGAAACTGGTTGTCCTATGGGTGAAGATGCAGCCTGAGTTGGGTCCAGAACCACTGCAGAAATAATCCAGTTCAAGACCACTTTAGCTGCCCTGGCTCATTGCTCAGGGAACCCTGGGAATTGTAGGCGGGTTACAGACCGCATTAAATGTACGCGCAGAGCGCGAACTAGGGTTAGGAAGGGGTGGTGCTTCCACACCTCCAACCCTAGTACGCACTCTGCGTGCACAAAATGGCACGGCCGTTCCACCACGGCCGCCGCCATGATGGCATCACGAACACACCACCTCCAAACGAGGCGGCGCGGACGTGACACCATCACTCCGTGTGAGGGGCGCTTAACGCGCCCTTTCCGCAGAGCAGGAAGGAGCTCCGAAACGGAGCTCCTTCCTGGTTGTTGGCGTCGCTGGGCGCAGCTTCAGACGGCTGTGCCCAGCTACACAAGGGAGAAAGGGGCCAACGGCCCCTTTCTCCTCCTCCCCGCCACTGCGGGGTGTCCTTGGGGCTTGAAGCCCCAGGGACAAACCCTTTCGCAGGCTGCGGGGGAAGTGGCCTTTTGCCCGTTCCCTGTGGGCCCGGAAAGCGGCGGATCGGGGCCTCAGCGGCTGCCGTTCTATTCCACTGAGGCCCGATACACGGGGAAAGGCGTGCCTACAGGCCGCCCCAAAGGGGCGGTCTGAAATGTGCCGTGAGTTTTGTGAGAGGAGAACTCTGGTGCCCACAATAACTACACATTCCCATCAGGGACATAGCTAGGATTTTAGGAAGTGGGGGTCCAGACCTAAGTGCCACCATTATAATAGGGCTTGGATGCGGCGGCGCAGCAGCACCCACACCATTCATTTTCTCAATGTAAGGGGGTCTGGACCCCAAGAAGCCCCCCCCCCCCCCGCTACGTCCCTGTTCCCATGCATCTGAGGAAGTACGCTTAAGTCTAGGACAGCTCATGCTGCCAACTTTTCTTTCAGTGAGTCTCAAAGGTGCTACAAGAGCTATCTCTCTATCATCACACCATTATTAATTATCGTGTATTAAATCCAAATGCAGCCTAAGTAGTGGACTGAAACTGGCAACACTAATATACTGTAGACTCATTCTCTGTGGCTGTGATCTGGAAGCATGGATGCAATTCCCTTGTCAACCAGGGAATCCTGGGAATTGTAGTTTGTTGTGACATGTATGTGTGTGTATATATATGTATGTGTGTGTGTATAATATATAGTTTTATATGTTTGTGTGTGTGTAATATATATATATGTATATGTAATATTTTTGTGTGTGGTGTGTGTGGTGTGTACCTTGAAGTATGAAGAATAGCCAAGACAATCCGACAAGAAAGAGGGCACAGCAGGCAGGCAATTGGGAAGCCAGCCACAGGCACAGCAAGCCACAGCCAAGCCAAGCCAAGCCTCCCTCCCTCCTCCTTGCAGCCAACAGGCTGCAACCCCAGAGCCACAACACAAGCGAGCCAAGCAGCAGCAGCAGCAGCAGCAGGTGCCTCCCTGGCCATCCGCCCTGGCCTGAAGCTTTTCCTGAGGGAGGGGGCAACCGGCTGTGAGCTTTTCAGAGGGCAGGGTCGACCAGTCCTCCTATTCTGATCGGCTCAAAACTGTTTTGTTTGACTCCAAATGATTGGTTGTGCTCTGTAGCCTCACTCTCCAGAGTCAGGGCCACTGTTGCCAACTCCGGGAGTTTTCCCGGAAATTGGAATTTTTTCAGGGCTGGAGCGGAAATGTGCACAAAGTCCTGAATCTTACATGGAATAGAGCCAGACACGGAAATCACACAGAAAGCACTCAAAAATCCCGATTTCTGTGTAAAAGTCACGAAATTGGCAACAGTGTGCAATCTTGATCTTCTATTGCCATCCCTACAAAGCAGCTTCTGCTGCTGCTCTGAAAACAGTCTGAACTGTGTGAGGCAATGTCCCATGGCCTATGAGGAATGGCTTAGCAGCTGGGTATGTTTTAGAGTAGAGAAGCTTGAGAGGTGACATGATAGCCCTGCTAAACATTTGAAAGGGGTGTCATCTTGAGAATGGAGCGAGCTTGTTTTTCTGCTGCTCCAGAGACCAGGACAGGGAGCAATGGTTTGCAAACTACAGAGAAAGAGATTCCACCTCAACATTAGGAAGACCTTCCTGATGCTAAGAGGTGTTCAGCAGTGGAATAGGCGTGCCTGGGAGAGTGGCGGAGTGTCTCCTTCTTCGGAGGTTTTTTCAACAGAGGCTGGGATGTGCCATCTGTCGGGAGTGCTTGAGTGTGTCTTCCTACCTGGCAGGGGGTTTGGCCCTTAAGGTTTATTCTGTCTCTGTGGTTCTATGTGTTTTCTTGAAATGAAGAGTTTGTTCTTGGTATAGAAGGGGAGTGGAAACAGATAAGAGAACAGAGGAGGGCTATTTGAAAGACTTGAGTTTCATTTTCAAATCATTTTGGGTTATGTGAACTGCTGTCTCGTGGGTTCTTGGAAATCAAAATCCCTTTGGGATTTGCTTTGGACTGTGATCAATGTCTGTGTGTAATAGGAAAGAAAAGCATTTGCTCTGTATGGGAAGACAACCTTGATCCTCCTCCTTTTTTGTCCTTTTCTTTTTGGAGGCTGTGTCTACATTGCAGAACTAAAGAATTTGGCACTGCTTTAACTGCCATGGCAGGGGGTTGGACTGGATGCTTCCATGGTCTCTTCCACTCTCTATGATTCTATTGCTCAATGCTACGGAATGCTGGGAGTTTGTAATTTGTGAGATCTTTGAGCCTCCTCTGTCAGAGAACTTTGATACACAAAACACACTACAATTCCCAAGGATTCACAGGATGGAGCCATGGCCGTGAAAGCAGTGTCAAACTGCATTAATTCTGGCAGCGCTGAGGCAGCCCAAAGGTTACAAGGTGGGATGCAAACATAGCTAACAACAGTGACCGATAACGTTTTCAGTTTTGCATTGTTATGTACTGATTATGCTGGAAACGAATTGGAATGGGCGAGATGTTTTTTCATTTGGATTTCCTTAGTATGTTTGCTAGTCATCTTTTCTTTAAAGCAAATGCTTTTGTAGAGCAGGCAGGATGCTTCCAGTCATTAACAACCTAAAAAACTAAACTTCTCCCACCTTTTTTTCTCTTTTTCTCTTTCACTCTTCTCTGTTGTTTGGCATAGTGATTCAGCGTTGAGGCGTGTGTTCTGGCCACTCAGTGTTTAAATATGTGATGGCCCACCGCATCGTTTACATAACAGACCGTCCTAAGTCTTAGGGTGGTGATTGCCTGGTGTTTCAATGCACGCGCGTGTCCCAAAATTGCATGAGGGAAGTCGCATGCCGCTTGAATGCTGTTTTGTGAGGATGGTGTGCCATGCTTCAGAGGGAAATAAAGCAGTTGGTGTTGTACCTGACCTATTCCATGATACGGAACAGTTCGATTTCAAAACATGGAATGCCTCCCTTAGTACCTTCATGCTTTAAGACGTAGATAGGTACAGGTGTCATCGCGAGCGGTACGCACTGGCAGACCTGTTCAAAGGGTTTCCACATTTTCCTGTGTTGTTTTTTTTTCAGCACAGAAGTTTCATGTTTTCACACTCAAAGTTCAGATTTGTGAGACTAGTTTGTGCTTTGTCACAAGTATGTTTTCGTTAGCTCTCATTATTGTGTAAAAAGAAAAGAAATGCTTACGTAAAAGCTGCTTTTAGGGGACTGCCCCAGAAGGTTGAAGGACAGGAGTAAAGTGGCAAGATCGCATCACGTCTTACTGCAGGCTTTTGGCATGTTAATAATTGAAATGTTCGGTATAGAGCAGCATGAGGTTTTTAAAAAGATACATAATTTTTCCCAGTGTTTCCTGCACTTTTTTCAATATAGTGAGACTGCAAGGAGGCGTTACAAATGGAAAGGAAAAATGCAGATTAAAAGTACATAGAAAAAATCAGTAAAATATATACACATGTTATATCTGGCAGTGTAATTTCAACAAGGATGTAGAAGTATAAAAGTAATTTCAAAAACTAGTTCCAAAAGTCAAATTGTCGGTTTTAATCTACACATGGTGGTAAAATTTGCAGATGGAAAGCCCATAGCTTAACTACCAGTACAGTGAATTGATATTAGTAGTAGATAATACGATTGAAGACGCTTTTTGTTCAGCCATTTGTTTTTGGCAGAAAGAAACAGGGGACCGAACTGTTGTGCCCCACACTCCAATAGACTATCCCCCACTCACTCATCTTTGCCTGGTTCTCTCCACATACCACCCCCAACCATACTCGACTATAAGTTCGATCTCATGTATAGAGTCTAGAGGGCAAATTTGGGGGCCAAAATTATGGGATTGTTGCTATGACCTGTGGTTAAACCTCGAGGGTATCAAACGTTTAGACGACACCATTAGCACTAGGATCATCAAGAAATGAACAAGCAAAAGCACCCCACTGTCAACTTTCACATTTCGGGCTATGTGCAAGCTATTTTTGGGCCAATGGGAAACGTCACGTGCGAACGCAATTCGAAATTCACGTACAATTTCTGCTGAGCTAAGTGAAATTCACGTGAACTGCGTTGCTGCGCTCGCACTTTCGTTTCTATTCAAAAATTAAGAGAAATAGTCCTCCCAATGTGAATGAACTCTCTCCGTTGTGGTCCCGCTCAAGGATGAGTGGGGAACAAGGCAGTCTAAGGGCAACCTAGGTGCTTTTGATGCTTGATATGCATTTTTGAAAGCATTTGCAACAAAGAATGAGTTGTCCAAAATAGTCAAGCCACTTTGGGCGGTGCCAGGTTAGGAAATGCCTGCAGTGGCTGATGAAAATGTGGGCTCTGTGCAGCACACAGTGGACACACTCCCACCCCTCACTTCTTGTAGCAAAACCCAACAGTTTGTTCGACTAAGAAATAAACCCAGTCCAGTCCCTGGAATGGAATCCCCTTGGTCCTGTTCATGTGGTTTGGACATGCACTTTATTGTCCTAGAACATCCGGGCGTCATTGCCTTCCCTTTGAATTTCCTGGTCAACCACCAAATGGACATACAGAGAGAAATGAAAGAGGTGAATGCCGTCGTTTTGTTGTTGCTTCTTGAAAATGGGGAATTCCTTAGAATACTCCTGCTAATAGCTACCTTGTGATTTAAAAAAGATATTCTGAGAAGTGCTGTGTTCATGTAAGGTCCCTCAAATCATTCCTGAATACCTTCCCCAGAGCGCATAAGAGAGATCCTCCATGAGGAGGTGAGAAGCGTTTCCCACTTTTCCCTCCCCCTGCTTTGTTCCGGTAACCTCCTTAAACTGGGAAACGTGTCCACAATAGGTTTAATTGCACTCAAGTGAACAAGGATAGTAGAGTCCGGTAGGTTTAGTTTTCCCATGTGGCACCTGGAAGTTGGCTGGGAAGAGGGGTGGAGGAGGGGGAGGAGGATGAGAGGTGGGAGAGCAAGCAGCTGTCAGTTTTTTTTAAATGGGTTGATGGAGCAGAAAGATCCAGGATTGCCCTTCTTGGATAGCCAGCCATAAACCCATCTCTCGCTCTCCGCTCTGTGCCTCACAGTCTAACAGAGCTATGCAAGCTGTTAAAAATACTTTACAGTTTAGAATATATAAAGCTTCTTTCAAGGTGTCTTAATCGTTTCTTTCTTTGGCTGTTACTTTGTGAACAAAGGATTTGCAGGAAGGACATTCATCTATGCTGTTCTTCTACAAACGTCATTGGAGTGATGTTTGGAATGTATCCTCTTCGAGCCTAATGCAATGGAGTTTTTTTTCTGGTGGAGAACATCGGTGCACAGAACTGGCCTCACACCAGTTTAAAACCCATGAGGTTGTCATCCTCGATCATATAGTTTGTTGATTGAGAGTTTTCGCCTTCTCTTAGATGGTTGAACCTTAGCAGGGTTGAGATGAGCACCATCTGCCCGTGTTTGGCGCTCTTGATCAAGACCCTTTGGTTGTGAACCTGTCTGGCATGGGAGGCCCCTACCGGTAGCTATAACCACCGACAGCATAAGCTCACAACTTCAATTAGGGTACGCAAGCCTCTCCCCCACACAGTCAGATAATAGTTTGGAGGGGAATAGGAGGCCGAATGATGACATTTCAGGAGGGAGAAGCCTCTTCATTCAGCTATCCCTGGTGGAGCTGGGGCTGTGTGATCACTCCTCGCAGGACCAGAAGGATTACAGTTATGGAGGAGTAGTCTCTTCTTCCAGGCTAGCCCTTGTGAGCTGGGTCTATTGGAAGATGTTTTTGCAAAAGAGGGAAGGGTAAAAGGGTGGACCACAGATGCAGATGAATTCTTGGGAAGAAAGGGGGGGAAAGAGAAGAAGGATGGGGAGAAACTGGAGCATTGTCCAAGGAGGGTGACTAAAATGGTGAAGGCCTGGAAACCATGCCCTATGAGGAAAGACTTAGGGAGCGGGGATGTTTTAGCCTGGAGAAAGAGAAGGTTAAGAGGTGAGTATGGATAGCTTGTTGAAATATTTGAAGGGATTTCATATTGAAGGAGGGAGCAAGCCTGTTTTTGTGCTGCTTCCAGAGAACAGGAAACCCGGAAACAATGGATGCAAGCCCAGGAGTAGAGATTCCCTCTCCAACATTCAGATTAACTTCTTCAACCGCAATGCTGTTCGACAAGTGGAACACACTTTCTCAGATATTAGTGGCGTATCCCTCAGTGAAAGTCTTTAAGCAGAGGCCTGGATGGCCATACTGTGGGGATGCTTTGAATTGGAGATTTCCTGCATGACGAATGGGGTTTGGACTGGATGGAACCTTGCTGGTTCTCTTCCAATTCTGCTATCTATGATTCCCCGACCTAGGCAATAAGAGAGATTTTCCCATAAGGGCTGATGGGAAGAGAGGACATCAGTTTCCTCTAAAGACATTTGATTTTGCAATGCGGGGAAGGGAGAATATCTTAGGGTCACATTTAAAGAGCTTAGGATTTGAAGTTTCTGAGCTTGGAAAGTAACTTTTGTGATGATGCACAAAAGAAGCTGAGGGTCAAAGCCTGCGGCAAATAAGTATCCTTGGACTGTAAGGCCAAGGACACAAAAGACTGTAAAACTAGGGTGGAACAACTCAGACTCCTTGAGGCTCTGGGGACAGATGAGTCTCATTCCTAAAATGGTATGGAACAAAATATAGCTCTGATACATAGGCAGTATGTGGATTGTAATTTGTTTGTTAACTGCCAGCAAGTTTGGACTTCAACTTATGGCAACCCCTATGGATGAGATACGTTTAAGTTAACATGTCTTTGCAGGACTTAGGGCCATTGTGCCCTTCCCTAACTGACTCTACCATCTGGAGTGCAGTCTTCTTTTTTGTCCCTACTTTATCAAGCTTTATTGCAATGTAGCAATGAATGACAGATAGATCACTGGTGGCTTTTTGCCAGGGATTCCTATGTGTCAAACACCACCGTTCAGTTGTAAAGCAAAGCGCTGTCCTAGGGCGCAGCAATCCCCCGATATGTGTTTGAAAATTTGATATTGGTGTCCAGGTGTTTGAGATACTCGCTTTGTTAAAAGCTAGTGCCTTGAGGGAAATAAACTGTCTCTTCAGAATGGCAATGCCACTGGCTGTAGTCATATGAAGCAGTTTTGCCTGGGTTTGTATGTCATATAGCTGCAGGGTTGCATTACAAATACAGGATCCAGCCTGGTAATGGGTTTGGAAATTTGTGAATTTGTTGTTGGTTTTGCAACATAAATTTTGGCTAGGGATTGCTTAAAGTTGTGCTTTGCAGCGTACTTCAGTATCTTTAATCTTCAGAATGCAGCAGTAGTGAACGGAGGGCCCAGATAACCATCCTCTGTTGTGGATTCTGAGAAAATAAAACCGAGTAAGGCAAACACTGTAAAACAAGTTTTATATAAATGGAGATAGCACGAATCTTGAAGTCCAAACCTTTTTCTTTGTCCGGGGGAAAATGTAAAGAAGAACTTGACAGGTCTGTATAGTTTCATTGAGCTTTCACCCCCTGCTTGGACCACAAGGTATCTGTGCTGTGGGGTGTGTGATCATTTGCTGAAACAAGATGGCACAATGTGTGCAGATTTGAGAACAGGGCTCCCAGGGGACAGCATTTTGTGTATGTTAGGAGCCTCTGTGCAACCACTGGGGCGAGAAAACTGAATTGCTCTAAAAATAATAATAATAATAATAAGTTTTATTTATATCCCGCCTTTCAAATTGCTGATCAAGGCGGCTGATCAAGGAGCAGAATGCCAGTATTTGAAGGTTGCAGCAGAGTTGTCCAAGGATACCTGCTAGACCCATGAATGAGATAGTAGAGGCATCAGCAGCACAATATGTTGCTGCCCAGCGGCAAAAGGGTTCATATCTCTTCAAAGTGCGGGCCTCACTCAGTGATGTTTCAGCCTTACGTCGGTGGGGCTTTCCCCAACACTGAGGCAGCTCCTGGTTTTCTTGAACCACCATATAGTTTCAACCACATGTGTCTCAAATGCCAGAAATGGGTGCCTGGAGCTGGAGCCTCAAACGCCCCCTCTTTTTATAGCTTCAGAGAAAAGATCCCAATGAAAAAGCCCCAGAGCTCCCCTGAACTGATGTTCTGTCCTTTGGGATAAGCGGTTCAGTTTGTAGTGACTTGGTGCATCTCCCAGGTTCAAGTGAAGTTAATTTCCACAGAGCTCATAGATTACTGGTGAGGAGAATGGTACGCATTCCCTTCTCAGGTCCTGGCATCCCTTTGAGAGGGAGCAGAACCAACAAAAACAGAATAACGTATCTGGTTTGCAGTCATCGTTTCACTCCCAAAATATTTGGTGCTAGCAAAGCTCCTGCCATTTTTTAGCAGATGTTGACCATGGTATCTTTTGCTACTGCCTTAGTAGCAACTGCTGCATGAACTGCCTTTTGCATTTGTGTGACATTCTTACTGATTAGCTTGTGTTAGCAAATGATCTGCTAATGAGATGTGGAGAGTCATGCCAAAATGGTTCCGACCTGAGCAAGGTTAAACTTGCCACACTGAACACTGTGTTGATTTGTCTTTTCTAAGGAAGCTGTCAGTACCACTGCAATCTAGAATTTACTTTCTATCATCATCGTAGCAAGGCATACTGCTTAACATTAAAAAATCGCCATTAAAACACTTAGAAATGGCTTTTTAAATATTCTTTCAGTTTTAAACTGTTATATACAAATGCAAACCCTGCTTCTAAATGCGATTTTTAGTGGAAAGTGAGAGAAAAAAGCAGTAAAATAATTCCGATCTTTAGAAGGTATTCAGGGGCCCAGATAGACAGGCCAAAATAAAGCTGCTTCGGGTCACTTTGGAGGTATGCTATTTAATGATGCATGCGTCCTAAAAAGCCAGAAGCTGCAACCAAAGCCACATTCCAGTCCTAAGGACTGAGCACAGCGTTGCCATCTTCGGCCTGTTAAGATTGTGTGTCCCATTAAACAGCATACCTCCAAAGTGACCTGAAGCCTTTAGTTTGGGCTGTCGTTTGTGGGGGCCCCAGATAGACATCAATTTGACTCAGTATGTTTCAGTTGTGATGCTAGTGGCAAGGATGAGGACGTAAGCAATGGACATTAAAGCCCATTCCCATCAGGTTCATCTAGCCCCTTTGCTTCTGAGATTGTCAGCATATTTGAGCATATATATATTTTTTGCAGTCCAAGGGTAGAAAACACGACTTACAGTAATAATTATCAGCAATTATTAAGAGTCTCAGAAAGTGGTAAAAGTGTCTTTTTAGGGTGTAGCATCTTTGACTTGGGTGAGAGTGAACCGGAACATGGGGAACTAGATTCCACATGGGTTGACTTTTCTCCAGTCTGTCGCTGTGTTCGTTATTTATCACCTTGATGGGACTTTGTTAGCATGATGTGTGACGTTGGTTTTGTAATTTCCTGTGTTAATAATTTCTTCGCAGGTAAGACGGGTGCAATTTGTGTTTCGTTAGTAATTCTTAGTCAAATATTTAAGGAACAGATTAGTTTGTGATGAGTTAGGACGTCCTAAACTGTGTCCCTCCAGATTTGTTGGATTACAACCCCCCATCAACCCCCAGATTGGGAGAGTAATGGAGTTACAGTATAAGAAAAACGAATTCCTCTTTAAATACATACTTAACTATGTCTATTTAAGGCCTTTCTACAGACCTACTGGATACCAACCTCAAATAGATCTCACTTGTAGACTTAGGGCAGGATAAGCGTGGGTGAACCTAGTGTACCCGCCCAACAGTTTGACCCATTTCTGGTCCCCAGGCCGGGCACGCAATAGACTATGTGCGCCACACTGTGGAGACACCACGGCCGTGCCCCCCGTACCTGCTTTGTTCTCCGTTCCCTCTGAAGGTCCTCACTGTGCCAGACGAGCAGAAACAGGGTGCCTGGCTTACCCACATGAACGGCACCCCCTCCCAATGTCATAGGGGCCTTCAGAAGGAAAGAGCAGTGTGGCTGTACAGGGGTGGGCGCAAATCAAGTCGGCCACTGTCGCCACAAAATGTCCAGGACACTCTACCACAAACATACTGGCCTTTTTAGACAGTGTTTAAGAGCTTTTTGGCCAGGGTTGGGCCGAACCATGGGATCAGGATCCTGTCTGGCTGATCCCCACCCAGTGTTATTGGGCCTGCACTGTCCTATATGGATGGCCAGGACAGGGGAACATGGGGCCTGTTGGGCCCATGTGTTCGACCCATAGACCAGCAGAGCTGTTAAGACGATGCCTTTTTCTCACTTGTCCCCAAGGTGCCATATCACAGCAAGCCTTAGTCAGTCCCTGAAATTCTTCTTGGATGACTAGATGAGGTGTCAATGCCAGGCTGCTCAGATCTAGCCATGCCCCTATCAGGAACTCAAGTGCAGCTTACTCAAAGAAGCCAAGTTTATTTTGGCACCTTACGTTGGCACATGAAGTAAACAATTCCAAGAGCACCTCCCCTCTCTGGAAGTCAGAAATAAACGATCACACAAACTAACAATTTACTGGCTTTTCCCCAACATCCTAAATCTGCTGCCTGAGTGGCTGCTTCCCTGGCCAGTCCTATCCAGGGCTAGCAAGACCTTTCAGAAGGAGCATTTGGCAAACTGGGAAGAAGTTAACCGCAGATCTGCCTGTGTGTTCAAAGCAAAGACACCAATGTGAATAAAAAAAAGTATAGAAATATTGATCTGCCACAGAAGGGGAAAAAAAGAAAGCGAACAAAACGCAAGAATAGATAGCGTCTTAAAAATACATTATTGTTTGCATAAGAAAGTCTTTGCCTGAAAAGTAGGAACATCTCTTGTCAGACACAAGTTTTAAACAAAAAAGTTCCCCAACGAGTTAAATCTAAATTCGGTTTCAAGTTGTGCAGTGCTGAGGGGGCGGTTGGGAGAAATGGGGTAAGGCTGATGGTGCGCCAAAAAAGGTATGAAAAATTGTATTCTAAATATGGGGGGGGGGATTGTTTTGGGGCACAGTGTTATGTAAAGCGGAATACTTAACCTATTTTTTTTAACTCCCTGAACATTTGACCTGTGACCCTCCCACCCTTTACCTAAAACCTTGTCAATTTCTCCGTATCATTTAACAGGCAAGACAGTTTAAGCGGGCAGTCATGGAGGACTATGATATCAAGGTCTGTGCCAGCATTTGGCGAATCGTTAAAGAGCAAAGAGGCTCGTTGTTGAGCGGCTCACCCGGCCACTTGAAGAGGAGCGGCGCAATGTCTCCATGCAACTCGAACGCGCCAATCAGCCTCGGACCGAGTGGAGCATGTGCATCATTGGCAGCGTGCCAGCCCCTGGCAACTGCCTGGCAAGCAACGGTTACCTGCAGGTAACAGCCTGCCGCCCTGTACGTGTTACGCTACATTGCACATCAGCCCGCTAATGTGTGTTGTTTTGTGTGTATGTGTGTGTAGAGTTGCAGATTTGTATGAGCACTGAAAAAGAGTGTGCTCACAATATGTCACCCGTCCTTCAAAGATCTCAGGGAAACAGCCATGGTGTTTTTCCTCATTTAGCACACTGCCATCTTCAGTCCTGACCTCCCACACGAGACTATCAGAGCATGGAAAAGTTGTTGTTTGGACTACCTCACCTAATCCAGCCATCTGAGCAGGAGAAATACCAGACCCTGGGTGTGTGTAGGGGCTGGAGGACGGTAGAAGCAAGAACTTGGAATGCTGGGTGTGTGATCCGATTGGGGGGGAGTGTGTGGATTTGGGACATAATGTTGATGTGGATATTTTAATGTGTTGTGAGCCCCGCTTTGTTCTCGTCACAGAAAAGGGAGATACAATAGTTTTTATTAGTTTTATTTTATTTAATTTAGGCCCATCTGCATGCCAAAATGTCCTTCTCTGCCATTTAGTTATAGCTCTTTGCCAGCTGGATGGTTTTCTGTTTATAAGCTTTAGGCATCCAGATAATCCAGTCACCGCGAGTCTAAGTGATACGTCCATCCTACCCTCTCATTCTGCTTGTGTCAGGCAAGTGGAGCTCCTTCATTGGGTCCTCCAGATGTTTTCAAGCATCATCCACCCAGAAGCCCCAATGAGTAATAGCCAATGGTCCCTTCTGAATTTGAAAGTCCAAAAACACCTGGAAGACCAAAAGAATCGAGAGCACTGGAGTCCCTACTCAACTTTTCCTGTCTCCTACATGTGCAATCAATGCATTATGCCCCACATACAGAAGCCTGATGTTATAGACTGAATGGCTAGAAGTTTGGCTTTTTCAAATTCATTTCGTGTTCTCGGGGATGCTAAACCTGAGCTACTATGTCTGTGGATCTGCATGTAAACATCACATCACCGAGTATAGCAGTCCTGGATAGAGCTGAATGTAGTTGTGTCCCCCAACTGACATGATGGCCCTGAATGAGTGCTTAGCTTCATAGTATGGTCGAGTGGTGGAGCTTACATTTCTGTCTGCTCAGATAGGACATCTGATGGCCAAGGAAAAGTAGAGAATTAGATATAGGCATGGCGAAGTGGTTTTCCCAAGTTGTTGAAAAAGAAGTGAAAGATGGGAAAGGGGGAATTCCCGAAGGTGCATTTTGTATGAGGAGATGAATCAGGAGGTGAAATGCTT
>NC_056531.1:10069862-10118897 GCF_019175285.1 Sceloporus undulatus
CCCCCCCCCCCCCCCCATATTACATGGAATATTCAGTCAAAATCCCTAGAAAGTTCCCGTAATGTTAATATGGCGGATCTTTTGCAAATAAACGTAAACATAATAGAATAAAAAATAATTGTAACTTATTTCAACTCTCAAAATTATCCTTGAACCAAACAAAGAATCTTTCGGTCCTTCTAATACTTTTAAGATATTTATTTTGACACGAAGGGGGTCCAAGAAGCTTTGTGCCAAATAGAAATGTGTTAGGCTGCAACCGCACTGCAGAAATAATCCAGTTTGACACCCCTTTAACTGCTGTGGCTCAGTCCTAGGAAATCCTGGGAATTGTAGTTTTGTGAGACATTTAACCTTCTCTCTCAGCAAATTCTGGTGTGATTTCATAGCACTGGGCCATGGCAGTTAAAACGGTATGAAACTGGATTGTCTATGGAGTGAAGATGCAGCCTGAGTTGGGTCCAAGACACACTGCAGAAATAATCCAGTTCAAGACCACTTTAGCTGCCCTGGCTCATTGCTAGGGAACCCTGGGAATTGTAGGCGGGTTACAGACCGCCATTAAAGTACGCGCAGAGCGCGAACTAGGGTTAGGAAGGGGTGGTGCTTCCACACCTCCTAACCCTAGTACGCACTCTGCGTGCACAAAATGGCAGCGGCCGTTCCACACGGCCGCCGCCATGATGGCATCACGAACACACCACCTCCAAACGAGGCGGCGCGGACGTGACACCATCACTCCGTGTGAGGGCGCTTAACGCGCCCTTTCCGCAGAGCAGGAAGGAGCTCCGAAACGGAGCTCCTTCCTGGTTTGCGTCGCTGGGCGCAGCCTTCAGACGGCTGTGCCCAGCTACACAAGGGAGAAAGGGGCCAAGCGGCCCCTTTCTCCTCCTCCCCGCCACTGCGGGGTGTCCTTGGGGCTTGAAGCCCCAAAGGACAAAACCCTTGCCAGGCTGCGGAAGTGGCCCTTTGCCGCTTCCCTGTGGCCCGGAAAGCGGCGGATCGGGGCCTCAGCGGCTGCCGTTCTATCCACTGAGGCCCCGATACACGGGGGAAAGGCGTGCCTACAGGCCGCCCCAAAGGGGCGGTCTGTAATGTGCCGTAGTTTTGTGAGAGAGAACTCTGGTGCCACAATAAACTACAATTCCCATCAGGGACATAGCTAGGATTTTAGGAAGTGGGGGTCCAGACTAAGTGCCACCATTATAATAGGGCTTGGATGCGGCGGCGCAGCAGCACACCATTCATTTTCTAATGTAAGGGGGTCTGGACCCCAAGAAGCCCCCCCCCCCCCGGCTACGTCCCTGTTCCCAGGCATCTGAGGATACCTTAAGTCTAGGAAAGCTCATGCTGCCAACTTTTCTTTCAGTGAGTCTCAAAGGTGCTACAAGAGCTATCTCTCTATCATCATCACCATTATTATTATCGTTATTAAATCCAAATGCAGCCTAAGTAGTGGACTGAAACTGGCAACACTAATATACTGTAGACTCATTCTCTGGGGCTGTGATCTGGAAGCATGGAGGCAATTCCCTTGTCAAACCAGGGAATCCTGGGAATTGTAGTTTGTTGTGACATGTATGTGTGTGTATATATATGTATGTGTGTGTGTATATATATATGTTTATATGTTTGTGTGTGTGTATATATATATATATGTATATGTATATTTTGTGTGTGTGTGTGTGTGTGTACCTTGAAGTATGAAGAATAGCCAAGACAATCCGACAAGAAAGAGGGCACAGCAGGCAGGCAATTGGGAAGCCAGCCACAGGCACAGCAAGCCAAGCCAAGCCAAGCCAAGCCTCCCTCCCTCCTCCTTGCAGCAACAGGCTGCAACCCAGAGCCACAACACAAGCGAGCCAAGCAGCAGCAGCAGCAGCAGCAGGTGCCTCCCTGGCCTCCGCCCTGGCTGAGCTTTTCCTGAGGGAGGGGGCAACCGGCTGAGCTTTTCCAGAGGGCAGGGTCGACCAGTCTCCTATTTCTGATCGGCTCAAAACTGTTTGTGTGACTCCAAATGATTGGTTGCTCTGTAGCCTCACTCTCAGAGTCAGGGCCACTGTTGCCAACTCCGGGAGTTTCTCCCGGAAATTGGAATTTTTCAGGGCTGGAGCGGAAATGTGCAAAAGTCCCTGAATCTTCATGGAATAGAGCCAGACACGGAAATCACACAGAAAGCACTCAAAAATCCCGATTTCTGTGTAAAAGTCACGAAATTGGCAACAGTGCAATCTTGATCTTCTATTGCCATCCCTACAAAGCAGCTTCTGCTGCTGCTCTGAAAACAGTCTGAACTTGTGTGAGGCAATGTCCCATGGCCTATGAGGAATGGCTTAGCAGCTGGGTATGTTTAGAGTAGAGAAGCTTGAGAGGTGACATGATAGCCCTGCTTAAACATTTGAAGGGGTGTCATCTTGAGAATGGAGCGAGCTTTTTTTCTGCTGCTCCAGAGACCAGGACATGGAGCAATGGTTGCAAACTACAGAGAAAGAGATTCCACCTCAACATTAGGAAGACCTTCCTGATGCTAAGAGGTGTTCAGCAGTGGAATAGGCTGCCTTGGAGAGTGGCGGAGTCTCCTTCTTCGGAGGTTTTTCAACAGAGGCTGGATGGCCATCTGTCGGGAGTGCTTTGAGTGTGTCTTCCTACCTGGCAGGGGGTTGGCCCTTAAGGTTTGTTCTGTCTCTGTGATTCTATGTGTTTCTTGAAATGAAGAGTTTGTTCTTGGTATAGAAGGGGAGTGGAAACAGATAAAGAGAACAGAGGAGGGCTATTTAAAAGACTTGAGTTCATTTTCAAATCATTTTGGGTTATGTGAATGCTGTCTCGTGGGTTTCTTGGAAATCAAAAATCCCTTTGGGATTTGCTTTGGACTGTGATCAATGTCTGTGTAATAGGAAAGAAAAGCATTTGCTCTGTATGGAAGACAACCTTGATCCTCCTCCTTTTTTGTCCTTTTCTTTTTGAGGCTGTGTCTACATTGCAGAACTAAAGAATTTGGCACTGCTTTAACTGCCATGGCAGGGGGTTGGACTGGATGGCCCTTATGGTCTCTTCCAACTCTATGATTCTATGCTCAATGCTACGGAATGCTGGGAGTTGTACTTTTGTGAGTCTTTGAGCCTCCTCTGTCAGAGAACTTTGATATCACAACACACTACAAATCCCAGGATTCCACAGGATGGAGCCATGGCCGTGAAAGCAGTGTCAAACTGCATTAATTCTGCAGCGCTGAGGCAGCCCAAGGTTACAAAGGTGGGATGCAAACATAGCTAACAACAGTGACGATAACGTTTCAGTTTTGCATTGTTATGTACTGATATGCTGGAGAACAGAATTGGATTGGCGAGATGTTTTTCATTTGGATTTCCTTAGTATGTTTCTAGTCATCTTTCTTTAAAGCAAATGCTTTTGTAGAGCAGGCAGGATGCTTCCAGTCATTAACAACCTAAAAAAACTAACTTCTCTTCTCTTTTTCTCCCTCTTCTTTTGTTGCAGTTGATTCAGCTTGAGGCTGTTTCTGGCCCTCAGTTTTAATATGTGATGCCCCAGCATCGTTAACATACAGACCTTCCTAATCTTAGGTGTGTATTGCCTGGTTTTCAATGCACGCTTTCCAAAATTGCATGAGGGAATCGCATGCCTTTGAATGCTGTTTTGAGGATTGTGCCATCTTCAGAGGGAAATAAAGCATTTGTTTTACCTGACCTATTCCATGAACTGACAGTTCGATTCAAACATGATGCTCCCTTAGTCCTTCATCTTTAAGACTAGATAGGTACATGGCATCGCAGCGGTACGCACTGCAGACTGTTCGGGTTCCACATTTTCTTGTTTTTCAGCACAGAATTCATGTTTCAACTCAAAGTTCAGATTTGTGAGACTAGTTTGCTTTTCACAGTATGTTTCTAGCTCTCATTATTGGTAAAAAAAAATGCTTACGTAAAAGCTGCTTTTAGGGACTCCCCAGAAGGTTGAAGGACAGGAGTAAAATGGCAGATCTCACTCTTACTCAGGCTTTTGGCATTTTAAATTAAATGTTCTATAGAGCAGCATATTTTTTAAAAAGATACATAATTTTCCCAGTTTTCCTGCCCTTTTTCAATATTGAGACTCAAGGAGGCTTACAAATGGAAAGGAAATGCAGATTAAAATACATAGAAAAAATCAGTAAATATATACACATGTTATATCTGCAGTGTAATTTCAACAGGATGTAGAATTAAAAGTATTTCAAAAACTATTCCAAAATCAATTTCGTTTTATCTACACATGGTGGTAAAATTTGCAGATGGAAGCCTAGCTTAACTACCGTACATGAATTGATATTATTAGTAGATAATACATTGAAGCGTTTGTCAGCCATTGTTTTGCAGAAAGAAACAGGGGACCAACTTTGGCCCCAACTCCAATACTATCCCCCACTCATCTTTCCTTTTCTCCACATACCACACATACTCGACTATAAGTCGATCTCATGTATAAGTCGAGGGCAAATTTGGGGACCAAAATTATGGATTTTGCTATGACCTGTGGTTAAATCGAGGGTAAAATTTAGAGACACATAGCATAGGATCTAAAGAATGAAGCAAAGCAAAACAATGTCAATTTCAATTTCGGGCTATGGCAAGCTATTTTTGGGCAATGGGAAGTCAGTGCGAACGCAATTCGAATTCACGTAAATTCGCTGAGCTAGTGAATTCACATGAATGCGTTCTGGCTCCACTTTCTTTTCATTCAAAATTAAGAGAAATTCCTCCCATGTGATGAACTCCTTTGTGGTCCCTCTCAAGGATGAGTGGGGAAACAAGGCAGTCTAAGGCACTAGGTGCTTTTGATGCCTATATGCATTTTGAAAGCATTTGCACAAAGATGTTGTCAAAATATCAAGCCACTTTGGGCGTGCAGTTAGAAATGCCTGCGTGGCTGATGAAAAGTGTCTCTGTGCAGCACACAGTGACACACTCCCACCCCTCACTTCTTAGCAAAACCCAACATTTTTGCGACTAAGAAATAAACCCAGCCATCCTGGAATGGAATCCCTTGGTCCTGTTCATTGTTGGACATCACTTTATTGTCTAGACATCCTGGCTCAATTGCTCCTTTTGAATTTCCTGGGCACCACCAAATGGACATACAGAGAGAAATGAAAGAGGTGATGCTCTTGTTTTGCTTCTTGAAAATGGGAATTCTTAGAATGCTCCTCTAATAGCTACCTTGATTTAAAAAAAGATCTAGAAGTGCTGTTTCATGTAAGTCTCAAATCATTCCTGAATCCTTCCCGAGCGCATAAGAGATCCTCCATGAGGAGGTGAGAAGCGTTCCCACTTTCCCTCCCCCTGCTTTGTTCCTAACCTCCTTAAACTGGAAACTGCCACAATAGGTTTAATTCACTCAAGTGAACAAGGATAGTAGAGTCGGTAGGTTTAGTTTCCCATTGGCCCTGGAAGTTGGCTGGGAAGAGGGGTGGAGGAGGGGGAGGAGGAGGAGGTGGGAGAGCAAGCAGCTTCAGTTTTTTAAATGGGTGATGGAGCAGAAAGATCCAGGATTCCTCTTGGATAGCCAGCCATAACCCATCTCTCGCTCTCTCTGTGCCTCACATCTACAGAGCTATGCAAGCTTTAAAAATACTTTACAGTTTAGAATATATAAAGCTCTTTCAAGGGTCTTATCGTTCTTCTTGGCTTTACTTTGTGAACAAAGATTCAGGAAGGACTCATCTATGCTTTCTACAAACGCATTGATGATGTTGGATGTATCCTTCGAGCCTATGCAATGGATTTTTCTGGTGGAGAACATCGTGCACAGAACTGGCCTCACCCTTTAAACCAGAGGTTCATCCTCGAGTCATAGGTTTGATTAGAGTTTCCTTCTCTTAGATGGTTGACCTTACAGGGTTAGATGAGCACCATCTGCCCGGGTTTGGCGCTCTTGGTCAGACCCTTTGGTTGTGACCTGTCTGGCATGGGAGGCCCTACCGGTAGCTATTATACCACCGCCAGCATAGCTCACAACTTCATTAGGGTACGCAAGCCTCTCCCCCACACAGTCAGAGAATAGTTGGAGGGGAATAGGAGGCCGGAAGATGACAGTTCAGGAGGGAGAAGCCTCTTCCTTCAGGCTATCCCTGGTGGAGCTGGGTCTGTGTGATCACTCCCTCTCAGGCCAGAAGATGACAGTTATGGAGGGAGTAGTCTCTTCTTCCAGGCTAGCCCTGGTGGAGCTGGGTCTTATTGTAAGATGTTGCAAAAGAGGGAAAGGGTAAAAGGGTGGACCACAGATGCAGATGAATTCTGTTGGAAAGAAAGGGGGGGAAGAGAAGAAGGATGTGGAGAAACTGGAGCATTGTCCAAAGGAGGGTGACTAAAATGGTGAAGGGCCTGGAAACCATGCCCTATGAGGAAAGACTTAGGGAGCTGGGGATGTTTAGCCTGGAGAAGAGAAGGTTAAGAGGTGATATGATAGCCTTGTTTAAATATTTGAAGGGATTTCATATTGAGGAGGGAGCAAGCTTGTTTTGTGCTGCTCCAGAGAACAGGACCCGGAACAATGGATGCAAGCTCCAGGAGTAGAGATTCCCTCTCAACATTCAGAGGAACTTCTTCACAGCAAGGGCTGTTCGACAGTGGAACACACTTCCTCAGATATTAGTGGAGTATCCCTCCTTGAAAGTCTTTAAGCAGAGGCTGGATGGCCATCTGTTGGGGATGCTTTAATTGAGATTTCCTGCATGACAGAATGGGGTTGGACTGGATGGACCTTGCTGTCTCTTCCAATTCTGCTATTCTATGATTCCCCCGACCTATGCAGATAAGAGATTTTCATAAGGGCTGATGGAAGAGAGGACATCATTCCCTCTAAAGACATTTTATTTTGGCATGCGGGAAGGGAGAATATCTTAGGGTTCACATTTAAGAGCTTAGGATTTGAGTTTCTGAGCTTGGAAAGTCACTTTTGTGATGATGCACAAAAGAAGCTGAGGGTCAAAGCTTCGTGCAAATAAGTATCCTTGGACTGTAAGGCCAATGACACAAAAGACTGTAGAAAACTAGGTGGAACAACTCAGACTCCTTGGAGGCTCTGGGGACAGATGAGTGCTCATTCCTAAAATGGTATGGAACAAAATATAGCCTCTGATACATAGCAGTATGTGGATTGTAATTGTTGTTAACTGCCATCAAGTTGACTTCAACTTATGGCAACCCTATGGATGAGATACGTTTAAGTTAACATGTCTTGCAGACTTAGGGCCATTGTGCCTTCCCTAACTGACTCTATCCATCTGGAGTGCAGTCTTCTTTTTTCCCTACTTTATCAAGCTTTATTGCAATTGTAGCATGAATGACAGATAGAGCACTGGTGGGCTTTTGCCAGGGATGTCTATGTGATCAAACACCACCGTTCAAGTTTGTTAAAGCAAAGCAGGCTTTACCTAGGGCTGCAGCAATCCCCCGATATTTGGTTGAAAATTTGATATTGGTGTCCAGGTTTTTGAGATACTCGGCTTTGTTAAAAGCTAGTGCCTTGAGGGGAAATAAACTGTCTCTTCAGAATTGCAATGCCACTGGCATTTAGTCATATGAAAGCATTTCTTGCCTGGGTTGAATTTCATATAGCTGCAGGGTTGCATTACAAATACAGGATCCAGCCTGGTATGGGTTTGGAAATTTGTGAATCTGTGTTGGTTTTCCCACATAAATTTTGGCTAGGGATGGCTTGAAAAGTTTGTGCTTTTCAGCTTACTTCATTATCTTTAATCTTCAGGAATGCAGCAGTAGTGAACAGGAGGCCAGATAACCATCCTCTGTGTGGATTCTGAGAAAATAAAACCGAGTAATGCAAACACTGTAAAAACAAGTTTATATAAAATGGAGAAGAGCACTGAATCTTGAAGTCCAAAACCTTTATTCTTTGTCCTGGGGGAAAATGTAAAGAAGAACTTGACAAGGATCTGTACAGTATATTTTCATTGAGCTTCACCCCCTGTCTTGGCCTCACAAGGTATCTGTGCTGTGTGTGTGTGATCATTTGCTGAAACAAGAATGGCACAATGTGTGCAGATTTGAGAACAGAGCTCCCAGGGGACAGCATTTGTGTATTTATGAGCCTCTGTGCAACCACTGGGGCTAGAAACTTGATTGCTCTAAAATAATAATAATAATAATAATAATAATAATAATAATAATAATAATAATAATAATAATTTTTATTTATATCCCGCCTTTCCAATTGCATGATCAAGGCGGCTGATCAAGGAGCAGAATGCCAGTAGTTTGAAGGTTGCAGCAGAGTTGTCCAATGATACCTGCTAGACCCCTTGAATGAGATAGTAGATGCATCAAGCAGCACATATGTATGCTGACCCAGCTGCAAAAGGGTTCATAATGCTCTCACAAGCTGCTGGCCTCACTCGGATTGATGTTTCAGCCTTCTTCTGTGGGGCTTTCCCCACACACTGAGTGCAGCTCCTTGTTTTCCTTGAACCACCATATAGTTCCACCACATGTGTCTCATAATCCAGAAATGGGTGCTGGAGCTGGAGCCTATCAGAACGCCCCCTCTTTTTATAGCTTCAGAGAAAAGAAGCCCAATGAAAAGCCCCCAGAGCTCCCTGAACGGATGTTCTGTCCTTTGGGAGAAGCGGTTTCAGTTTGTAGTGACTTTGTGCATCTCCAAGGTCAATGTGAAGTTAATTTCCACAGAGCTCATAGATACTGGTGAGGATAATGTACCATTCCCTTCTACAGGCTCCTGGCATCCCTTTGAAGAGGGAGCACAACAGAATACTTATCTGGTTTCTCATCTTTTCACTCCCAAAATCTTTGGTGCTCAGCAAAGCTCCTGCATTTTTTACAGATGTTGACCATGGTATCTTTTGCTTATCTGCACTTAGTAGCAAGCTGCTGCATGAACTGCCTTTTGCATTGTGTGACAATTCTTACTGATTAGCTTGTGTATGCAAATGATCTGCTAATGAGATGTGAGAGAGCATGCCAAAATGGTTCCTACCTAGAGCAAGGTTAACTTGCCACTGAACGCTGTTGATTTGTCTTTTCTAAGGAAGCTGTCAGTACCACTGCATCTAGAATTTACTTTCTATCATCATCAATAGCAAGGCATACTGCTAACATTAAAAAATCGCAATTAGAAACACTTATAATGGCTTTTTAAATATTCTTCAGTTTTAAACTGTTTATAATACAAATGCAAACCCTGCTTCTGAATGCTATTTTTAGTGGAAAGGTGAGATAAAAAAGCAGTAAATAATTCCGATCTTTATAAGGTATTCAGGGGCCCATATAGACAGGCCAAAATAAAGCTGCTTCGGGTCACTTTGGAGGTATGCTATTTAAATGATGCATGCGTCCTAAAAAGCCAGAAGCTGCACCAAAGCCACATTCCAGTCCTAAGGACTGAAGCACAGCTTTGGCACATCTTCTGGCCTCTTAAGATGTGTGTGTCATTTAAACAGCATACCTCCAAAGTGACCTGAAGCAGCTTTATTTTGGCCTGTCTGTTTGGGCCCCAGATAGACATCAATTTGACTCAGTATGTTTCAGTTGTGATGCTAGTGGCAAGGGATGAGGAGCTAAGCATGGACATTAAAGCCCATTCCTCATTTCATCTAGCCCTTTGGCTTCTGAGATTTTCAGCAGTATTTGAGCATATATATATTTTTTGCAGTCACAAGGGCTAGAAACACGACTTACAGTAATAATTATCAGCTATTAAGATTCTCAGAAAGTTTAAAAGTGTCTTTTTAGGGGAGGTAGCATCTTTGCTTGGTGTGAGAGTGGAACCACGGAACATGGGGAACTATATTCCACATGTTTTGACTTTTCTCCAGTCTGTCTGCTGTGTTCTGTTATTTATCACCTTGATGGGACTTTGTTATCATGATGTGTGACATGTTTGTAATTTCTGTGTTAATAATTATCTTCGCAGTAAGACGGGTCAATTTGTGTTTCGTTAGTAATTCTAGCAAATATTTTAAGGAACAGATAGTTGTGATGAAGTTAGGTCTTCCTCAAACTAGTGTCCTCCAGATTTGTTGGATTACAACCCCACCATCACCCCCATATTGGGAGAGTAATGGAGTTACAGTATAACAATTCTCATTTAAATACATACAGTACTTAACTATGTCAGATTTAAGGCTTTCTACAGACATCACTTGGATACCAAACCTCAAATAGATCTCACTTGTAGACTTAGGGCAGGATAGCGTGGGTGAACCCTGTGGTATCCCGCCCACAGTTCTGACCCATTTCTGTCCCCAGGCTGGCACAGCAATAGACTATGTGCTGCCACACTGTGGAGCCACCACTGCCGTGCGCCCCCTTACCTGCTTGTTCTCCGTTCCCTCTGAAGGTCCTCACTGTGGGCCATAAGAGCAGGAACAGGGTGCCTGGCTTTACCCACATGACCAGGCACCCCCTCCCAATGTCATAGGGGCCTTCAGAAGGAAAGAGGCAGTGGTGGCTGGTACAGGGGTGAGCGCACATGCAGTCTGCCAGCTGTCGCCACAAAGTTTCCAGGACACTCTACCACAAACATACTGGCCTTTTTAGACAGTGTTAAGAGCTTTTTGAGCCAGGGTTGGGCCAGAACCATGGGATCAGTATCTGTCTGGCTGATCCCCACCCAGTGTTATTGGCCTGCACTGTCCGTATAGGATGATGCCAGGACAGGGGGAACATGGGCCTTTGGGCCCATGTGTTCAGACCCATAGACAAGCATAGCTGTTAAGACTTATGCCTTTTTCTCACTTTGTCCCCAAGTGCCATATCACAGCAAGCCTTAGTCAGTCCTGAAATTCTTCTTGGATGACTAGATGAGGTGTCAATGCCAGGCTGGCCTCAGATCTAGCCATGCCCCTATTCAGTGAACTCAAAGTGCAGCTTACTCAAAGCAAGCCAAGTTATTTTGGCACCTTACTTTGGCACATGAAGTAACAAATTCCAAGAGCAGCCTCCCTCTCTGGCAGTCAGAATAAACAGATCACACAACTAACAATTTACTGCTTTTCCCCAACATCCTAAATCTGCTGCCTGAGGTGGCTGCTTCCCTGGGCCAGTCCTATCCCAGGGCTAGCAGACCTTTCAGAAGGAGCATTTGCAAACTGGGAAGAGTTAACTCAGATCTGCCTGTGCGATTCAAAGCAAAAGACACCATATGTGAATAAAAAAAGTATAGAAATAATTGATCTGCCACAGAGAGGGGGAAAAAAAAAGAAAGCGAACAAAACGCGAGACTAATATCGTCTTAAAAATACATTATTGTTTGCATAGCGAAATTACTTTCCTGAAAAGTATGAACATCTCTTGTCAGACACAAGTTTAAACAAAAAAGTTACCCAACGAGTTAAATCTAAATTCGGTTCAAGGTGGTGTGCATATCTGAGGGGGCGGTGGGAGGAAATGGTGTAATGCTGATGGTGCCAAAAAAAAGGTATGAAAAATTGTATTCTAAAATTGGGGGGGGGGATTGTTTTGGGGCACAAGTGTTATGTAGCGGAATAATTAACCTATTTTTTTAACTCCTGACCTTTGACCTGTGCCCTCCCCACCCTTTACCTAAAACCCTTGTCATTTCTCCGTATCAGTTAACAGGCAAGACAGTTTGAGCGCAGTCATGGATGACTATGATATCAGGTCTGCTGCCAGCATTTTGGCATCCGTTAAAGAGCAAGAGGCTCGTTTTGAGCGGCTCACCCGGGCCCTTGAAGAAGAGCGGCGCAATGTCTCCCTGCAACTCGAACGCGCCAATCAGCCCTCGGACCGAGTGAGCATGTGCAACATTGGCAGCGGCCAGCCCCTGGCAACTGCCTGGCAGCAACTGGTCCTGCAGGTAAACAGCCTGCGCCCTGTACTTGTTACTCTACATTGCACATCATCCCTCTAAGTGTGTGTGTTTGTGTGTATGTGTGTGTAGAGTTGCAGATGTTTATGAGCACTGAAAAAGAGTTGATCACAATATTTCACCCTTCCTTCAAAGATCTCAGGGAAACAGCCATGGTGTTTTTCCTCATTTATCACACTGCCATCTTCAGTCCTGACCTCCACACAGAGGACTATCAGAGCATGGAAAAGTTGTTGTTTTGGACTACAACTCACCTAATCCCCAGCCAGCATGGGCATGATGATACCAGACTTGGTGTGTGTAGGGCTGGAGGACGTTAGAAGCAAGAACTTGGAAATGCTGGTGATTTGATCCTATTGGGGGGGAGTGTGTGGATTTGGGACATAATGTTGAATGTGGATATTTTAATGTGTTGTGAGCCGCTTTGTCTCGTCACAGAAAAGGGAGATAAAATAAGTTTTATTTATTTATTATTTATTTAATTTAGGCCCATCTGCATGCAAAATGTCTTCTCTGCCATTTAGTTATAGCTCTTTGCCAGCTGGGATGGTTTTCTGTTTATAGAGCTTTTAGGCATCCAGATATCCAGTCACACAGCTGAAGTCTAAAGTGATACAGTCCCTCCTACCCTCTCATTCTGCTGTGTCCAGGGCAGTGGATCTCTTCATTTGGTCCTCCAGATGTTTCAAGCATCATCACCCAGAAGCCCCAATGAGTATAGCCAATGGTCCTTCTGAATGTTGAAGTCCAAAACACCTGGAAGACCAAAAGATCGAGAAGCACTGGAGTCCTTACTCAACTTTTCCTGTCTCCTAAGATGCAATCATGCATTATCCACACATACAGAAGCCTGATGTTATAGACTTAATGGATAGAAGTTTGGATTTTTAAAAATTAATTTCTGTTTCTCGGGATTCTGAAACCTGAGCAGTAGCATATTCTGTGGATATGCCATGTAAAAATCACATCACCTAGTATAGCAGTCCTGGATATAGCTGAATGTAGTGTGTCCCCCAACTGACATGATGGCCCTGAATGAGTGACTTAGCTTTCATAGTATCGGTCGAGTGGTGGATCTTACATTTCTGGTCTGCTCAGATAGACATCTGATGGCAAGGAAAAGTAGAGAATTAGATACTAGGCATGGCGAAGTGGTTTTCCAAGTTGTTGAAAAAGAAGTGAAAGATGGGAAAGGATTCCCCGAAGGTGCATTTTTGTATGAGGAGATGGAATCAGGAGGTGAAATGCTTTAGCCATAGTCTATCTAGAAAGAAGAAATGACCAACTCAGTTCAAGGTAAGTGGACCTGAGGAGAGCTAAGGTACCATACTAAAGAGCTTGTAGTGGTATAGATAAAATGGAAGTGAGTTCACCAAGACTGTGTCTTAATACTTGTCTTTTTCTTGTTCTATCATAACAGTAACTTGACATATTAAATCTTATGCCATCTGTCACCTGAGTTTATGGAGCATGTTTGTTGACACAGCAGTCTTCTGATGGTGGTCTATTACTGTTTTTATTCATGTTCAGTTTATTATGGAAATTTCTCATTGGGTTAGTTGATTCTATATCAGATGCCATCCTATACCTTATGGTGGAAAGCCGTTGTCTGATGCCTCTGCCTGGTTTTGTACACTACTGTTTCTCTCTCTGCATGGAATATTTACCATTTATTTTGCTTGCATTTGAAAAATGGCACAAGTGTTCTGCGTTGTTGAAACCAACTGCGGAAATAGTATTGGGCGGTGTCTGCCATGGCTTACTGTGCTACTTGTATATTACTTTCTGGAAAGAACGCAACCTGCCCCAGTCTTGAAATTTATGTGTGAACCTCCTCTCAGTGTACCTTCATTGGGGAAGGTATGCTACCTGACAACAAAAGAGAGAGCCTTCTCTGTAGAGATGCAGAATATCTACTAGTGCTGACTTTATCATGTTTTCAGAGAGAGGTTGATTTTTTAAAACATTTGCTTAGTTGAATATAAGTTGAATTATGTTGGTCACTAAGGCCTGTTACAGACTGCCAAAATAAAGCTGCTTCAGGTCTCTTTGAAGATATGCTATTTAAATGATGCATGGGTCCTAAGAGTCCGGAGGTCACGCCAAAGTCACACTCCATTCCTAAGCACTGGAGTGCAGCTTTGGTGCAGCTTCCGGATTCCTAGGATGCATGCATCATTTAAATAGCATACCTCCAAAGAGACCTGAAGCAGCTTTATTTTGGCAGTCTGTAACAGGCCTTAGTTCGTTTTCCTGTCTCTCAGTATATTATTATTTTGTGTGTGGCTTATTTTGATTATACTCTTTGTATCCACAAGCAAGGATGGTCTACAAATATTTTTAATGAACAGTTAATAACATGATGTTGATTCCAGTGCAGAGGAGGGGTAGATGATCGATTCTGCTGATATCTTTAGTGCCTTGTTGTGTTTCACAGTTGAATGTACAAGAATACATGGCTGGATATGACTTTTGACAACCCTAAGGCAAAACTATAACAGAGTTTTGTTTTGTTTTTTGCAAGATTTATTCAGAGGGGTTTTTGCCTTCCTTTGAAGCTGAAAGAGAGTGACCTAGCCAGGGCTATCCAATAGGTTTCCAATGGCTGAGTGGGGATTTGAACCATGTTCTCCTGAGTTGTAGTCCAGTGCTCAAAGCACTACACCACGCTGACTCACAAAATACAATAAAATGAAATAAGAAAAAATAAATAAATTAAAGATCTAGTCTTGTTCTCTAGAACAGTAGGGAGCAAAGCTTGGGAACATATTTTTCAGGAGTCACGTATAGGACGGTGTTGTGTTTTTACTCTATTGATAGACAATACAGTGGGCCCTTGTTATACGCTGGGTTTGGTTCCAAGATCCCCCGTGGAGAACAAAATCCGTGGATGCTCAAGTCATATTAAATATAATGACATAGCAAAATGGTGTCCCTTATAAAAAATGGAAAATCAAGGTTTGATATTTGAAATTTATCCTTTTTTGGAACATTTTCAAACTGTGGATGCTTGAATCCGTGTATTAAAAAAGCCATGTACTGTATAAGAAGGGCTGACTGTACTGGGTTCCTGATGTTCCAGTGGAATTATGTTTGATGTGACCAAAATTTTGCCTGTGGTTTTACCTCTTAAGGATTTTTTTCTCCCTGCAAAAGCTGTATGTCAGGGATACCCTTCTCAGTCTTTGAGATAATAGGATGAAATCAACATGGGCATCTATGAGGGCACTCAAATGCTGTGGCAACATAAACTTACTGTTCTTGACCCACTGGCCAGACTAGCCTTCCTTAATCTAGTTTTTCTCTTTGGGTGACTGCATTGGGAGCTGAGGACATTTTTGATTCCCCTGCTATACACAATGTTTTTTTTAGGGGGGTGACGCCTTTGTTTTTTTCAGAGAACTGAGTGATTTGGGGAAAACAGTGGAGCAATTTGGGCTCCTTTTTGGTGATTTTTGACCCCGCAACAGCTTGGAAAAATTGGGAAGTTGCAAATTGTATCCAATAAGAAAGGTGTGTGGATTGCAGAGCTTGGTTTCTTGTTTGTTTGCTTCCTCTGGTAACAGTTATTTCTTTTCCATCTTTGCTGGACTGGTGATACCTAAGTGACAGATCATACTGGAAACCTTTTTGTTGATTTGTTTGTTTCATGCTTGCTGTGTAACAAAGTAAACACATCCATATGATGGTTTTGTGGAGCCTACAGGACTGAGAGGATGGTATGAAAGACGTTGTAAGAGATTGGAACTCAGAAGTATTGCCTAACTGGGTAACAACAAACAATGGAATGTTTCAGGGAAATTAGAGAAGCTATTCATGATAACTGAGTCCAGTCATACAACAGACAGACATTTTACAGAACGTTTTTGGGGGGTGGGATTCAGTGTTATTAGGGTACAAGGCTTCTACGTTCTCAATCATGGACAACATCTGTACTGCAGCAAGAATGCAGTTTGACACTGCTTTAACTGCCATGGCTCCATCCTATGGAATCATGGGATGTGTTGTTTGTTGTGGCACCAGAGTTCTCTGGCAGAGAAAGGTAAGTATTGCACAAAACCACAGATCCCAGAATTCCATAGCATTGGGCCATGGCAGTTAGAGTGGTGTCACACTGCATTATTTCTGCAGTGCAGATGCAGCCTTATAGTTATGAATGGTGGGGACAGGGTTAGCTTTTCTTCTCCTTGCCATCCTCTTGTGAAGAGAAGCAGAAGCGGAAAATTGCCATAGCTGGGATGGGAAAATATCAATGCAAAAGCAAGGACAAGAACGCAAGTGTGGACCCAAATCCATTGCATCCTGGTTTTTAGATATCAATGGACCAAAAGGGAAACAGTGCTGTATCCAATCTCGTTGTTTCTACATGTTTTAGTAGGGCTCTACCTTTCCTTGGGATGTGTGGTGCTTAGATTTATGCCTCTAGTGAGTTGGATTACAGTACTATGGCTTATGGGGTTTGCCTTTCAGGCTGTATGAGGCCAAACATATAAAGCCAGTATACAGAGTCAGACCCTTGGTCTCTCTAGCTCAGTGATGTGGCCCTCCATGTGTTTTGGACTTCATCTCCCAGAAGCCTCAGCCACTTTGGCCAATAGTCTGGGATTCTGGGAGCTGAAGTCCAAAACACCTGGGGGGCCAGCATTTTGATATCACTGATCTAGCTCAATGCTGACTGTGAAGTCAAAGGCTTTCATGGCCGGCATTTATAGTTTTTGGTGGGTTTTTCGGGCAATGTGACTGTGTTCTAGAAGAGTTTCTTCCTGATGTTTCGCCAGCATCTGTGGCTGGCATCTTCAGAGAACACTCTTCTAGAACATGGCCAAGTAGCCCCCCCCCCCCAAATAAACACCCAAAACTAGCAATGCTGACTCAGATATTTGCTGAGCAGAGGTTGAGGAACCTGGGACTCTGAGGATGAATCTGGCCCTCTGTTCTGAGATGGCTATACCTCCTGCCCCAAGATAGGGCTCTACCTTTCCCTGGGATGTGTGGTGCTTAGAGTTATGTCTCTGAGGTGCGTTACACATGTGCCGAAAGTACATGCCGAGCACGTACTAGGGTTAGAAAGGGGCGTCCTTTCCGGACGCCCCTAACCCTAGTACGCGCTTGGCACGTACAAAATGGTGGCACCCGTTCTACATGGGCCTAGCGCCCGCACTTCACACAGCAGAAGTGACGCCGCCAGTGCGCCTTTTGTGCTTTGAGGCGCCATTTCCGCGGCGCAAAAAGAAGCCGCATTTTTCAGCTTCATTTTGTTTTATCCGGGAATTGCGCAGTTTGGCCGCTGCAGTTCCCAGACGCAGCAACCAGCGGTGCCGGCAGACCGCCCTTTTTGGGTGGTCTGTAAAGCGCCTGAGTTGGATTACAATAGTATGGCTTACGGGGTTTGCCTTTAAAAAATAATTAACGAACTAAAACTAAACTAAAAATGCCCCGTGTTGTTTTGTGGCCAGGTGAATCCTTTTAAAGCAGTAACCTATTAAAGTAAACCCTGGAGGGTGCAGAGGACATTTTGGAGTATTTTTATAATCCCAACAGATTTTTTTTTTTAGGTGGGGCACAGTAGGGAACGTTGGCTTTCTGTGGACGGATGAGATTTGTGAGTGTACAGCTCCTGGATCTCAATGGCACCCACCCCAGTCTTTACAGACTGGGGGCTGTAGTGCCTTGGTTTTCCAGTTTGGAGAGTTTTTTCCCCAGCCTTCCCTGGAGACGCCAAGAATGGAAGCTAGGATTCTTGGCTTGCAGAACGTATGTTCTTCCCCCGAGCTCTGCCTTGGGGCTGTAAATGTCCCTTGTGAGTTGGGTCTGGGCTCCGTGAACGACTGCCTTGTCACGGGGGTTGCAAAGGCTCCTTTTGGCGCTCATTTTTCACATTCGGCTGTTTTGCCCCCTCCTTGTGTGAATTTATTCCCACGTCGGCGAGAATTTATTCCTTCAGCTGCCTATTTTAAGATATCATTTGCGAATTCACGTTTAGGTAGCAACGTCTCCCGTGGCAAAGCGCTGTCGTATGAAAAAGAAGAGCTGAGCAGCTCAGAATGGTTCAGAAACCCCTGAATGAAAAAAGACTGCCTTGAATCCTAGTGGTAGCTCCAACTAGACCTGGCCGAGTCAACGGGATTTTTGCGAATGTTGGCGGCCGTTCAGCGCCTGCCCCTCCAAATGAAACTTTAAGTCACCTGAAGCTCACTCTGGTTTCAGAAACCAGTAACAAGAAAGCATTCTTGTTTTTTAAAAATTCAGTTTCCTTTCCTACAACAAGTGGTGGGGACACACAGTGTTTCAGAGAATTGTGGTACCTAAAGACACACTCCTCTGGCTTGCCAAGGGACTCCAGATCCCTTACAAAGGGCCTTGCCTTTGGAGGCAAGATGCAGCCTCTGAGCCGCATGGTTTTCACCACTGTCACCCCAGTTATTAGCACAGGTTTGAGGCTGCAAGCACAGAATCCAGCTGACCACAAACTGCTTTGTCTTCGGCCACTGGAAGGTCCCAAAGCTCCAGGTGCATCCCTTGTCAAGTGTTTAATACAGGAGACATGAAGGCAAGAGAAATGGTCTTGCAAAGCCTCCTCCTTCCCTTGGAGCTTATCATATGCTTGATGCAATTTGCACATGATAGCCCCAAAAAAGTGGGATCATTTTCTAGGAGAGGCCAAGAGAGTGGATGCAGAAGGGGGCAGAGAAAAGGAAGGCTCAAAGAAGGGAGCATTCCTGTTCTCAAAAGAAACAGTGATCTCTGTGACCTAAAGGGCGACTAAAATGGTGAAGGGTCTGGAAACCATGCCCTATGAGGAAAGACTTAGGGAGCTGGGGATGTTTAGCCTGGAGAAGAGAAGGTTAAGAAGTGATATGACAGCCCAATACTTGAAGGGATGTTAAACTGAGGAGGGAGCAAGCTTGTTTTCTGCTGCTCCAGAGACTAGGACCCAGAGCAATGGATGCAAGCTCCAGGAAAGGAGATTCCAGCTCAACATGAGGAGAACCTCCTGACAGTAAGGGCTGTCACACAGTAAACACACTCCTTCCTCGGAGGGTGATAGACCCCCCAGCAAGGAAGGTGTTTAAACAGAGGCTGGATGGCCATCTCTCAGGGATGCTTTGATCCTTATTTGCGGTTTTGATCAATCCGTTCTCTCTAGGAATCTCTGGCTCCTCCAGCATGATTTTATGATCAACCTCTGACCATAAAGTTGCCCTGGAGGACCTGGAGATTCCTAGGGAGGTGTTCCCTCAGGGCAAAAGAACGGTGTTTAATTTGACGTGTGCTTTTCCCACATTGACGGGGGTCCTTCAGTCAGCCCTCTCCCTGGGGAATGTGGGGGGGGGGCTCCTGGGCTTGGTGGCAAAAGCTGTTAAGCAACCCCAACACAGAGCAGGAGGAGCCAGCCCTGTCCTTCGTTCCGAGAGCCTGGAGGAGGGTGCCTCCTCCCTCAGAGAGGGCCAGAGGCGAGAGGCTGGGCCCAGAAAGTGGGGGGAAGGAGGGAGCCCTTGGGGCTGGGGCTGAGGGAGGCCGCTTGGCCGGGGCCTTTCCTTCTTCCCGCCCTCCCTCCCTCAGGAGCAGGAGGCGGCGGCGAAGTCAGGCTTCTTCTTCTTCTTCGGCTGCTGCTTGTTCTTGTTCTTCTCGTCCTTCCTCCTCAGGGGCCGCCCTTCGTCCTCGTCCCCGGGCTCCAGCCAAGGGGCGGGGAAGGAACTCCAAGCCCCGAGGGAAGCCTCGCCTCCTCGGCCTCCATGCCGGCCGAACTCGCCCAGGTGAGTTTGGGGCTTTGCTAGTTGTCGGGGGACTCGGCTCTCGCTTCGCCGCCGCCCTTTTGCCTTCGCCGCCCCGACCTGGCTTCCCCTTCCGCCTGTAGAATCCCGGGAGTTGTAGTTTGTGGAGGGTGCTTTGGGGACCCAGCTGCTGTGCTCTCCATGTTGCCGAACTGGAGCAGGCTGACGCCGCCTGCTGCGACGGGCCCCCTGGCTCCAGCTTGAAGAATCCTGGGAGTTGTAGTTTGCCGAGGGTGCTGCTTGGGGAGGAGCCACGACTGCAGACGCCACTTTGGAACTGACCCGCCACCCCCAGGTCTAGCCGAAAGGACCCTGGGATGTGTAGTATGGTGTGTGTTGGGGACCCAGCTGGCGTCCACATTGCAGAACTGAAGCGGGTTGAGGCCACCTGCAACAGCTCCCTTAGCTCTAGCCTATGGGATCGTGGGATTTGTAGTTTGGTGCGTGTGTGTGTGTGTGTTGGGGACCCAGCTGGTGTCCACGTTGCAGAACTGAAGCAGTCTGACACCACTTTGGAGTGCTACCCTTGGAATCCTGAGATTTGTAGTTTGATGGGGGTTATCCAGCTGATGTCCACACTGCAGAACTGAAGCAGATTGATACCACCCAGAACTCTACCCCAGCTCTATCCTACGGAACCCTGGGATTTGTAGTTTGGGGGAGACCCCACTGGTATCCAGACTCCAGAACTGAAGTGAGTTGGTACCACTTTGGAACTCCCCCCCAGGTCCAACCTACAGAGCCCTGGGATTTGTAGTTCGGTGGCAAGGCTTACCCAACCTAGAATGTCTGAAAGTGCTGGGGCCACAATACCTACAAATCCCAGGACTCCACAGGAGGGAGCCAGGATAGTGGAAATGGTGTCAAACTGCTTTAATTCTGCGGTGTGAATACACCAGAGAGAGAGAGAGAGAGAGAGAGAGGTGGATGCCTCTGAGGATGGGCCTCTTCTTCCTCAGAACAGACGTCCCTCCACATTTACAGCTTTGACTTTTGCGGAGTTGATTGTTCGTGGATTTTATTACTATGTCCCCTCTAGGAATCTCCAGGTCCTCCGCTGCAACTCTATGGTCAACGTTAACCAAATGTTGCACTGGAGGCCCTAGAGATTCCTAGAGAGGCCCCTCCCTCCGCTAGGCCTTTGTAGCTCCTCCAGCGCAATTCTGTGGTCAATCTCTGGCAGAGGTTGACCACAGAGTTGCGCTGGAGGAAGACCTAGAGATTGCCAGAGAAGTGATCTCTCAGCTAAAAACAGTGGTTTTGTGATTTGCGGTTTTCTAACATTCACAGGGGTCCTGTGCCCCTAACCCCAGGGAATGTGGAGGGAGGAGTCTATATTCAACCCTAGTATCTGTTATTTTATTGGTGTGTATTGCGGGGGTCTACACTTACACATACTCCTTTCTGGCTGGAGTGCATCCTCCTTCGTATTTCCTCATGGAGTGTTGCAACCTGTGGATGTTGTCAGGAGCTGAAAGTATTTCCTCATTCCTTTTATTGCTTTCTCTGACCTAAAACCGTGCATGCATGCCATCAGCTGTTAAGAAATACAAAGTTAGCAACCAAAATCTGTCCTTTTGGATATTTTTCTCCCAAGAAGGAGAAACTGCGTGCATAACCCCAGAGACAAGGAGTACAGTTGTCCCTCCATGTTTGCAAGTTTGACTGTTACAGATTCAATTATTTGCAATTTTGATGAATATATGTTCTCTCTAGGAATCTCTTGGTCCTCCAGCACAACTCTGCCAGAAGGTGACTATAGAGTTGTGCTGGAGAACCTAGAAGTTCCTAGAGAAAGCACTTGTCTAGGCATTTGCAGGTCCTCCAGGATGACTCTATGATCAACATCTAACAGATGTTGACCACAGAGTTGCACTGGAGGACCTGTAAATTCTTAGAGAGGTGTTCTCTTAGGTAAAAAGAATAGTGGTTTTTAATGTGGTTTTTCCGCATTCACCCCTAACCCCAGTGAATGTGAAGGGACCACTGTAGACTGTTAAGAAGAATATTCAGGACAAACGTAACACCCCAAAGTCTTAGTCTTTTATTTTTATGTGTGTGTGGTGGTGGGGCGGAGAGTTGACCATAGAGGAAGGTATACATTGGGGAATTATTGTTGTCTTAAGTGTTGGCTGTCAGTTTTCCCATGACACTCTTTATTTTTCAGGGTCAGACTAAGAGAGATGGGTGTCACACCTTCAATTGGACTGTCAGGCATTTAGGGGAAGACAGATGTCTGTTTTGCTTCCTGGGCTCTTTTTGGGATGGCACATGAGACAAGATTAATCGAGGCAATTTTTAAAGTCTGAATTCCTCGCATGTTTAGAACTATAGATGAATGTAAGAGGGGCCTTCCTTATAAGGACACGGGTGGCTCCTGAATGTGATGCTGTCAAAGACATTTATTGTACAACAGGAGAGGTTTCCCAGGCCGGGGAGTGATTATAAACCCCCTTCCTCCAGTTCACACACGCTGGCAGATTGCACCCAATTGCCAGCGTAAGGCAGAGAATACGAACTCCATAACCATTTTAGTCGAACATCTAGAAATGTAAAGCCTGAAGGTTAAAAAGGATGTGGCATGGGACATCCAGGACTGGATCTTTTGGTGGATGCGTGCTTAACTCTTACTTCCCGAACTCTTTCCCCAATTGAATCCTCTCCCACCCTTTCCAGAGTTGTTCTTACTCACTGAGAAAAACCAAACAAGCACAACCCCATCTTACAAGCAGTTGCAAATGGGAGAGAGGCACGGTTTTGATTTGGAAAAAGTGAGAGCCTCTTCCCCACCCCCCACATCAAACTTTGAGTTCCCCTAAACCAACTTTACAAGTTTTTTCTTCTTTGAAGCTAGAAAATAAGATTACAAAGTTCCTACTGTGGATCTGTTTTGACTTTCAGGCTTTGACCTTTTAGGTGCACGCTTAATTTGTTTTGATTTGTTTATGTGAAACGTGTGTACCTTTCTTTTCCATAAATAAAAGGCAATTTTAAAAATCTTACATTTGTTTCTTACCTTTCTGCCATCCCTGGGATGGAGACCATCTTCAGGTCTTCCATCTAGCTGCAAAAGGGGACCTGCATAGATTCAGACAAACTTTCCACTTCATATGCCTTTTGGTCATGGCCTCTAAATGAGTAAAGTAGGGTTTAGGGACCTGCTATGATTCTCTAGATGTTTCTGGGTTACACCTCCTATCATCCCCAGCCATCAGCCTTGGGAATGAGATGGTGGGAAATGTAGTCCCACCACATCTACAGGTTCCCTAGCCTCATGTACCAAAGGCAATACACTACAAGAAATGCAGCAGATTAAAATAGCAAGGTCACAGATCTCTCTGTGAAAAGCCTTGGGGTGTTAAAAGATCTTAATCTGACATGAAAAGGCCAGCAATGGTTGTACTTCATGAATCTCTCTGGGAGTTTCATACATGTTCACTCTCCATATGCCCAGCCTCTTAAAGGTTAGGTGGGGTCATATGGGAGAAGAGGTCCTTCATATCCAGGGCTCAGGTCTCAGGTGATGGCTTTATCTGTTATGTTCGGAGAGGCCCTTGTGCTCTTGCGTTACTCGAAGGAACTATCTATAGGTGGGCTCACAGTCTCAGCACTTGTGACACACCTGGAGTAGCATCCACTTTATGTTAGTAGGAGCAGTCTCAAAGTTCCCTTGTGAATGTCGAACAAAAGCCTTTACGCTGGAATTGGACAGCATGCTGGCCAGTGGGACATGGACTTGAGTTTTTAGAACTGAAAATGTAAATCAAAGAGGAAACCACTGGAAAACAATTGGTAGTGTTTGGAATTAATGCCTCCATGCTTGAGAAGTAAGGGGAAACCAGCACTTTAGCTAGTCTTGTGCTTCTCACCAAATTATACCCAGCTGGCACAGTTGGCAGTTCTTGTTCCAACAGAATTAAGACAGCTCTATAGAGTTAGCATGAAATTAGGAATTGTTTTATTCAAAGGGTGAGAAAAGGGGCATGTGCATGGCTAAGCTATTTATAGGCAAGCCACCTGGATCAAATGAAAGTGTTATTTGCTTTCCATGGCCTTTCGTTTAAGTCATACCATACAGCAAGTGAAGTAACTCAATAGACTGGGAAGTACAAATTAATCCAACCTGACTTGCGGCTTTGTCTGCACCATCTTTACAACATACACTATCATCTCTCCTCACCAAGCATTTTAATGGCATAGTTCTTTTTCATTTTACATTTGCAAACCATTGTGTCTGACCAACAATTCACTTTGTGCAATACATTAAAATACACGCAAGCAATCTGAGTCTACGAATGCCTGGATGCCATACAAGGAGAGTTTTATTGTGGCCATCAGAAGAGTCCTTATAGATCAAGCGAACAGTTTGTCTAAGGCACCCGCCCTGTTCCCCACAGTGACCATAACACAAGCAAAGAGTGGAGGCGAGCCTTCTCCCTTGATATTTCTTCCCCAGTGGGATTCAGTGGTGCAAGGCAGATTTGCAACAATATCCTGCAGCATGGTCTCATCTCCTGACAGGTGTGTTTCTTTACAGGGTCCCAGGCAGTAATTCTTTCCAGTCTAGGAACTCTACAACCCACAACAATCCATGGCTACTGTTCATGCCAAGTCTTCACTGATCTGTTTGTCTTCAGAGCTGTATTAGACTGTTTCAGCATAAAATTGAAATTGGGTGGGGTATTCTGTTGCTTATGGGAAAGGAAGAAACCGTGTTCTCTTACCTTCTTTTGAGAGTCAATCTCTGGTTATTATACAGGCTGAAAGAAACCGTCCATTTGTAGAGTTTTAGCACCCTATCCATCTAGAAGGCCCAGGGTGTGTTGCAACTATTAACAACCAAATAAAAGCAGGCGAGCAATAAATAATCCTCATGAAAGCCACATTCTGGATGCAAAGAAGCCTATCTTCTCATTCTTTTCCTACCTAGAAGTACCATAAAAAGAAAACCAGTCCCAACAATGACTTGTAATTTTCCTAGAAGCGATAATGACTTGTGGCTGTACTCCAGCTGCCAGGACTGGATTGTGGCAGTGGTGCAGGTTTGTAGGTGGAGAGGGAAGCACCAACAGATACCAGGTCACTTCTTTATTGTGGCCTTCTAGCCACGACATCGCCACAATAAACCTAGAGCTGTGTCAGGTGTTTGCAGTGACGGCTAAAATTCCAACATTGGGGTAAGATGGCTCACAACTATATAATAAAATATCATAGTAAAACAACAAGAAACTGTATCATATTAAAACAGCAACTGAATTAAAAGGAACTTAATAAGGCCATCACATTTTTAAAAACCAAAAACTTCAGCAGCCCAAACTAAAGGCCCCTTCCATAGCAGCCAGTGACTTGCTAAATGCCTGCCTGGAGGCGCTTGGCATTATGAAGGAATAGCTGGGTTCATCTCTTACAGCAAAAACATCAGTGGCCCCTTATAAATTGGCAAATATATGTGGAGACATTTTTCATCCAGTAGCCACAATCCCTCAGTATGCATACAGTGGAGCATCTGAGGAAGTAGACTGAAGTTCATGAAAGCTCATGCTGCCAACTTCTTTCTTTCAGTGAATCAGTGTCAAAGGTGCTATGAGATCTCTCTACATACTTGATTCTACAGACTAACAGGGCTATGTATATCTTTGAATTCTAACACAGTCGCTCAGTGTAACTTGTTGGTGGCCACAACCCAATGAAGAGCAGAACTGGAAGCAAAAGCGGATGGAGCTGGAACTATGCTCTCTCATCCTGCACACACTTTCTGTGATTCGTGTTCTGTTTCTCTATATCTTTCTCTCACACACTTTGCATTCATCAATCATCCATTCAGCTCACACTCCTCCTCTGTCTGAAGCATAGGCATCTATCCACACAGTCCCTTTTCTGTCTCTTTCATACAGTCATGCACATCTATTGTGCACCTATTGCTTCCCAGATGCCATTCTCTCCTTGGCCTGTCCCCCTGTAGCAGCAAAAGGCTCTCATTGGTGGGAAGTGGTTGGGGAAGGGTTGTAGTTGACAGAGAGGGAGGGAGGGCATCATTGCCTTTTTCCTAGCTGTACAGCCCCCCCCCCCCCAACACCAGCCCTCTAATAATCCCAGTGCCAAAAAATAATCTAATTGCTCTTTCCAGTTTTGTTCCTCACACTTGTCTCTACAGTCTCCTACAGAGGCACCCATGGAGGGTGCTATCTAACAAATAAAGCCAATGGAGGAGGTGAAAGGGGGATTTCCTATCTCAGAAGCAACATTTTGAACCATAGTGCATGGGGAAAAAACTCATTGACTTCTCCAATAGGCTTTCCCATTGCAAGAAGCTCTGTCATACAGGTCGGAAGCATAGCAATTCCTGATTATGTTTGTGTGGCTGCTGACTATAAGAAAAAAGATAAAGGTTTCTCCTTAGACATGATTGTCAAGTTGTGTCCGACTGTAGGGGCGGTGCTCATCTCTGTTACTAAGTCAAAGAGCCAGTGTTGTCAAAGATAACTCTGTGATCATGTGGCCAGCATGACTGCACAGGACGCTATTACACTCCCACTGAAGTGGTGCCTATTTATCTACAGTACTTGCACTTTTACATGCTTGTGAACTGCTAGGTTGGCAGAAGTTGGGACTAGTAACAGGAGCCCACTCCATCACATGGTGCTTGGGCCTCGAACTGCCAACCTGGTGGTTTTCTGAGTCAGCCTCTTAACCACCAAGCCACCACGTCTTGATTTAGCATATTATTACCACTTCAAAGCTCAGCAATAGTTTGCACAAAAGCTTGCTCTTCTGTGCCGAGCCAAGCTGTGTGTGGTGGGAGTTCTAGAAACTCTGCTGTAGCTGGATCTGGTTGGAGAGTAGCTGGATCAAAACTGAGGCAGGTCCCAATGAGAGCCAACGTGGTGTAGAGGTTTGAGGGTTGGACTAGGTGACCAGGGTTCCAAATCCCTGAATGCAGCATAAACAATGTTTAATATGTTACTTCCAAGCTAAGCTGGAATATAAATAAATGTTTTCATGTAAATAAATATATATTTATATAGATATGCACATAAATAGATGTTTTAACAGGAAAAGTAGCAAGAGCAGAGTTGGGATAGTGTTGTGCTCAGTAACAATAGATCATAGAAGAAAAAGCAGAACCTGAGTTTTTAATGGAAATCTAGAGTCCTACCCAACTCCGGAAAGGGTTTAGGTGTTCCCGACAGCCTTACTAACAGCCTCAACAGACTGGTGATAAATGCCAGCCTGGGGGCAGAGTGTAGTGTGGCATCCACACGTTGCTTACCCCGCCACTGCCCTCATGCCGCTGTCATGCCGTGTGCCTGACTGCATGACGGGTGGCATCACAGCGCTCCTCTGGCACTGCATCCAGATGACCCAGTGCCAAATTAGTGCCGAAAAGCTGTGGCAGTGGTAGCTATGGTGCCCTTTTCGCAGCTCCTTTTTGCACTGCAAAAAGGCCAGATTGGGGCCTTTCCCTAAATTATCAATCTGACAACATGTTCCAGGGTTCCATCATAATACACACTTACCTGGAAGTTAGTCTTCTTGGAGTCAGAGGGGCTCACTTTTCACTAAACAGAGTGGAGGCCTGTGTATTCTGCCATATGTTACTGCAGTGTTCTAACTGGAGGTGCTATGCAAAAAGAAAATTAAGTTGATTCACAATATGGCTGGCAGATCTAAAAATATACCATCAATAATGTACAACTTGCCACTTTGTTTTGAGAATCAGTTCAAAGTATGATCTTTAAATCCCACATGACTCTGGACCCTCTGCTTGAGAAGAATCACCTGCATTCCTATGAAGGTGCCTGACCCTTAAGCTAATGAGCTGTGCCCTTTCCTCAGTGCCAAATGGTTGAGAGGAGGCATGAGGAACAGAGCTTTTGCAGTGGTGGCACTAAGACACTGCTTGGATGATGGGCAATCTGCTGGTCTCCATATAAAAGTCAGTCCCCAATATTCTCTTGAGCTGACAAGAGAAGTCAGGGTGACCCTATGCAGAGAAAAGCAGCCTTAGTTTTCATTGGCTGGGATCACTGCCGATGTAATAGTTGGTTTATTTATTTGTTTGTTTGTTTACGGTATTTATACCCCAATTTATATTTATACCCCAAATTGTTCTTTCCAGCTTGAACTGGAGTAATATGGGATTTATTTTGCTCCAATGTTAAGCCTCTTGGGTCCAGTTCCCTTCCGTTTCAGCCGTGTGCATCACCTGCCCAGGTGAGTTCCGAAATGGAGCAAGGCTGTTTCTTTACACACGTGTGGACAAGTCCTTTGGCCCAGTTTATATATTCAGTAGCATTACATGATAACATTTTTACTGGACTATACTATTTTGTTAGATAGGTTTTCACATGTTTTGAATATTGCCAATGAACAAAGACTCCTTGAATATAGAAACTTGCATGCTCAAGGGATGTTAAATTGGAGGTTTTCATTATGCAGAGAGTCTTTGTGCAAACCTTCCTTTGAACAGTTGACCTTCAAAAAATACATATTGGAGATCCCTGCTTTATAACCTCACTCTCATTATTCCTATTTCATTTTACACAGCAGAAAACCAAAGTTTATGAGCAGCACTCATTAGGAAGTCATAACCAATTTTGGCTTGTTGGCTGGGTCATGTATTACATCTTAAATGGATATTATTGGAAATGTGATTGTTGTCACTAGCAAGGGGACTCCAGGCAGAATTCTTCATTGTTCAGGAATGCTGCGGCACCACAAAGCACTGGCTAAGTTTACAATTGGTCACTGCTGGAACACCAAAAAAAAATAGTAATTTAGTACTAGTAGTAGTAAGAATAGTATATGCAGAGCTGCCCCTACCAACAGGAAGACTGAGGCAGCTGTCTCAGGCAGCAGATTTGGGCTGTACAATTTTACAATTGTACAGTTACCACAAATTTGTACAATTTCTATGTGAGAAAGAAAAAAAATTGCAGGTTTTGAAAACTAGTTTATTTCTTTTAGTAAGAAATAAAAGTGTATATGATCTTTGGTCTCTTGGAGGAAGTGCGAGGGGGTATCGTAAAGTTTGACAGAAAGTTTGTTTTGATCTGTCATTGTTAACTTATCTTTACATAGCCACCATTCAGATTTACACATTTCCCCCAGCATTTCTTGACCCTCCAAATTATAGAAGTCTGCAGATTGCACCTTGTGAGGATTTTACACTTTAGTCACTTCTGGCACAACCTGCCGCAAAAAATAAAGGATGCAATGAGCTGATTTTCTCAACATTGTGCACTTAGGGACCACAATGACACTGACAAAATTTTATCAATATACCATAATAACTTCTGCGTGATGATTATTACTTTATGATACCCCCTCGTAAGGTGCAGTCTGCAGATTTCTACAATATCAGGTATTTGGAGGGTCAAGAAACACTGCGGAAAATGTGTAAATCTGGATGGTGACTATGTAGAGATAAGTTAACAACTACACATCAAAATAAACTTTCTGTCCAATTTTTGTAAAAGGTGATAATAAAACTTTATGATGCCCCCTCATATGTCTTAATAATACATATGACCCAATGATAGGAAAGAGGGAAGTCAGTTTGTAACTGTTTAGTATTTAGATAGTTAGTCTATACTAGTAGTCAGTAGTGGCAGGTGATGTAAGTTTGTTGTGGCACGTCACACGTTATACAGTGCGCCCTTTTTTTATGTGGGGGATCCATTCCGGACCCCCCGCCCTCGGATAAAAAACAAATGTGTATGCTCGAGACTCATTGAAAATAATGGAGCTCGTGCATGGTGCGGTGCCGCCTTGCGCATTCCCACAGGCTCCCTGGTGGTTTTCAGTGTATGCTGAAAGCTGCGTATGGTGTGTCCGCATATGACACGGGCACACTGTTATGGGTTATTGGAGATGTGTGTGTGTGTTTGTGTGTGGTGTGTATATATATTACATTTGTTGTCCTTTACTTTAATAAAAAGATAGCTTTGAAAAATGAAAAGTAAGCAAACTACTAATTTATTTGCTTTTGTATTTGTGTGCCAGGCATATAGAGAGGTGCTTGGAATCTCAGGTGTTGGAGGCTCTATTTCAGAGGAAGGAATTGGCCAAACCTCCTCTGAAGATTCCTTACCTAAGAAAACCCCATGAAATTCATTGGGGCACCAGAAGGCCCATAACTCCATACACAGTGGGATTTTCTGTCTAATGTGCCAAAATAATCTGTCTGTGTTTGCATTTTGTGCACCTTGATGTGAATGGGTGGGTTTTGCCATTTGCTCCATTGCCTTTGAGCCAGCCCTGTTTAGATGGCAGGATGCTGTGGAAAGTCATGGTAGTTCTTTATATAACAAGAGCCGATTTTTTCTGTTACTTTCTGAAAACTCATTACTTACATCTTAAGCTTGCCTTGGACATTCTATTATTTTGGATATTTGGATTCGGTCAACAGCTCTGCAAAAATCTGACCGCAGACTTTCAGTATTGACTGTCATGGTGACCTTCCTCTGGCTTCTGCATTATGATATTAACAGATAACCATGAAAATGCTTACAGTAAAAATAGCTTTTTGTGAGTTTTTCGGGCAATGTGGCCATGCTCTGGAAGAGTTTATTCCAGCCACAGATGCAGGGGAAACGTCAGGAATAAATCCTTCCAGAACACGGCCACGTAGCCCGAAAAACCCACAAAAAACTATGGATGCCAGCTGTGAAAGCCTTCAACTTCACAGTAAAAATAGCATTCTCCTTCATGGTCTTTGCGAAGCACCCAAATGGGTTATTTTGCACCTGCGCAGCATTTCCAAATCCTACTGGAATCGCTAGGGAAGACTTTTTGGCGGTAGCTCCGCCTACCCTTGATATAGGCAGGAGGTCTTCCCGCCCTTTCTCAGTTCCTTTTGTCCGCCACATGAGCAGCTGAGGAATCTCGCTTAGGAATTGCTCCTTCCTTAGCTTTAGTTTTCGTTTACTGCGTTTGCTCTGACTTCGTTTTGCCTTTCACATCTCTTTTGGATTGTGATTTGGACTTGGTTTTGGACTCTGACTAACGGTAACACTCGGACTTCTTGACAATTCTCTCTCTTCATCCCTGGGCTTTGGTCTAAAGATGTCTGCGCACTCTTTTAAGAAGTGCACTGAATGTGGGACAAACCTCCTTGTGTCTCCTCTGCCTGCGAGGGCCACTCCGCAGGCCAGGAAAAATAGGGAGATGCGCCTGAGATCCATGCTCTATGCGCAAATTTTGAAACCTCCCTCCACCTCTAGAGTCTCTGCCAATGCTGCCGCTGCCAAGGGCAAGCTCCCATCTTTGGCCTCGGGTCCCTGCCAAGGCTACTGCTGCCAAGGGCAAACCCTTTTCGGAAATTGCTGGGTCACCAACTCCAGACAAATGGAGGTCTTCGGACCAGGATGTGGCTGGCCACCCATCCTCACCAAAGAGAAGAAGTCCTCAGACTCCTCCAAACCGGAGAACAGAAAGCACAAGTCTCGGGACAAGTCCAAGGACTCATCCCGTCACTCTGGGACCCATACAGTTGACTTCTGCTGTCTTCCTGCAAGTATGCCCCTCGTTGCCAGTACCGCTAGCCACTCAGGCTCTCTTGGCTCGCACCAGGACCAGGTCAGCTTCTGCTGAATCCGCAGACCACTCCGTCTCCGACTACACTCATGCTCAGCAGTCACAATCTCTTGCCTTTCTCGAGGTCCCCTCTCCTTCGGGTGACATTTTTTCTTTTTCAGAACAAATGATCCGGATGGGCAAAGCCCTGAATATTGAAGTTCTCCATGCAGGCTCTCAAGCTCTTGACCCAATTGATGAGAGTGTTCGGGACAAGGTCCCAACTCCGACCTCCATTGCATTCCTGCCATCTATGTCCAGGATTGCAAAGAGCTCTTGGCCCACTTTGTCCATGGCCCAACCTTCCACCAAGAAGCTTGACAGTCTCTGTCGTATCACACTCTTGGAAGAGATTTGGCTGTTTGAACATCCTCGCCCTCGGCAATTGTGGAAGCCTTCCAGGTCCGCTTGGCCCCGAAGACAGCTTTGACCCCCAGTGACAAGGAGGGTCGTAAACTTGACACCATGGCACGGAAATTCTACGCCTCCGCAGTCCTGGACCTCAAAATCCAGAACTACTCAGCGTGTATGGCTGTCTACCAACAGCAGCTTTGGGAGAAAGCTCTTCCCTTGTATGAAAACCTCCCTGAGGACAAGAGACGGACAACCATGGCCATCCATGCAGAACCTCATGCCCTGGCCTCGCACTAGATCTCGGTGGCCCGACACTTGGCTGACTGTGCTTCCTGACAACTCTTGAGCACCCTGGTCCTCCGACATCATGCCTGGCTAAGGTCTTCAGATCTAACGCCTCAAGCCAAACAGGCCATTGAAGAGCTCCCCTTCAACGCTATGGGACTGTTTCATGAGGAGACTGATGAGAAGCTAGACTTCAAGAACAAAATGAAGAACACAGCCTGTAAATACGGTATATCTTCTTCCTCGACTTCTCGCCTTTCTTTCTCTCAACGCTGTTTGGGATGGCAAAGTCCCTCCCTACCCCCCCAACTAGGGTCGATCCAACCAGTCTTCAGAGTACCAACAACAAGGGAAATGCCAACAAAAACAGAAATACAAGCAACCCTTCCATAAGAAGGATGCAGAACAAGGCAAGCGCCGCTTCTGAAGCTCAACCAGCTCACTTTGTTCTGTTAACTCCCTTTGGGGATCACCTGGCCCACTTCCACCATTCCTCCATAACATCCGACTCCGGGGTGCTTTCCATCATCTGTAGGGGTTATGCCCTGGAGCTGTAATCCTCTCCCCCAAGGGGTATCATTCTCACCACTCCCCCCTTAGACGCCCTTCTCGACGAAGTGCGCTCCTTGCTTCAAAAAGGGGCCACCGAGCCCATCCCTCCATCCCGGATCCGACATTGCCTTTTCTCCAGATACTTCATTGTCTTGAAAGCCACAGGCGGCCTGTCCCATCCTGGACTTGTGTTTTCTCAACTCTTTCATTGCCTATAAGTGTTTCTGCATGGTAACCTTGGCTTCCATCTTGCTTCTCCTGCAGGAGTCAGACTGGTTCGCCACCTTGGATCTTCAGGATGCTTATTTCCACATCAAAATCCGAGAGGACCATCGGGACCTTCTCACCTTCTCTGTCGGCCCTGACTGTTTTTGGTACAGAGTACTGCCTTTTGGACTTTCCACTGCACCAAGAATTTTCACAAAATGTATGGCAGTCGTAGCTGCATACCTCTGCCAACAAAACATCGTCTTTCCTTACCTCGACGACTGGTTGTTCGTGGCCCCATCCAGACAGATGCTCCTCTCCCACCTGAAGTCAGCACATTCTCTCCTTCACCATTTGGGACTCATGATCAACAGAGAAAAGTCCACCCTCTGCCCAAACTAGCGGGTGAGCTTCATAGGAACCACCCTAGACTCCACGAACTGCAGAGCATACCTTCCTCACGACAGGTTCCTCAACCTCAGATCTGCAATTCATTGCTGCCTTGCCTTCCGGTGCATCACTGCGCAAACAGCTCAGGTTGCCCTCAGCCATATGGCATCCACGACATATGTCATGCCATGGGCCCGTCTCCGCATGCGTCCCTTTCAGTCATGGCTCCTCTCAATCTTCAACCCTGCCTTTGACGATCCACGGAAGTGGATCACCATTCCGAAGCCAGTGGCCCATTCTCTCCGCTGGTGGCTCAACCCATGCAATGTCTTGGTGGACGTCCCTTTTGTACCGCCACAACCTCAGACTTCACTGACACTGACACACAGGTTGGGGAGCCCATTTCGACGACCTCTCTGTCCATGGGAGATGGTCTTCCAAAGAACGCCAAGTCCACATCAACACGCTTGACATGTTAATGGTACAGAAGGCACTGAAGGCCTTCGTACCCTCCCTGCAAAACCAGGTCGCCCTCCTCCTCACGGACAACATGACTGTGATGTATTACATCAACAAGCAGCGTGGTACCAGGTCGGCCATCCTTCTTGGCCTCACCCTTCAAATTTGGAACTGGTGCATCTGAAAACAGATCATCTTGCAAGCCATACATCTCCCTGGAGAGGAGAACAAGCTTGCAGACAAGCTGAGCAGGGCTCCAGATTCTTGTCATGAGTGGCAACTGAATCCTCAGGTTGCCCTCCGCCTCTTTTTTCTGTGGGGAACCCCCGACGTCCACCTTTGTGCCTCTCATCTCAACGCTCACTGTGACCACTTCTGTTCCAGGATCCCTTCACCTCGGTCCCAAAGGGATGCCTTCCTCTTCCAGTGGTCTGGCAAAAAGTTCTACGCCTTCCCCCCATTTCATCTCATCACCAGAGTGATAGCAAAACTGCGCACCGACAGATCAGATGCCATCCTGATCACCCCTTGGTGGCCAAGGCAGTCATGGCTCTCCCCCCTGCTCCATCTCTCCAAGAACCAGTTCTGGCCTCTACCACTCCGTTCCGACCTCCTGACCCTTCACGACGGTCAGGTTCACCACCCCGACGTGGACATTCTGTCTTGTGGCGTGGAGGATTTGGCCCTGACCCGACTCTCAGTACCAATGCGAGAAATCATCCTTGCTTCCCGAAAGCCTTCCACTCAGTGCTCCTACGCCCTTAAATGGGCTAAATTTTCAACTTTCCTGTCCTCAACAGGACTCACCTCTTCGGAAGTAAATGTCTCTGTAGTCTTGGACTTCCTCCACCACCTCTCAGCATCTGGACTCTCCATTTCATCCTTAAAATGCTACCTTGTGGCCATCTGTAACTGGATTATCATTCTGTCTGGGGATTACAAAGTTCAACACATCTGGAGCATACTAAGTTGGGGAAGGCTGAGTTTAACCTTGGGAGTCAGGACATCATTAATATAAAACACAACTTTCTTTCTAGACATTATATCCTACTTTTCTGCAAAGTAACAAAGGCAGCTCAGGATCAGTTTTAAGTTAAACTAAGAAGCAGCATAGTCAATAAAAAGGAAAGAAGCAGCAGACAGGTAAAAAGGGATGCAGACCCCTCCATTGTAGTGTATATCTTTTTTTAAAAAGCCCAATTGGGCTGTTTTTATTTATGTCCCACCTACAGGCTGGCTTTGAGGTTTTAACCCTCAAGGAAGTGCTCGAAATATTAACAACATCCAATTTATTCACAGTGTAATTGCAAACAGAAATTGACCTTGTGGGTCGTTTTTCAGCCATTTTTGTTTTAGACTGTTTGGGAACAGAGCCCATTTGTGTATTTCATAATTCCTTATTTAAAAGGCCATGTATGTGTTTGTTTTGTGGGGGGTATGCTTCTGAAGAACGAATTGCCCCTGTTCTCTCTTAATTGGTTTGCCTGTTATCACAACGTGGCTGTTTCCTTTCAACCTGATAATATTCAAAAGTGCTGACATTCAGCCAACAAAATGCCTTACCCAAGACTTGCTTATCACTTTTTAAAAAATTTGTTGTCGCCTTTTTTTTAATACAGTACCACTGCAGACCAGTCTGTGTAAAGAAAGACCCTTTGTACCGCGTGAGAACTCCATAGAGACAAGATCATCAATGAAAAGGACAGTTCGGTAGAACAGTCTCTCTTCTTTCTTGGATTTTATCCTCACAACAGCCTGGGAAGGTAGATTAGACTGGGAAGGAACACAGTCGCCCCTCCGTTTCCATGGGGAATCCGTTCCTGCCCCCCCTTGCAAAAACAAAAAAATTGTAAATATTCAAGTCCCATTGGCTTGAATGGCTGAGTGTCGCAGGCGTGCGTGCCATTTTGTCCCTTGGTGCTTGCCATTTGTGAAAGCCCGAGGGACACGAACGGCAAGACCATAAACACCTAGGGACAAGTGTATTTCTGTTTTATGTGGAGAAAATGGATTGGGAGGTGTTTTTCTCCCTCTCTCATAGAATCATAGAAATGGAGAGTTGGAAGAGACCCTAAGGGCCATCCAGTTCAACCCCCTGCCATGCAGGAACTCTCAGTCAAAGCATCCTCGACAGATGGCCATCCAGCTTCTGTTTAAAGACTTTCAAAGAAGGACACTCCACCAGACTCTGAGGGAGTGTGTTCCACTGTCCAACAGCCCTTACTGTCAGGAAGCTCCTCCTAATGTTGAGCTGGAATCCCTTTTCCTGTAGCTTGCATCCATTGTTCCTGGTCCTGTTCTCTGGAGCAGCAAAAAACAAGCTTGCTCCCTCCTCAGTATCACATGAGAATAGAACCTGGGGTCATCCACAGAAGCTGAATGACTCAGGACAGAAAAAAAGAAAGTACCTCTTCATTGAATTATGGCATTCACTACCACTATTTGCAGGACAATAACTCGGTTGGGTGGTTTTAAGGGAATTGAAAATATCCATGGAGAATAACACTGTCAGTAGCTCCCAGTGATTGTGGCTATTGGATAGAATATTCTTCTCAATCAGTGGTGACAGATGAATCCCATGTCAGTGGGGTTATGAATCCATTCTGAGTATTAACCTAACCTTTAACCCTCTCCGTACATAGAACAGGGTCAGCACCTTGAATAATGCCTTAAAGTGTGAAGTTGAAGGCTTTCGTGGCGGGCATCCATAGTTTTTTGTGGGGTTTTCGGGCTATGTGGCCATGTGGCCATGTTCTAGAAGAGTTGATTCCTGACGTTTCACCAGCATTCTCTGAAGATGCCAGCCACAGATGCTGACGAAATGACAGGAATAAACTCTTCTAGAACATGGCCACATAGCTCGAAAAACCCACAAAAAACCAATGCCTTTAAAGTTTGGACCAAACCCTGGAGGAGATTCAGTGCTGCACTTAAATGGAGCCACCAGTTGTCACTACTCTTTATGCTGCCACTATGGAACATGGGGGTTTGCATGCTCAGACCCTGTTAGCCTTGTGTTCCATTTGTGGGCTTCCCCTAGGTCTCTTAGATTGGTCATTTTGAGACCAAGACTTTGGACTGCCTTGTTACAGCAGCTCTGCTGGCTGCTGGTCTATTCCTGGACACAATTCCAAGTGATGACCTATAAAGCCTTATATGGCTCGGGCCCAGGCTGCCTGAAGGATTGTAGCTTCGCATAGGAGCCTACCCAAACTCTTGCTTTCGTTGAGGCGTGTCTCTCACTTCCACCTTCTTTAAAGGTATGTTTGCACACTTGAAAGTGATGCTGTATTTGATGAGAACGGTTTTTGCAAAGCAATGGAGAGAACCAGAGACTCCAACAGTAGACAACTGGCTCCTAAAGGCTCTAGATGTAATTGAAATTGATAGGTTAATGTTATTGTGAGATAAGATAACCAAAGAAGAGGAAGGAAATGTGAGATCTGTTGTTAAGATATTGTAGAAAGAGATGGCCTCAGCCTCACTATAGAATAAGACAATCAAAACATAAATTAGAACAAAAGAAATAAGAGTTTCTTATAAATATAATACATAAACATACCTAGGCCAGGAATAAGAAATGAAGATATACAGTATATAGCAAAGAGGGGTGGGGTAAGAATTGGAAAAGAGATAGAAGAATGTAAGAGGAAAGCTGTAAAGAGCTTTCTATTCCAGCAGGTGCTTGGGAACTGATGATTTTGTATGATGGGTTTTCTGTGGTCCTGTGGTATACTATATTTTTATGTTATGCTCTTAATTTAATTTTTATATGATTTTAATTCTACAGACAGTTTAATAGTATTTTCATCTTGACTTTTTGCATGATTTTAGCAACATGTGGTTTGAATTGCATGCACAGAGTTGCCTTGAACAAAGCATGTTGTATGGTGGCGAGACCACCAAATATCTATTCACAGAGAAGACCCCTGACACCAGCACTGTAACAAACATCCGCATCTTCTTGCTATGCAATTATTCTTAATGTCAAGAGAATTGCATTAGTGATAAGTATAGCTGGACCTCAAACATGCCAAACAGTTGTTCTCATTGAAATGCCGTAGTCTGGAAGGACAAACGTGAGAATTAAAGGTATAATTTAAGATTTCATTATTTGCACGGAAACACTCATAGCAGATTATAAGAAAGGATGGGCGAACTCTTCTTGTCCGATCATACACACAACCAGAAATGCGAGAACCAGAATGCAACAGACAGACTTGAGCCATCATAGTGAAAGTTGAGGAAAGTCATGCATGTTGCAATATTCTTTTCTTCAGCTGCTTCTTTTGTTCTGGGGTAAAAAAAATCAGATCTCAATAGAGATAAAATATTCTTAAAACGGGAGATGTCTCTGTCTTTGTTCATCAGATATATGACTTTAGCAAGGGAGACAGCCACCGACTTAACTGACTTGGGATCTGGTGAAGGAGTGGGTTACTGAGCTGAGTTACTGATCTCCTTTGGAACAGTGTTTTTACGTTCACTTACGCAAGTGGAAAGTTACAGAGAGTGTTCATCATGGTCAGTTTGTCGCTTTCCCACTCGTCCTTCATGTGTGGGCTTTGCCATTTCATAGCTGGCAATGAGAATACCATGTGAGGCTGGATTGCAGCCCTCCTGGGTTGGTCCAAATGTGGGGAGGACAATAAATATTCATTACAATTTGGATGCCAGTTCTTGAGAGCCTGAGTCAGGAGGGAAGCCTGGTAAGCACAAAGGGCGAATTTACTTGAACTTTTCTGTTCTCGCAGTCTCTCTCTGTTCGCTCTCTTTCTTTCTCTGTCACCCCCAAGAATTTTTTTTAGAAGGTGTATGATCCCACCAGTTCAGGAGATATCTCTATCTGCATATATTGCTTGTTGCTGCCTAATGGCACCACATTGATTCCCAAAGCTAAATATAGGAGGGTGTTTTCTGGATGCATTTCAAAAGAGATCACACAAACCTATGTAAAACTGTCTTGGATCAGAAGCTTTTTCGTGCTTTCTTCTTTTGAAAAATTCAACTCGCTTGACAGATACCTTGAGTGGATATTTAATAACAAGCAGCATTGCATCTGAACTCATTCCATGAGTCTTATTTAGTATCTTCCTTTGCTTCAGTAGCTGATGCAGTGCAGGGATGTGAAGAAAAATCTCAGATAGAGAAGATAAAGAAATTCACCCTTCCTTAGCCTAAGGTTCAGTTCACCATTTTCAAAGGACTGAACACCTCATAGTCCATGTTGCCACTTCAGCGCATGCTGAATTTAAGGCAAAGCATCTCAACCACCTGTTTATGCTCATTTTGGAATGGTGTCCCAAATGTTGAAATTAGGTGCATGGTAAAAGCGACATACAACTAGCTTGACATTGGCTAAAGCAGCTGGCTGTTTGTGTTGTCGAGCATGATTTTGGCTCTTTGAAGACTGCTGAAGCAATTGTGGTTTTCCTTGTGGTTGCATCAGATGAGGAAAGGGAAGGGAAGAGGAACTGGCAACTCATCCATATGCATAAGGATGCTAAAATGCTTGGTGCTGTGTTTGGATGAGGCCAGCAACCCTGTAGCAGAAGCAGTTCCTGAAGAAGAGTAATGGACTTCAACAGGATTAAATATTGGTCTCATAATAGTCTTCCAAGCTCTAGTTTTGTTGTAGCTCCTGATTTCGGATGACTTCCACCATTAATCTCTGCGTGATCCCAGTACTGTTACTGTGTGGGCATATGCTCTTCATTTCTGTGGCTATATGCAAAATATGGTGCATGAGGCTATAGTGTGTTTATAGGTTGTGCATTTTGAAGGCGTTCATAGGTACTTATATTGTATTGCACGTATATTGTATATTCTATTTTGTATTTTATTAATATTTTATATATTTTATTTTATTTCTATCTTTTTATACTCTATAGACTTTCTAGAGAATGTTATTATATATATTACTATGTTTTGAGGTATTTTGAGACGGCCCTAGGGCTATTCAATAAATATTGATTGATTGGTTGATTGATTGGTGCATGAGGGAATGACATAGATGTTTCAGGTCTTGTTCATTGCCTAATGTGCATATTGGACATAAGAATCTGATTATATTTAGCATCATTTTTATTTTAGCCGCAGCAGTTCTGTGGGTCTCTTGCATTTACGATACATTTCAGTCAAGCCAAAGCAGTCGTCTTCTGTTTTATGAAGTGATCTTATCACACTGTTGTCTCTATCCTCTTTTCTGCTCAACTTTTCATCTGACAGTGACAGTCCAGACATCAGCCAATGGTTTAGTAATGTCAAAGCTTTATATTAACTGGGACTTCAGGGTGTTTGTTTTTCTCTTTCACTCTCACCTTGTTTCCAGAATTATGCACTCTTTGCAGCAGGTTATTTTTGGAGTGGAAGAATGTTTGAAATTACATTGGAAATACTCAGCATCCATCAACCCCTCTTCCAAAAAGGAAGAAGTGGCTAAAAAAAGAGAAAAGCCAAGGAGACAGTACAGATGAAGAAAATAAGACGTGACATTTTAAAGTTCTCTTCTCTTTATTGTAAGATTAAAAGGAGGCAGAAGGCAATTCAGTTTCTGTTATTCATTAAGTGTCAGGGATGACCTTCACATCTGAAAGTGCAGCATCTGTGGTTTAGAATCCCATTATTTTAAAAGCTATAAATGTGTAGTGTTTTTCATCACCTTGCTAAAAACAGGAGGGCGTGATGTCTTACATCTGTGTAAATCATTTCCTGTGTACAGATATTGCAGTGCTTTTAATAGGCAGTGATGGAAGCAGAATTATTTTTCTTTTCTTTTCTCACCCCCTCTGGTCAGTTTTGTTATACTCAAAAGAGCGAAATGTTGAGGAGAGTGTAGAGTTTGGCATCTTCAACTTAATCCTCCCATCTTTAAAAACAGTAGTCCATTTGGCTGTTCTCTGCCATGCAAGTGCAAAATTGGACTCTTCTGACAATTTCGCCTTTCATAAGAGCTCTCACCTTTTCAGAGCTTTTCCATTAAAAAAGAAGGCATCTCTGAAGACACCAGCTACAGATACTGGCGAAATGTCAGAAACAAACTCTTCTAGAACATGGCCACATAGTCCGAAAAGCTCACAAAAAAATAAGAAAAGAACAATTTTCATTGCATGGGCAGAAAGAGGTTGTAGAATTTATCCCTATGTCTCCACTGACTCTTATTTCAGTGTTGGACAGCTATTTTTCAAAGGAGGGTTATACTTTCTCAGTGTTATGATCTGCAGAGGTTTGCACACAAGAGGACTGAAATTAGTGGTACACGGGACAAGGGTTAATGTGAGCAAACCCATTTCTTCTCTTTCTCTTTCTGCGAGCCTTCCTTCTCTCTCTATTCTTTCCATAGTATTTCTGCCTCAGGTACCAAATTTCTGTAAAGCTCGGGAGCACTTTGTTACCTGTAATGTTGTATTTCGCTTTCTGCAGTTCCGGCTCGGTGCCTTCCCTTTTGAAAATCTAGGCAAAATGCATTGCCTGGATGATGGAACAGAGCAAAAGAGCCCTGCAAATAAACGTATATCTTTTCTCTCTCTGTCCCTTTTGAAAAAAACAAACTATAAATGAGTTGGCTTCTGTACGAGAGTCAATATTTGTTTTGGCTTTTGATTTAGGAAAAGTAGGTTTCCGTTGGATGTAAGCAATGTATAATTTCAGATCTGAATACTTTGCCTTGTTAAAATGTATTTTGGTATACATGGGATGAGATAGCTTGTTGTGTGTTTGAGCACCATGTTTCATGTTTCATTACCAGGTTCATTTGTTTCAGACATCTTGGCCTGAGGGGACCCTTTACGCTTCTGGAGATAATAATGCAGCACAGCCCTCCGTATGCATGGATTTCTGCATCCACAGATTCAACCGACAAGAGCTTGAAAATATTCACGCATGCCCCAAAATAAATCTAAAAAGCAAATCTTGATTTTGCCTTTATATACTGTATAAGAGATGCCATTTTGCTACCCCGTTGTACATAAAGAGACCTGAGCATCATCCATGGATTTTTGGTATCCATGGGGAATCCTGGAACCAAACTCCAGCATATATCAAAGGCCCATAGAGAAATGCAGTTAGGCCCTTTTCACACGAGACACTTACCACATGGGTATTGTTGCCCAAACGATCCAGAAGCACGGAGGTGGGATCGCTGGTTGCGCTTCTGAAGCATCATTGAGGCATTTCGCTGTTCTCCCGTTGACGAATCATTCACAGAGAAGCCATTTTTGTAATAACAGAAGATCCCATTATTACAAAAATGGCTAATCCTCAAAAGATTCGTTGACAGGAGAAGAGTGGGACACGCTTCAGTGACGCTTCAGAAGCGCAACTGAAAATCCCACCTCCGCATTTCTGGAGCATTTGGGCAACAATATCCACGCGGTAAGTGCCTCGTCTGAAAAGGTCTTTCGAGTGGAGTGAGCAGCAGTAGACTGACAACTCTGTCCAAGGCCTAGACATTCTGTTGGGGTGGCTGCTGGAGAAGAAAATGAAAAGGTGGCAGGAGGGAATGAGAATGGGCAAGGCTGGCGAGAACATTGAATATGAGCAATCCACACTACAACTTTTTGGTATAGGTCCAGCTTCTGTCTCTGAATATCAGGTTCTGTAGAGAAATAATGGGACAAAGCTGTTTTTTGTATGTCCTGTTGGTAAACTTTCCACAGGGCTGTAATTATTAAAAATATACACACACAACCTACTGAAGGAGATTAACACTTTTTGCTGCAGATTTCAATCCTCTCCTACCATTCTCCCCTCCTTTTCTGGAAAAACTGCTAGTCTTAACTGTATGTGAACACATTCTGTATAGTAATTCCACAGCTTGCCTTTAGGCTTCCAGAAGCATTAGTTGGATTGTTTGCATCAAGGGCACAGTGGAGACTATTTCATTCAGAACCCATGCGTTCATCCTGATAGGCCTTTGTTACCCGAGTTGGAAGGCTGCAGAGCTTGCTGTTGAAAAGTGCAGAAACAGCTGGTTTTTTTTAGCAGAGCTCTAAGATAAAGCTACTGTTTGTAAACCTCAGCAGACAATTGGAACGCACGGTCGGCTCACTGGCATAATGCAAGCCTGTGACCTCTGAACATGCTGCTGAGAATCTAAAAGTGTTGATGTAGAAGACTTGGGCATATGCAAAAGTTTAATTATGCTGAAAGGATGTATATGGTGGAGCTGGCCAAACGTTTCCGTGGGGATATTTTCAGATAGTTACCATAAAAACGGGGGCATTCTAAAGTCCCGACTGTGGTCTTCTGTCACAATGGCCAGGTATTTGCATAGTGATCCCCCAGTGTGCCAGATCCGAACCTCTTCCTCCATGGCCTATCTGGGTTGGATTATTACTACTTTTACACTTGTCCCTTCATATTTGCTAGGGTTAGGGACATAAGACCCCCGTGAATATGGAAAAACCGCAAATAACAAAAACACTATGTTTTTACCTGAGAGAACATCTCTAGGAATTTCTAGGTCCTGCAGTGCAACTTTGGGTTCAACATCTGACAGACACTGACCATAGAACTGCAATAGAGGAGCTACAAATGCCTAGTAGAGTATTCTCTCTAGGAATCTCTAGGTCTTTCAGTGCAACTTTTGGTTAAAGTTAACCATAGAGTTGCACTGAAAAACCAAAAATTCCTAAAGAGAACATACGAATCAAATCCGTGAATAATCAAATCCGCAAATATCAAATCCGTAAATATGGTGAGATGAGTGTACTTCATCTTTCAAAAGTATTTCCATATGTCCTCTATGCAGGGATCAAATACTCTTGGAAGTCACAACATTAAATTGAAAAGTTCATATTGTGGTAACAGCTTTATTTGGCAAACCAAAAATGCGCACCAGATCTCTAGCCAAGCTTTTTGTGTGTTTTTAGTGGACTTAACAAAGCTATTTCCACAATATGGAATTTGACATTTGTCTCATGGTCAACATGCTACTGCCTTGTTTGTGTAGAATTCAATAATTTGGGTAGAAAAAGCTATAATGTGGAATGGCCTGCCGGACGAGATCCATCAAATTACCAACCTAGAGAGCTTCAAGAAAGCTGTCAACATGGATCTCTTCCGGCAGGCCTTCAGCAGAATAGAAGCCGGCCATGTAATGCTCCCTCCATAGACATATATAAGCGAAGACTTTGTCCACTGTTATTTTATTACTTTATTATTGTTTTTAGATTTTATCGTTTGTAATTTTAATGGATAGAATTGTTTAAACCTTTTTTAAGGGGGGGGATTGTATATATTGTATTTTTTAAAGGTTGTACGCCGCTTTAATTGTGGTAACAAAAAGCGGGATATAAATTACAGTTTTATTTATTTATTATTTATTATGACCAATGGACTTCCATGCAAAAAGTATGTGTGAGCAAATAGGTCTTTTTGCATAGGTCTGCCTTATGGCAATGGCCAATGGACTGCCAGGCAAATCATGCTTGTAAGCAAATAGGTCTTTTTGCAGAGATCTGCCTTCTTAGTTTGCCATTTTGCTGTGTTGGTTCCTAGGTATGTAGGTATTGCCCCAGACAGCAAATAGTCAATATTTTCTGGCTGCATTATACACTCTGGGTTAAATACACTCTGGTATTGAAAACTGAATGTCCATTTTTATAATTGTAATATTTCGTGAGGTTTTAGCCATCTTTTTTTGTATAATTTTAATAATAAAAAAGTGAGCTATTGATAGCGTTCTCCTCCTCCTGTCTGCGTGGTGACAAAATCTTGGAGACTCTGTTTATTGACCAGAATCATCAGAGTCCACTTAACTGGTTGTATGTAAAGGAAACCAGGGCAGAATAATCTATCCAGCCTGTTGCTGCTGCCTAATTTAGGGAAATTGTTCTAGAATTCCATTCTAAGGACATGGGAGATCCAGGTTCATGGTTCAGATCACTGAGCCATGGAACTCATTGAGTGATCTTGGGCCACCAGAGCTACCTCAGTGGCTTGTTGTGAGGATATGGTGTGCGTGTGTTTGTGTGCGGGGCAACTGGAGGACCCACCTTGGTCTATAACAAATTATAATAAATGAGGTGCCAAATGCTTAGGCTGGTACAGTATTCATGATGTCTAATATATCATAAGGCAGAGGTTTTCAACCTTTTTGACTCGCGAAGACCTAAGGGCTCCATGGAGCACAGGTTGGGAACTGCTGTCATAGAGGTATGTACTGATACATTTCTTGCCTCCTATGCATTGCTCTTATTCACGTGTGCAGTCTTAATTAAACATTATTAAATGTTTTATCAGTCTCGATTTCTGAATGGTGACAGATAATATTGCTGTGCCAAATCTGGTACAGTGAGAGGCATAGATTAGCCTGAATAAAAAGCATAATATTTGTGTGATTCCATTTTAGGATTCAGATTTTGTGTGGTAAAATCTTCTGTCTCACTCAAGGTGGAATCTCCAGTTCTTGAAGGGTGTAGCCTTAAGGAGATTTTCTTATCTCAATCGGCATCCGTTCATGTTCTAAGGCAGCCACTTTCTTACTGGAAAGCTCAAATAGCCCATAGATTGTGAAGTCGAAGGCTTTCATGGCTGGCATCCATAGTTTTTTGTGAGTTTTTCAGGCAATGTGGCCATGTTCTAGAAGAGTTAGTTCCTGATGTTTCGCCAGCATCTGTGGCTGGCATTGTCAGAAACTCTTCCAAAACATGGCCACATTGCCCGAAAAACCCACAAAAAATTATAGTTCATAGATTATTTGAACTGGGATGTTATCTGCTCATCTAAGTAATTTTAATTGACATACTAGATTAATTCTGTGTCTTTTTCTATGTAATCAGGCTATTGGTGAGAGAGAGATACAACCTTTGTATACCTTTCAACTGTCCCAGTTTGCAAGGGACAGTCCCAGTTAATTCTCTCTCATCCCATTTTTTAATCTGCATTTAAAGTGTTCTAGTTTCTCTCTCCTCCCATTTCTCCTTCGTTCTCAGCGTACTTCAGTTGGTACAAGCTTGCACTCAGTTAACTCAGTGGGGAAGAGGAGGGAGCAGTTTCTCGCTTTTTCTGGTAGAGTCAGGCAAAAGCAAACTGCTGCTGCCTTTCGTAGTGCCTTGTTCTTCCTCATTAAAACTTTTTCCATCTTGACCACATTCTGATGTTGCTTGGCCACACACGTCTCAGTTTTCATCTGTGAAATGTTGGCGGGTAAGGGGATGTCACTGGAGTTCTGACGCTACGCAAAAAGAAAGAGCCTGCTGAGCCTCATGTGTGTGCAAAGGAAAAGGGACCTGTTGTTAAAGAAACGTTGACACTGGAGTTCTGGAGTGCTCAAATAATGCCCCAATTACACTGATATCCTGGTTATTTCTTATTAGCGGCTGTCACTCTGTTTGCTGTTGATGAGTGCTATCAAGTTGACTTTGTCTTACAGTGACCCTATGAATGAGAGATGTCCAAGTTCCCCTAACATCACCAGCCCTGCTGAGGTCTTGCAGACTCAGGGCAGCTGTGGCTTCCTTCATTGGGTCTGTCCAACTGAAATGTGGTCTTCCTCTTTCCTACTGCCTTCTACCTTACCAAACATAACTATTTTTTCTAGGGAGTCATGTCTTCTCATGATATGTCCAAAGTATGGCAGCCTCATATTAGTCTTCTTGACTTCTACAGAGAGTTCAGACTTGGTTTTTTGTGGATTTTTCGGGCTATGTTGCCATGTTCTAGAAGAATTTCTTTCTGACAAAAAACCATGGATGCCAGCCATGAAAGCCTTTGACTTCACAGTTCAGACTTGATTTACTCTGGGACCTCCTGTATACAGTGGACCCTTGTTATACGCTGAGTTTTGGTTCCAAGATCCTCCATGGCTAACAAAATCTGTGGATGCTCAAGTCCCATTAAATATGACATAGCAAAATGGTGTCCCTTATAAAAAATGGAAAATCAAGGTTTGGGATTTGAAATGTATACTTTTTTTGAACATTTTCAAACCGTGGATGCTTGAATCCGTATATAAAAAATCCATGTATAAGAAGGGCTGACTGTATATTCATGTATAAGTCTAGAAATTTTAGTCAAATAATTGACTGCAAAAACCTGAGTCAATTTATCCATAGGTCAATGTAAGTACATTCCCTTATGCGGGGGATCCATTCCGGACCCCCTGCGTAAGGGAAAACGGGCGGATGCTCAAGCCCCATTCAAGTGAATGGGGCTCATGTTCGCGGCAGTGCACAGCGACACGTTTGCCATTGCCTTTTCCAGTGTGTGGCACTGCAAGGTCTGACGCAGCTTCCAGCCATGTATGCTGGAAGCCATGTAAGATGCACCCGCGTATGACACGGGCACACTATACTGTACTTTAACTCATATATATGAGAACCATCTTCTGGTGAAAGGCAAGAGTATAATGTGTCCTGGAAGCACTGGCCCCTTCTACTTTCTCATCCATCCAGCCTTTAGTGCGAGTACAAATAGTTATGCTTGCCAGGATTTTGTAGGTTCCTTGGCATTGTTTTTCTTTGCTTCATCCTTTAGATCTTTTGTTACTCAACTTATCCACGGGTCATATCAAAATCCATAATTTTGGCTCCCAAACCTGCCCTTGACTTATACATGAAAGTGACTTATAGTTGAGTATATACAGTATTTGTTTGTCTTTTTAGCAGTTCATGGTATCCGTAGATCTCCTCTCCAGCCCCATGTTTCAAATTATGCTACCTCTGTTAGTATCCAGGAAGACAGTCAGTCCCTTTTAAAACCCCTTTTAGACAAACGCATGTCATCATTTGCTGCATAGTCCACAACTGCTTCATCACATAGTTGTCAGCAAAGAGCCTCTGGAGTGTGTCTGAGGCTAAGGAGAGGTGCTGAATCATCACTCACTGAGTATTATCCCCTTGATTGAGGAATTGTGGTCTGGCGAGCATGGTATGCGTAATCTGGATTTTTGGAAATCTTTCTGGGTTCAGTTTGCTGATGCAAGCGAAGGTTTCTCACAACTGATCTTTTGGGGGTCTTATGCTCTTCTATTACTGGATCCCTGTTTTTAATTGAAACATTGCTTGGGGTTTCTGACATTTTGTGCTACTCTGCCTGACTAAAAGCCAGATTCTATTCCCCTTTAGTGTGATATCTTTTTTCTTGTTCCAGGCTCCTTGTATTAAACTGTGACTGTCTCCTGTTACAGTACCAACAATTGCTTGCATTACCATGTCACAAAGATTATACTAGAAGTTCACAATCTAACATTTTGGGGTAACAATATGCATCTTTTTTCTGTTTGGTAACCAAAGTATCATCCATAATTATGTTCAGCAAAATATAAACAAACAAACAAGTCTCTGCTTTATGAACTGTTTTATTTTCTGTAATAGTGTATTCTGTAATATTCCAGTGTATTCTGTAATAGTGTATCGTAGGTATTCCTTTCCTAGAGAAGAACGACGAAGAAATGGCCTTATTTTCTAGAATCCAAATATACTAGGAACATCATGCCCCCAAACTTTGCTTTCAGACAAAATTACACTTTTTGCACTTGCAATTTCCAGTACTTTTTCTTTGCGTCCTTTCTGCTGCCTTGTGGAGTTGTAGCTTCAGTGCACGTGCGTTAATGTAAACTTGGAGCAAAATACACAGACTGGAGTATCTGTTAAGCCTCTTCTTTCTCGTTCACACCCAGCTTGTGGCAGGACAAATTGAAGAGAGTCTTACATTTTCAGTATGGGTCTGCCTTCTGCCAAACCGAGATCCTATAAAAACCTTCGATCAAGTCGGTGCTTCGTGTTTTCATAGGCCACTCCAGAAATAAAGGTCACTGTCGAGGCAGACAAGGTACTCCCTGAGGTTCAGCTGATTTTCTTCTCATTTTTCCGCGTAGGAGTCCTCTTTGTTCTGAACATTGGTATTTAGTTAGCTGTTGCTTTGGTCTCCATCCATATTTGACTTACCCAGCTGCCTTGGGGTCAGCTAGTGTCTACATTGCAAGGCTTAATTTACATCCATTATTACTCTTCATCGTCTTGGATCTTCAGTGGCATGATTTGGTGTTTTCTCACCACACCGTACCTACAGATTGTTTTATGTTTACATTTATGTTTGAATTACTGTGGGACCAAATGAAGATTTATGTGCAGTACTTGCCCGGTGTTCACACATTGCAAAGTGTTTTGGAAAACGATTATGCAAAGAATGATCAAGCAAAGGAAAGCAGTGCCAAAGAACCTACAAAATTCTGGCAGGCACAATGGCTTTGGCTCACACTAACGGCTGGATGGAAGAGAGAGTAGAGGGAGGTCAGTGCTTCCAGGACAGATTGCACTCTTGCCTTTCACCAGGGCATGGTTCCCTTTTTAATAAGATTTAAAGTACAGTGGTACCTCGGGATACGAAATACCCAGGTTACGAAATTTCCGGGATACGAAAAAATCCCATTGGAAATAATTGTTCCGGGTTACGAATGTTTTTTCGGGTTACGAAGAAAATTTTTGGTGCTTTTCGGCGCTTTTTCGCACGAAACGCGGCTTTTCCCCATTAGCGCCTATGGCAATTCGGCTTACGAAGGCTTTTCGGGTTACGAAAGCGGCCGCGGAACGAATTAATTTCGTAACCCGAGGGAGCAGTGTACAGTATA
>NC_056531.1:10118997-10131070 GCF_019175285.1 Sceloporus undulatus
TCAGTATATACAGCACGCCCTTCTCTTACACAGGGGATCCATTCCCCCCCCCCCCCCCCCCCCCCCGCATAAGGGAAATTCCGTGAGTGCTCTAACCCCATTGAAAACAGTGGGGTTTGTGTATGTGGTGCCAGGCATGCACACCATTGCCTTTTCCGGCGCAGCTGTCAGCATAAGCTGAAAGCTGTGTATGACGTGCCTGCATATGACGCAGGCACACTGTATATATACAGTGTATAGTACTTTTCCAGGAAGCTGGGATTTCACCTGCTTTCTTTTTCACGGTAAAGCATTGGAGCCCACTGATGTTGGTTAATTTTAATGATTCCAGCAAGAATGTACTCCGGTGTCAGTTGGTGCATTCGAGAAATTACTTCCTTTAAGGAGCTGGGGCCTTATTTAGGTCAGATGTGAAACACAACAATATTGGGATACAGCTTTCATTCACTATTGTCCAGGAAGAATGTCTTTGAAATGGTTCTGCCAAACTAGAGACAGAATACACCAATTTGCAACTTCAGGTTTTGCACAAAGTGTACTTGATACTCAGTGACAGACAGTTGTGGAATTATTGTTCATAGCCTTGAAGAAGCAACATGTATCAACTTTGGGTTTTATGAATTCTCTGTTTCCTCCTATTATATTAAGATGCTCAGGTCTGCCTGGTGTGTGTTTTACAATGAAGAAACAATATCTATGATGTGTATTTTAGAATGAATGTTGTGTATTTGACAATGAAGACATCTCGGCTTGCTGTAATTTGTTTGATGACTCTTGTTAACATAGAAACACTACATAACTTCATACAAGTTTAATTCAGGTTACTTGGAAAATTAATATACAATATTTTTAACAGCCAACCTGACTTTTAACAACATTCAATGGCCTGGGCAGGTTGTGGGATACATCAGAGGAAAAAATAGTGTTGCATTTTTGTCATCATGTTGGGACTAGTTGGATGTTCTGTATTAAGCACCAAGAGACCTTCAGGCTATTTCAGACTTTTAGCTTTGAAATGTGACGTTCCCTCTGAAAGAGAAATTTGTGCCTACCTTTTCACCATATGAGGACATGACTATAAATGTGTACTCAAGATTTCTTATCCAACTCAAATATGAAAGGAAGCTGTGAGAAAGTTACTGCAAATATTAAAAAATCACGGTATTGGACAACAACAACTTCAAACGTGGTGGTCTAGCGATGACAATTTATTATTTCATGCTGTCTTCTCAGTGCTTCAAACTGTGGCCTAATCCTCTCAAATGGTACTGGCAAAATCCCTGCTTCTTAAATAGTGCAGAATCACGGCCCATGTTTGAAAAGAAGGATCATCGGCATAGAGCCCTTTGAGGGAGGCAGTTCTTGAGGACCACAAAGCTCCTGTTCCATCCTGAGAATTAAGCTGCCTTTTCCTTTTGAAGTAAGCTCCATATTCTCTGCACTCTAAGTGTAGTTTGGGAATACAGTTGACCCACCACATGTGCGGCTTTGATTTTTGCAGATTTGATTATTTGTGGTTTTGATCAATACGTTCTCTCTAGGAATTTCTGGGTCCTCCAGCATGATTTTATGATCAACCTCTGGCAGATGTTGACCATAAAGTTGCACTGGAGGACCTGGAGATTCCTAGGGAGGTGTTCCCTCAGGTAAAAAGAATTGTGTTTAATTTTATTTGTGGTTTTTCCACATTCACTGGGGTCTTTCAGCCCTAACCCTAGTGAATGTGGAGGGGCTACTGTACTTGATGGCAAAAACTGTTAAGCAACCACAACACAGAACAGAAGTAGCCAGCGTTTGCTCTGTCTCTACATTCTAAAACGAGTAAAGTAGTTTATGTTTGTGGGGAACGTGTGACCATTATAATAAAGCATATTTGCCCACAAAATACAAAGATTCACAAGGGCCTGTCCCTCTATTTTGTATCATTATAACAGCCTTATGAGATTTGCTAGTGAAAGTGGTGCAGGGAGTGGGAGAGACTGGTCCGTTCAAAACTTCATGGTTGGTGAGGAATTTGACCTCAGCTTTCTATAGATTTTAACCACTATGCTATGCTGCCTCTTAGAATCATAGAATCATAGAGTTTGAAGAGACCCCAAAGGCCGTCCAGTCCAACCCCATTCTGCCATGCAGGAAATCTAAATCAAAGCATCCCCGACAGATGTCCATCCAGCCTCTGTTTGAAGACCTCCAAAGAAGGAGACTCCACTACACACTGAGGAAGGAGTTTGTTCCACTGTCAAACAACCCTTACTGTCAGGAAGTTCCTCCTAATGTTGAGGTGGAATCTCTTTTCCTGCAACTTGCATCCATTGTTCTGGGTCCTAGTCTCTGGAACAGCAGAAAACAAGTTTGCTCCCTCCTCAATATGACATCCCTTCAAGTATTTAAAGAGAGCTATCATATCACCTCTTAACCTTCTCTTCTCCAGGTGAAACATTCCCAGCTCCCGAAGGCATGGTTTCCAGACCCTTCACCATTTCAGTCGCCCTCCTTTGGACACAGTCCAGTTTCTCAACATCCTTTTTGAATTGTGGTGCCCAGAACTGGACACAATATTCCAGGTGGGGCCTGACCACTATTACTTCCCTTGATCTAGACACTATAATTTTATACTCTTAAACTTCACTACATGGAAACTCACTACTCATGACCTAGTAATGGGAACCTTAGACATCTTAAAAATGCTAGTAAGTTCTGGTTTGACCCAGAAATATTAGCAAAGTAACCAGTGTGGTGTGGTTTGAGCACTGGACTAGGACTTTTTTACACAGGAGGCAAGTGCTATTACCAAATGATGCATCCATTTCTGTTTACGCATGGGACATGAATGGGAGAAGCGCATGGGGGTGTGATAATCTTTTCTTCCCAATTGCACTATTAGCATGATTTAATCATGATTCAGTGATGCTGGCCTCCTCCATGTGGAAATTCCCCTAGGACCCTGGAAACCCAGGTTCGAATCCCACCTCGGCCATGTAAACCCACTATGTTACCCACTAGAATGTGGGCAAATCACATTCTCTTAGCCTCAGAGGTTGGCCATGGCCAACCTCCTCTGAAGGAACTTGCCAAGAAAACCTTATGATAGGTTTGCCTTAGGGCAGTGATGGTGAACCTATAATAATAATAATAATAATTTTTATTTATATCCCGCCTTTCCAATTGCATGATCAAGGCGGCTTACAAGACAAGAAACAATAAAACTACCAGCGACCAGTCTGGCTGCCATATTCTGCACCAATTGAAGCTTCCGGGTTTGGTACAAGGGTTGCCCCATGTAGAGCGCATTGCAGAAGTCCAATCGAGAGGTTACCAAAGCATGTACAACAGTTTCAAGGTCCCGACGGCCCAGGTAGGGGCGCAGCTGGCGTATCAGCCGAAGCTGATAACAAGCACTCCTGACCGTCGCGTCCACCTGGGATGTCAGATGAAGCGACGAATCAGCACTCAGAGCCCTCTCTGTGGGCACATGTGCTGTCGCCCCAGCACAGAGTTTACCAGAGTTTGTTACTAGAAAGCCAGAGGGACATGGCACTTTGCAATAAATGAGTGGGTTTTGGGTTGCAGGTTGGGCACTCAGCCTCTAAAAGGTTCACCATCACTGCCTTAGGGTTACCGTAAGTGGGAAACGACTTGAAGGCACATAACAACAAGGTCCTGAATGAAATTAACCTGGATTTATCCTTTTGCAAAAGCTTTTTTAAGCCCCTCATGCTAACTTTAACCGAAGTAGTTGGAGCATGGAAATCACTTAACAAAGCAGCATATAGCCCCTTTCCATTGAGAGCAAGAGGCAGTGGGTGGTGGATACTATGGCTGCTTGATAGTTTTGTTGATAATATTCTTGACACTGGCACAGATGGATTGGTGGAATTCCTAGCATATTATTGAATGGAAAAAGACATTCCTTTCCATACAAAACCAGAGAAGTAAACATGGAAACTGAACCTTGCCGGGAGGTCTGGGGAAAGTATTGTGTGTTGTTGTTCTTTCCCTCTCCTTTAAGAGTGGTGTGTAGTAAAAATGCACATGAAACTACTCATATAACTGCTTTCTGGACAACTTGAATATGGCAAGAGCAATGGGTGGATTTGAAAGATTTCATACTCTGTTTGAATAACAGATTTCCTTTGCGTGCTCTCTCTCGCTCTCGCTCTTTCTCTGTATGCATGGTGTGTATGTATGTATGTATATACATGAACCAAAAGTGGAATGGGAGTAGAAAGTTAGCTGATAATCTTTAAATTGTAATTGACTACCTGCAGTCAAGAAATGAAGACCTCAGCCTTGAAAGGCAGCTAAGAAATGCACTAAACAATATGAGCAGAAAACACTATCCATTTATGTGAAGTCGAAGGCTTTCATGGCCGGCATCCATAGTTTTTTGTGGGTTTTTCAGGCGATGTGGCCATGTTCTAGAAGAGTTTATTCGTGAAGAGTTTATTCCTGATGTTTCGCCAAAATCTGTGGCTGGCATCTTCAGAGAAGATGTTCATTTAGCTAGTTATTGTTGTTTGTCTTCTGTATTGCACTTCTAATCTGTGCTGTGCTTTATAATCATTTATATGTTTTTCACAGTACAGATATACCCCAGCTAACAAAGTAGATATGGTCCTGGACATTGCTTCTTAACAGAAACGTTGGTACCAGAGGTAGGAATCACATAAAAAGAAGAAGAATAGGTCCCTACACCACAACAAAAAGAGAGCAATTCAACATGACTGAACAAACTTTTTATTCAAAACTAAGAGTATGCACATGTGAAATTAAACAGCCGGGTCGGGGAAGCAGGTTGCACCTTCTACAGATGACTTGGAAGGTTTCTTCCAAAATGCATCCTTTCCTCCCTGTGAGTTTCCAGTTTGTCATTTTGGTGGCCATTCTTGCATATCTGTGCTTGCTTTTTTTTAACATGATGGATGTAGTTGGTGAGGCAAGCTAATTTGCTTTACCCTTTCTCTCTCTGTTTTGCTTTTCATGCATGCTCAGCAAGGGACTCCAGAGACAGCTGCTGTTTACCTTGCCTGTTGTGGACAGGCACGCAGAACTAGAATGGGATCATCTGATGAGAATCCCATTCTTTCCCAGCTCAAGTTTATTGCACTGTTTATGGCACAGATGCTGCAGTAATCCAGTGACTGGAAATCTGTGTTTCTGCAGTACTCCTTTACCACTCTTGAAATGCTGTGGAAAAACTTCCAGATGGACAGAGGAGGGTGCGAGGGGAAAAGTCATGATAAAAAGGAGCTTCTTTGTCAGAGGCTTTGCTAACTGAGGTATGCCTATATCTCGGTTTACAAAGCTGATAACCCAGTACTTGGTTGTCATCATGGTTACTAACCCCTCCCATGGTTACTAACTAGAAGGTTGGATGTACAACGCCTGAACCTGTGAGAGAGAAAATGAGTGTGACTGCAGCTTTTGGGTTCTTGTATGTGATAGGGTTGACAAATATAGGCCCATTCAGGTCACTTTGTTGTCCTTAGGACAGGGTTGCGGCTTTGGCGCGGCTTCCGGACTTTTAGGATGCATGCATCATTTAAACAGTATACCTCCAAAGTGACCTGAATCAACTTTATTTTGGTCTGTCTGTATGGGGCCATAGATATCCACCATGCCAAGATGCACATTTTTTTTTTTTTTGCTATGGATAATGCACACCTAGGTAATATGTGCTTCTCTTTCCACTCCATTTTGTACAAGATCTGGAAGCAGCAACAGAAGAACAATGACTTGGCCAGATTTTACTATTTCCAAAGCGTACCAAAAAACTGGGCTGGAAAAGCCCAATTGATGTGGTCACTTCGAGTGCCTAAAAGTCATATGATAGCATCTGTGTATTTTGACACACACACCACTGGTGAGTCATTTGTTCAGGACTGTGAGAAAATACACTTCAGAGCTGTGAACTGCCTGCCATGCTGACACATGTATAATGAACAAAGATGCCAGGCTGCTTCATGAAAGTCAACAAGTTGCTCTGCAAAGAAGAGAGGAATCTGTCACCTGAATCTTCTTATTAGTCCGTATTAGAGTAGACATATAGAATCAGTTGTTAAATGACCAACACATAGGTAATTCCCAATGATTCAACAGGTCTGTACTGGCAGGGAGCATCTGTAGGATTCAGGCCACAGTGTCCTTGGAATCGAGTAACAAAGAAGCCTCAGTTGAGGTTTTTAGATAGTGGTCGAGGACTAAACTATACTTGATGGAGGAGTTCTTTGATTAGGTCTTACATTGTCTTCTTTAGTTACAAGCAGCTACAGGGAAATAGAGAATAGAGGCAAACTGGGTCATGGTAAAATGTAGAGGCTTTTTAAAAAATCCTCCTTACAGTTTTTCTGATCAAGATAGTCTTCTTTCCTTGAGACTGCTGTTGATTCTTTTTTTAAAAAAGACAGATCTATTATTGTTGTTGTTATCTGCCTCTGAGTCAACCTCGACTCATGGCGACCCTATGATGAGACTCATCCAAGAAAACCCCTATCTTATATTTCTCTGCTTCGTTCCTGCAATCCTATGTCCGTATCCCCCTAGTTTACTCTAGCAATCTGGCATGTGGTCTTCGTCTCCTTCTTCTTCTTTCCTAGCATTATTGTCTTTTCCAGTGTCGCATGCCTTCTTATTATATGGTCAAAGTAAAAATCAGTCTGAGTTTTATCATCTTGGCTCCTAATGAGATCTCTGGCTTGATCTGTTCCAAGACCCATCTGTTTCTCTTTTTGGCTAGGATTTTACCTCTCATTTCCCTTATTTCATCTAGTAGCAACCTCTAGGGGTGATTTCAGTTGGAGAACTACTGTATATACTCATGGCCATCTGTCGGGGATGCTTTGATTGAAAGTTCCTGCATGGCAGGGGGTAGGACTGGATGGCCCTTGTGGTCTCTTCCAACTCTATGATTTTATGATTCTATGTGTAAGTCTAGAAATTTTAGTCAAAAATTGACCCAAAAACTCTGAGTTGACTTATTCATAAGTAAGGTAAGTACTGTACCTTAACTCACATAAAAATAGAAGACATCCCCTGGTGAAAGGCAAGAGTGTAATCTGTCCTCGAAGCACTGACCTTGCTGTGTTTTCTCATCCATCCACCCTTTAGTGTGAACACAAACAGTTATGCCTCCTGCAATTTTGGCATTGTGAAGTCGAAGGCTTTCATGGCCGGCATCCATAGTTTTTTTCTTTGGCATTGTTTTCCTTTGCTTCATCTTTTAGATCCTTTGTTACATGCTCTTAGGTTTTACCCTCGACTTATCCATGGGTCAAAATCCATAATTTTGGCCCCAAAACCTGCCCTCGACTTATACATGAAGTCGATTTATAGTTATAGTTGAGTATATATAGTATGTACAAGAGAAATTAATTAACCCTTCTCTCTTTGCTAGCATACAATAACAATCAAATTAGCAGTCTTCCATGGTCCATTTGGAGGAAAGACATCTAGACATCTAGAGATCAACTCTGTCTTGTCAACATCCCATCTAGTTTGGTTCTCAGCCAATGACTACAAAGAATTCATAGACTTGTAGGTATGGCCTAGTGAACTCCTTTATTTTATTTTATGGCCTCCGGCAGGCCATTCCATAACTTGGGGGCTGCTTACTTACTGATTCAGCTATAAGGGTAAACTATTACTTGCTTGAACTTGGAGAACAGGACAGTGCTAGCCAGAGACGTATTGCTGTGTGATGCAGATTCCCTCCCTTTAACAGTCTTAGGGTGCATCTACGCTGTAGAAACAATGCAGTTCGACATCCAAGATAGTCCATCCTACAGAATCCTGGGATTTGTAGCTTTTTGTGGCACCAGCACTCTTGGATAGCGAAGGCTAAAGATTTTGTATCACTCTAGGTCTCAGGATTCCATAATATGGAGCTCTGGCACTTAAAGTGGTGTCAAACGCCAGTGTGGATGCACTCTTACCCTTGCCTTTGCAATGTAGGCAAAATCCTTTCGAACGGCACATTAGAATAATCCGCGGGGCATGCTGACAATTATTCAATTAAACCGGGCTGTATTGGGGGCACATTCTGTTTTTTTTTTTAACAGCACACATCCTATTTTGCTTCCTTCTTTCAGAGACCATTGGCTCAGGAGCTTTTAATGGCCTCTCTTGAGCTATTTTGTTCCTCTGGGTCAGTGTGGATTCTTTAGATAGCGAGGTCAGTTGGAGTTCAGCCTTGAACTCGTTCACAGGCCCTTAATTTGTTCTGAATTGTGGAGCGCTTTCCATCTTAATTCAATTTGAAATTCACAGAACTGAATTACCAAGGGACGGGATTGCATCAGAATTTAAATGGGCTGTCCCGAATGACTATGTTCTTACTTCTTGTGCTGCCGCTGTTCCTTAAATTCAGTGGTGGCCATTTCTTACCATCCATTGGCTACTATAGAATTGTAGAATCATGGCGTTGGAAGAGACCCCAAGGGCCATGAAGTCCAACCCCATTCTGCCATGTGGGGAGACACCGTAAAAGCACGCCCAACAGATTATTTTAATTTATTTGCTGTATTTTTTTTACTGCATGGCCATCCAGACTCTTGTTTGAAAACCTCCAAAGAAGGACAGTTCCACTTGAACAGCTCTTACCAAGAGTTCTCAGTGACCTTACCAATTTTAATTTCATTACAGTAAGCAATCCGCGCATAATATCCTTACCAGAAAAGAGAGAAAACCATGCAAGTTACTGTATTGATTTTTGTATTCCTGGCAGAACAAGGGCCACTCTTAACCTGTATCTTGAGGTGAGAACATTTATTCTTCATCCCAACCACTGCCAGGATCAATGACTTCAGGCTAGCCAAGCACATAGCTGGAGAACCTTCTTCAGCCTAGGGCCAAAGTCAATTTCGGTGATGCTCTTGGGTCATATTCCAAATGAAAACCACTCAGGGTGAAGGGTTTCCCAGCAGACAATGGATCATTAATTAAATAGACACCCTGAAGCCTTGCCATTCAACAACAGAACAATACACAGATTAACATGTAAATAGCTTCCTCTCAACCAACAGTATATATACCCCACTCTCTTCCATGCCAGCATTCTCTGAAGATACCAGCCACAGATGTTGGTGAAACGTCAGGAATAAACTCTCCTAGAACACGGCCTCATAGCCCAAAAAACCCACAAAAACCCCTGCCTTATTGCTTGGTTGTTGTTGTTGTTGTTGTTGTTGTTGTGTGCCTTCAAGTCATTTCCAACTGATGGTGACTCTATCGTGGGGATTTTTTTGGCAAGATTTGTGCAGAGGAGGTACTGTATGCCCTTGTCCTCCCCTGAGGCTGAGAGTGTGTGACTCGCCCAAGGTCACACCATGGGTTTCATGACTGAGCAGGGAAATCCAACCTTGGTCTCCAGAGTCATAGGTCAACCCTTAAAACCACTACACCACATTAATATTAACATTGGACCGGATGGCCCGTGTAGTCTCTTCCAACTTTATGATTCTATGTCAGTATTAATACAAAAGTGACAGTCCATGAAGGCCCTTCCAACAATACAGAAGTCCCTCCCCAGTTTCAGTTAATCTGTGTTGGCTATAAGTCAACACAAACCTTTTCAAAGATATGTTAGTCTGTAGAATCAGTACTTAGAGAGATCTTGTAGCACTGCTTCCACTCCACCAAATGCATCTGAGGAAGTAGACTGATGTCTGTGAAAGCTCACGCTGCCAATTTATGTCTTTCAGTTGGTCTCAAAGGTGCTACAAGATTGCTCTCCGTCCAAACTTTTCAAGTTATTGAAAATGATTTAGTACGCAGCTTGTAAATTGCGGCAGAAATATGAATTGTTTATACTTGCATCTCCTTCCGTGTTAACAGCAGCCCATTGGCCTATTTGGGTGCATTTTAATGTCTAGCAATAAGCTGCCCATGATTTTTATTATCAGCTTCACATCCTCAGCAGTTTTATGTCATCCTTTTATTGCCCACTTCTTGAAATAGACCTGAATGGGCTATTTGACTCTCGTGGCGTTTGGTACAGCAAAGGAGCATTCAACAGGCTTATTAATTATGCACGTTTGCCAATTAGGTTCTGTGGCCCGGGCTGTTTTTAATACGACCCTGATGTGGGGAAAAACATCCTTGAAAGCAAGCACTTGAATTAAATCACTGATTCAGCTAAACCAAACTTTGATTTATTAAAGTAAGGGTCTTGACATTACCAGTCTAAAGGTTATGTGTAAGAACAGCTCTCGTGGGGAACAGAATTTCTTGAAAATATGACAGACAGTAGTACAGTAGGATTAAAACGGAGATGCCAGTTAAATTTGTGTGAATACCGTATATCCTCATGTACAAGTCGACCTCATGTATAAGTTGAGGGAACGTTTCAGGGTCAAAATCCTGGATTTTGATATAACCCGTGGATAAGTTGAGGGCAAAACTTAGGGGGCTATCAGGAAGGACGGAAAAGAGGAAGTACCACTTCCGTCCCTCCTTCTCTTTCTCTGGACCTCTCCCAACCGATTCCCAGCTGCTGGAGAGTTGTTTAAATGGGGGGATTTTTTCATGGGAAGCCAGGTCTTGCAAAATGGACCAGAGAAACAAGCAAGTGGATTTAAATGGAGAGTTTTTTCCATGGGAAGCCAGGTCTTGCAAAAGAGAGCAGAAAGAGAAGCAAGTGGGTTTAAATGGAGAGTTGTTTCCATAGGATGCCAGGTCTTGCAAAACAGAACAAGAGAGAAGTAAGTGGGTTTAAATGGGGAGATGTTTCCATAGGAAGCAAAGGCTTGCAAAACGGAGCAGAAAGAGATGCAAGTGCTTTTAAATGGGGAATTTTTCTGATAGGAAGCAAAGGCTTGCAAAATGGACTGGGGGGAAAAGAATTGGTGTTCAATGGAGATCGGGGCATCAGGCTTGCTTGCTTTGGGACACTTCTAAGCAGTACTGATGTATTGACCCTTATATAAGCCTACCCAAAATTTTAGGGTCAATCTTGGTGCATAAATTTCTCGACTTATAGTCGAGTATCTATGGCACATTTATAGAAAAGTACAGTCAACAATTTATTTACAATGAGTGTTGAGGCAGTTTACATATACCCTGAGCTTAATTGAAAATGAGACACTGTATGTAGAAATTCTGGCTTATCCCTCAGTTGCGTTTAGCAGCACCTGGTAAGAGTGAAGGCATACTGATATTCTAACGCAGAGGAACGTGGTTTGTTTTTTTTAGAAGATAGTATTTTCTCTGCTCTGAAAACAAATATCTCTGTTAGGGATATGTGAGAAATTTTATTTTTGCAAATTCTGATATGAAATGAAGGTAGAAAAAGGTTGACATTTAGTCCACAGCCTTTGGACAAGTAAGGACCCATGGAGCCAGCATGGTGCAGTGTTTGAGCATTGGACTATGATACTGGAGAAGAAGGTTCAAATTTCCACTTTGCCATGGAAGCCCACTGGGTGATCTTGGGCAAGTCACACTCTCCCAGCCTCAGAGGAAGGCAATGGCAACCCTGCTGTGAACAAATGTTACCAAGAAAACCCCGTGAGAGGGTTACCATAAGTCGGAAACGATTTGAGGGGACACAACATCAACAACGACAACAAAGGATCCCAAAGGTCTGTTTGTAGAGAGATGTTGTAGCACATTTGAAACTAAATGAAAGAAAGAAGTTGGTAGTGTGAGCTTTCATACTTCCTCCATATATATTTGGAGTCTGTTTCTCAGCCTTGCTTCAAGGTAGGGAAACATCCCTGCATGTGGGAAAACCCCTTCATTTTGAAGTTAAATTGGGTTGGATCAATCAGTGTCCAGGCCCGTTTTATGGGAGCTTGAAATAATTTGTATTCCAATTCTGGTGCATTGAGAAAGTGGGATGTGTAGATCTATTCCGTGTCTGGCAAACGGAAAAGCAACAATTCTCCACTCAATGCGTCTGCCTAGGAGTGAAAGAAATGAAGATCTTGTTCTGCATGTATCAAATTCCATGTCCATGCACTCACATTACGTTCCCCAAACATCACCGTTGGCCTTGAGAACTGGCCCCAAGCACCCACTCTCTTGTGAAGTCAAAGGCTTTCATGGAAACATCTCCCCATTTAAACCCACTTACTTC
>NC_056531.1:10146070-10210655 GCF_019175285.1 Sceloporus undulatus
GGGGGGGGGGAGATTTGTATTAAGGACAGAAGCAAATCACCTTAGTGAAACCACACAGTGCATTTCAAGCATTGATCCAAATAAGCAAAATGTAAATACCAACCAGGCTTAGCTGTGCATTAGCCCGCCGCATAGCCCAAGTAGCTGTGTTATATTAAGCGGGGAAGCCTCACACAAGGCCTAGCAATTTCCAGCTCCTTTGTTTCTGCTTGGTGCATTTGTACCACTTCCTGTCAATTTCATGCCCAGCGGTTGGCATGAAGCAGATAAGCATGGTGGATGCGGATTGAATCCGTGCCTGAAAATCTGGTGGAAGTTGATTTGCTATCCATCAGTGCTTACTGGGAAAGTACTCATCAACCAGCCTGTCTGTAGTGAATGGAAAACATTGCTTACATGTCCTTTCTTTGCTTGTAGTACTCCATTTCTAACATGCCGTTCAATGCCAGGGAGCTTTCTGTGCCCATTGCAGACTATCGCATGGAAGCCAGAATGCAGTTTCCTTCCAGCTCTCTTACTCTCTCTCTGTCTTGATGAGGTTGGAGATGTGGCTTGAATATTCGGGCGTTGTGTTTCTTTTTTTGCATCCACATAATAAACTGCATTGATTGTTTGAAATTGATTAGCCGTGGGTGCCATTCTGGCTTAATAGAATGTTGGCTTTAATGCACATTCTAACATTCTTGGCTGGGACTGAATGGGAGTTACTCAGCTGTGAATTTCCCCAATGACACACAGGATTGAGACTTGGCATTGTGTGTCGCTTTTGTTAGAAGAAGAAGATTTACTGGAATATGGCAAAATGACAAACCTTCCTGGCAGGAAAGGGAGAGAGCTTTGATTACTTCTTTCTTTTTCTCCCCACATATATCTGCCTCCCTCTCTCCTTCCTTCCCTCCCATTCTCACGCACCATGTCTAGTAATAGTAATGGAAGTCTAGGGAATTGGTTTCAGACAACGGAGATTGTTCTTCCTTCTTATGGTGGCCGACTTCGATTATTTCAGAAACAAAAAAAACAATCACAACTGGAATATACAATGTAATCTCTCATGAGCAACAGAGGGTAGAAGAAGTAGGTTTGGAAATAATAGAATCCTAGAGTTGGAAGAGACCACAAGGACCATCCAGTCCAACCCCTGCCATGCAGGAACTCTCAGTCAAAGCATCCCCATTGACAGATGGCCATCCAGCCTCTGTTTTAAGTCCTCCAAAGAAGGAGACTCCACCATTCTCCGAGGGAGTCTATTCCACTGTCAAACTGCCCTTTACTGTCAGAAAATTCCTCCCAATCTCGAGGTGGAATCTCTTTTCCTGTAGCTTGCATCCATTGTTCCGGGTCCTAGTCTCTGGAGCAGCAGAAAACAAGCTTGCTCCCTCCTCAATATGACATCCTTTCAAATATTTAAACAGGACTATCATATACTTCTTAACCTTCTCTTATCCAATCTTATACCATGGGAGATCACTTCTCCATCGGCTTTAGGATTGTCTCCACTCACAGGCAGAATCTCAATGTCTTTCTCTTCTTCATCTGGAAATATGAAGGACTGAATTTGGGACTTTCTGCAGGAATAAATATAAGACAGCTTCCTGTGTGTAGGAGAGATGAATTTGTGGCAGGAGACGGAAGGAATCTGAGTCACCTCCTTGCTTAGACCAAGGTGCAAGCCCGGTTGGAAGTTATCTATGGCGCCTTACAGACGGGCCTAAGCGGCGCCGTCGTTACGCCAGGAATACGCGCGAGGGGCGGCACTTCCGGACGCGCCTTGCCCCTCGCGCGTATTCTGTACGGCAAGATGGTGGCGCCCTATACAGACGGGTGCGGCCATCTTGACGTAACGGACGCGCAACGTCCGGACGTCTAAACCTGGAAGAGCCGTCGCGAGTGCGCGCTTTGGCACTTGCGGCAGCTCTTCCGGGTTGCCGGAAGGAGTGCGATTTCTGCACTCCTTTTTTGCAGCGCAGAGGAGTTGCGCGGTTTGGCTGCTGCGGCTCCTCCGCGCTGCAACTGGCAGCGGCCCAAGACCGCCCCTTTTGGGCGGTCTGTAACGGGCCTATAAAAGATCCAGCCTTTCTACATGTCCCATTTTGGACTATTAAGTATAGAGATTTACCTGCTCTTCTATCTTTCTGCAGCCTCTCCTTGGTCCAAAGCTTGTTGGTTGTAGGCTTGCCTTCTATCTCTTAGGAGTTTATCACACTGGGGCTAATTTCGGCATTAAAGAGAGTTTAAAGCGCATTTAAGGCATCCCACAAATGAAGCGAAAATGGAGAGTAATTGTGTGAATGATTATCACACGCAGTTGTGCAAATAAAGTGATGTCGGAAATGCACTGCCGCTGGAATCCCGAAAATAAAAAGATGCTTCTTTGTGGCCACTTTAATGGCAGGTTCTGTGCACCGTCATATGAAATCGTTATGTGTGATTATGCGGTTTTTCGGGGATATTCATGGGATAAACTCCCGATCTTTTTTGTGTGTGATAAACTTATTCTACCAGTCTATAACTTAATGCAGTTGTTCAACACCTGGCCAAGTATTACGTATTGCTTTGTTTGATGTACGATGTGGCATTTTCTGAGCGAGTGTTCCATGGGTTTCAAGCAGTTGGACTGCGGTGGACTTTTTGCCACATTGGTCTTGAATGGTAATTCAGGCAGTTCATTGCCTCAGCGTTGGGTATTCACAGCTGTGATTATGGAGTTGTGTGTCCTCGTTCTCTTAACATCTGAACATTTTCCCAAAAAAATAAATAAATAAGTGAACATACCACCTTCCACTTATTCTTGATGTTACTGGAAAAGAACCTCATATGTGGAATACACAAGATAACCCGCTGTCCTCAGATGCTGATTAATATTGATGTGAGTTAAGGACAGGATTTTGGCCTTAAGTGCATATTTTTGGGGCTTGGATATGTTTTAATTTGATACTTTATTTTCCCCCTCCTTCTTTTAATGTTATTTTTCTTATGTGATTTAATTAGATTAATTTCCCAGACCCTTAACATGCGGATTTATGCCTTCTCTCAACCCCCTCCATCTGATTGCTGAAGGCTGGTATGAATGAGATCAGTGATCCCCTGCTGTTGCTTGGAATGACGCCAGTGACATTTCTTTCTCTGGGAGCTGGACTCACCTTCATTTGCTAGAGGACTTTGGAGATCTATTCACATGCCACTATGTCTTTCTTTTCAAAAGGCTACGGCCTGACACAGCTTGAATATGGACCCTGGCCAGGAATTACTCGAGCAACAATGCTTTTTTTTACTATGAATTTAAAAGAGGTACATAAAATGTGTGTGTGTGTGCATAAAGTTAACTGTATTCTTTTGGCGGTTGCCCCAAAGTATTGGCATTTCAGTAGTGCCAAGAGGTAATTCACTTGACCATGCTGGGACACTAGGGCCTCATTCCCACTACCTTTTAAACCGGATCACGAATCAGTTCGAACGACCCTGGTTCCCACTTAATCTGACACCGGGGCGGGGAGGGGGTGGGGGGGGGGGACGTTCTAGACGCATTTAACTCCCGTCTTTTTCATGCTGATTTTTTCCCGCTTCTTTTTCAATAAATCAATTCCGCGCAAGTGTGAACCACATGCGGATTGGAATCGATTTAAATTTGCCCATCGGCCGGCTGGAGTGGTTCCATTTTAAATCAATTCAGGCATGAATGTGAACCACAAGTGGATTATTTTGGAGGAAAAAAAAGTGATTGGGGCAAATGTAGTGGGAACCACGCTCCGCTGTCTAATCGCTCCATCAATTCGGATTGCACACCGATTTATTTGTAAGTGGGAATGGAGTCTAGGAATGTAACTATAGCTTGTCCCTAGCATCAAACAGTCGTATCACAGTCTTGCTAATTTGGTGGCTTTGATTTTTTTTTTTAAAAAGGTTCATTTTTTTTTTACTTTCTCCCAGAGGGTGTTTCCTGCGCTCATGAAACAACGGTGGGTTTGAACTGAATAATTTAACTGTTTACCTGAAGTCCTACCAGACAAGAGGACAGCACATTTAATAAATCAACCAAAGCAAGAAAGCTCTTTGCTTATGAAAACGTGCAGCTAACCTTTGTGTGAACCTGCTGACTTCAATTTTTTCTTTTGTGGTTATTTTTCTAGTTTGCATATTTCCCCCTTTTCCTTCACGTCTTCCAGCTCAAAAAACTTGGTCTTATGGCTACATAATCACACACAGGCCATCTCCAAAAGCCAGCCACTGTTTTCTAAGGCATAGAGCTTGGGGGAAAAATACCTTTGGACTTCAAATCCTGGAATCCCTCGACCATGGTTGCCAATGGTGAGGGGAATTCTAGGACCGGTAGCCCAAAAAGTAACTTTTCCATGCTCAGTTGAAGCAAAGTATACTGCCATATGTTGCTGTTAGCAATGGTGATTAGGACTGATGGGAGTTTCAGTCCAACAACAAGTAGGGGAAAGCCCTAATGTAGAAGACTTTCATGATAGCAAAAGATGGCTATTAGTTTCATGTTCTGTTAGGGGCTACCCAAAAGCATGTGGTTAGTCACAGTTGGAAAGAAGATGCTGGACTAGATACAACCTCAATCTGATCCACGAGTCTTCTGTAATACAGTACTTTGTTTCAGTTATATATTCCTTTCTATCGCCGCCTTTCAGCTCAGTGTATCATCTCTTTCTGTGGATGTTCCTCTTAGTCTCTGCAGGAAGATGTCACCCACCGGAGCAACAGAGCAGTGGGACATAGGGATGGTTGGGAAATGACTTTCAGTCCAATCTTGACCAGCATCTATCCAGTTTGTTTTTCCAAAGACCATACATACATGGACCTGATCAGCAAGCCTGCAGGGGAAAGTACCGTATATACTTAACTATAAGTCGACCTCATGTATAAGTCAAGGGCAAGTTTTGGGGCCTAAATTATGGATTTTGCTATGGATAAGTTGAGGGTAAAATTTAAGGGCATATAGCAAAGGAACTAAAGGATGAAGCAAAGCAAAACAATGTCAAAGAACTTACAAAATCCCAGCAGACATAACTCTTTGTGCTTACTCCTAAGACTGGTTGGATGAGAGAGTAGAAGGGGTCGGTGCTTCACATATTATACTCTTGCTTTTCACCAGGAGATGTTTTTGTCTTTTAAATAAGAGTTAAGATATAGTATGTACGTTGACCCATGGATAAGTCGACTAAAGTTTTTTGGGTCAATTTTTTCAGCTAAATTTATACATGAGTATGTACAGCACATGACCTCATTGGCTTGAGAAACCTTGCATAGGGTTACTGAAAACCACAGATTATGCCCTCCTCCTTTTAGGAGATGTAATATTTCCTTGCAGGCGGATGCATAGTGAAACCTGGAAAAGCTGAACATATGGTTGTTTTGAAAATGTTTCAAGAGGTAACTGCTGAAACTGCAGTTTGTTTAATGTTGGAGGTTTTAGGAAAGAGGTCAAACTAAAATACAGGACAGCATATACCTGTAGGGTCCCTCCAGGGAGAAAGACGGGATTTAAATGAAACAAACAAACAAACAAATAAATAAATAAAGGACATGAGTGAGTAAAACTCTGAACAAATATATGGGGAGGACTATCCTGCTGATAAGCCAAGAGAAAACTTTCAAAAGAAGGGCGGGATTAGAAGAGGTATGTGCAGATGTGCTGGAGAAGGGACTGACAGAGCGGTGGCACTGTAAGGAGCCTGGAATTTTTCCATTCCTCCACAAAGGAAACTGTGGCTAGCGTTCATCAATTTTGCATGTAAATCCCTGTGCGTCTCTAATCCCTCTGATAGGAGAAAGCTGAGCAAAAATTTTTGCATTTCAACAAAGGGCGTCTAAAGTGATACGTAACATCTGTGTTCAGCATTTCTGAAAATGCTTACAAATGGGTTCCAGCGGGAAGCTGTTCTAATTCTCTCCTCCTTCCCTGTTCTGGGGTGTTCGTTGTTTAAAACACATTCCCACACCCAAACCTGGCATTCCCCTCCTACAGAGAATTACTGCCATCCCTTTTTACATACAAATTTAATTGCTGATAGCTCGCAGAACAGAGACTTATTACATTGCAATTTAAGAGGAGAAACAGGTTTGCAGGTTTGGATCTATTAGTCAGAAAGTCGGTCAGGTCCAGTTTGATTAGAAAGGTTCCACTACCACTCTCTTAAGTTTAGCCCAGAGAGTGGTACCTCTGGGCAGCAGAGGACTGGGGTAAATACTAGTCAAAGATATAGATTAGTCTGTTTCAGCATAATATAGGACCCAAACGGACAGGCTCAAATAAAGCTGCTTCAGGTCACTTTGGAGGTATGCAGCTTAAATGACGCACGCATCTTAAGAGGCCAGAAGCTGCGCCAAAGCTGCGCTCCAGCCCTTAGGACTTTGGTGCGGCTTCTGGCCTCTTAGGACTCATGCAGCATTTAAACAGCATACCTCCAAAGTGACCCAAAGGAGCTTTATTTGGACCTGTCTGGGCCCATAGAAAGGCAGATGAAGGAATTCAGCAGGACCTTTGAGACTACTGGGTTTATTTTAGCATGAGCTTTCCTGGATATTGCCGTATATACTCGACTATATGTCAACCTCATGTTGAGGGCAGGTTTTGGGGCCAAAGTTATGGATTTTTATATGACCCATGGATAAGTCGAGGGTAAAACTTGGGGGCATGTAACAAAGGATCTAAATGATGAAGCAAAGGAAAACAATGCCAAAGAACGTACAAAATTTCAGCAGACATAACTTTGTGCTCACTTTCAAGGCTGGATGAATAGAAGGAGATCAGTGCTTTCAGGGCAAATTATACTCTTGACTTTCACCAGGGGATGGCTCACTTTAAAAAAAAATTACGGTAATGTACTGTATATACATTGACCTATAGATAGGTTGACTCAGTTTTTTGGGGTCAGTTTTTTGACCTAAATTTCTAGGTTTATACATGAGTATATACCATAATCCACTTTGTTACTTTTGGAGTTGGAACTTCACATGTAGTTTCATTCAGTCAGGTGTCCCCCATCCTATGTCTGTGCATTTCATCCCCCCCCCCCCAAGTGCAGTACCTTACATTTCTCTGTTCTGAATTTCATTTTGTTAGCTTTGGCCCAGCTTTCTAGTCTATTCAGGTCATTTTGAATCTTGATCCTGTCCTCTGGAGTATTAGCTGCTACTCCTAATTTGGTGCCATCTGCAAATTTGATAAATATGCCCTCTAATGCCAAGTCCTCCTTTTCTGTACAGAAAACGGGTTTACTACACAAAAATCACTGTTTTTCAAACAGAAAACATTTGTGTGTGTGTGCACGCGTAAAAAACCCCTTCTTTTTTTCTTCTTCATAGAATAATTCCTCCGCAACATTTTGGCTAAATAGTTGAGGATTTACATCCCTAAGTATTTCATTACTGGCTTGGCAGGTTGACAAATGAGCTGACAACCTTTGAAACCCAAGTCTTGGCATGGCCAAGATGTGGAGTCAGGAGACTCAGGACAGAACGGAGCAGAACAGCAAAGCAAAACCCAGTGAGCAATGAGTTGAGAGGGGCAGAATATTATGCCTATCACTTCTTTGGGCCATTTACCTGAAATGGATCACTAGTTTGATATGATGGCAGCCACCTACTCTATCTCTTAGGGGCTGAACAGACCACTCCTAAGGGGCAGCCTGCAGCCATCCCTTTCAGCACCAGATTAGGGCCGCAGCAACTACATGCTGCAGCCCCAATCTGGCATTTCCATGGTGCAAAACAGCCACAAAAGCGGCTCCTTTTTGCGCCATGGAAAGGGCGCTTTTGCTGCCACGGCATTTTCTGGTGCTTCTTTTGGTGCTGCATCATCTGGACGCAGCGTCAAAGGAGTGCTGTGGTGCTGCCCGCCATGCGGTTGGACCCATGGCAAGATGGCGGCATCAGGGCAGCACCCGGGCGTGTGTCATATGGATGCTACGCCCCCACTCTGCCCTGAGGCTGGCATTTATCGCCAGTCTGTCGAGGCTGTAAATCTCCCCCCTTGTCTCTTTTACTTGTGTTTTGGGGTTTCATTACTTCACAGTGGATATTGGGTAGGGATGGGGACAACCTCTTTGTTTTCCCTAAAGCAGGGATTCCCCAACCTTTTTGACTCGCGGAGCCCCAATTTCTATGGCGGAGCCCCTACCAGGCCTACCCTATATCTTACAAGTTAATAGTGTTTAGCAATATATATATAAGACTATGTTCCTATTCTTTCATTTCGTACAATTTTTATTTCTTTCCTTTTCCTGGAGCGGCCACGGAGCACCTGGGAAGTGCATGCGGAGCCCTAAGGGCTCCTGGGAGCACAGGTTGGGAACCTCTGCCCTAAAGGATCCAACTATGAGTAGAAAAGAGGAGAGGGAGGGAGGCAAGCAATAGGAAGAGATTCATGGCTAGATTTCTGTCCTCTGTTTTGACATTTACATTTTACATTTAATAGGAGAGGTGGCGAGGCATTTAATCCTTTCCCCAGCACTATTTTTGTAGACTAAATCCTCCCAAAGCCATTTGCTCTGGAGTAGATGTGTAGAAATACCATAATGGCACCAGATTCCTTCTGATTTTGGAAGGTAAGCAGGGTCAGCTCTGGTTAGTCCTTGGATGGAAAGCTGCCAGCGAATGCCAAGTTCCGTGGGCTCAATTTCAGAGGAAGGAACTGGCAAAAACATCTCTGAGTATTTACTGCCTAAGAAAATCCTATGAAGTTCTTGAGGTTGCCATAAATCGACAGACTACATGAAGGTACAAATGTATCTAGGCACTATGTAGATTCAGTCTCCCTTCTCCACTGCTACTTTGAAAGGGATGGGGAGAGAGATGTTCTCATGAATATCCCATCATCTGAACCAGTACTGTGGCTACTAGTCGTCATGCACATGTATTCCCTCCAGTCTTAGAGTTAGCATGCTTTTATGTATCAGTTGTTGAGCAGTACAAGCAGAAGGGTGCTGTTGCGCTCCTGTCTGGCTTGAAGGCTTCTCATCAATTAAGTAGCTGGACTACATTGGCCTTTGGTCTGATCCAACATGTTCTTCTCATGTGTTTATAAGTTTGTGCCAGGGGTGGGAATAATTCTCTCCACCAGATGTTCAACTACAACTCCAGGATTTCTCACCATTGACTATACTAGTTAAGGCTGATATGACATGTGGCCCAATATCTGAAAGGACACATCATCCCCCCCCCCCCCGCTTTAAGCTGTGTCTTTTCTTCTCTCAGACCTTGCAAGATACTCACTTTGGGCTTTTTTTACATACACATTCAGATTGGAGATCTTTGCACCCTACCCAGAGCTATCGTTATCCAAGGGGCCATTCAGACTACACTTTACCCCGGATCAGAAATCGATTCTTTCACGTGAAGTTCATATTGGCCCCGAATCTCCAAAAAGCGAATCAGAGGCTTGCACATGTGTTTCGTGGCAAATGCAATTGGGGCAAAAGCCGTCTCTTTTGAAAAAAACAGGTTCTGCTGAATATGAACTTGCCCCCGATCATGATTGGGTCAAGTTCTGGGGAGGGATTTAGGTCAGAGGGAGGATAGTGAGCAGGGCATTCCCTCCCTTCATCGAGGCGAAGGAGGAGGAGGAAGAGGAAGGAGCCAGAGAAAGGATGCAAAAAGGGGGAATCTGACAGGAGGCGAATGACAGGAGGCAAAAAGAGGGAATCGGGGTGACTGACGGGGTCAATTTGGGTCAGGTCAGAGGGCCAGAGCAAGCCAAGCCTCTGCTCTCCAGCAGGGACCTTTCCCTTTTGATTTTGATTTTTTAAAAATTATCTTTGGCAAAAAAAAAATGTGCATGTTTTTTGCTTCAGGTAGATATATAGATTAGCTAGAACATGGCTAGCTGCTTGGTCACTTTCCCTTTAATTTCCTCACTTCCAGCAAAGGGGAAATGCTGCAAAGGGCACTTTGCAAGACTTTTTTTCCTTTGCGAATGAATGCGACAATGTGAATGTTACAATGTTTCTCTTTCCAATTTGGCACATTGTCAAATTGATACACAGAATGTTTTTGCTACTGTCTCTAAGGAATTCAGGGGTAGCCTAGGAAAAGCAAAGAATGCATGGCATCGAATCCGTTTCTGGCATTCCAAGGTGAGGAAATTATTATTATTATCATCATTGCATGTGTATGAAGCATTCTGGGGTGGCAAGGAGGAGGGATACAGGATGCAGAGATGGCGTTAGCTTGCATTTGGGGGTTGAAAATGGGGCCAAGGACAGATCATAACCTGCACTGACCCAAATGCCCACAAAACACAGACACACACACAGAGGAGGTTTTTAAATTTGACAAAATGTGCGCATTCACCTATGACGATTAGGGAAACTGAAATTTGATTGACAGCCAGGAGCCTTCATTTTAAACCTGATTTCTCCAAGAGGGCATTCGGGTTACAATACCCTGATTGGTAGTCAGCACTTGCTTCCGGAGGGATTCGGGGAGGGAGAAACCGAAGCTTCCCAGTTCCTTCCAGCCAAAAGTGCCAGTGAGAATGGGGCCCAAGACCCACAATTTCAGGGTAAATGTGGCAACATGGGAAGTGCAACTAGTTCTTGATGGACTTAATATCGAAGCTCCAGTTTATCAGCAACACCTTTGATGAGCATCAGACATGTTTTCACTTAAAAGGAACAGGATTATATTAAAGAGAGATGCTCCATAATATAAACTCACATCCAGAAGTGAACTCATGCATTTCCTCTTTGAAATGTGGAGTGTGACAGTGTCATAGCTTGGGGGTATTTTAATATTCAAGTCTGTATGTAGTAGATAGCGACACGGAGCTGGTCTGGGTTTAATCCTATCAAAAGGGTGGCTCACTCCCCCTTCTTGATCATTCTTGGCCCCGAAAAGTCTGCTATTACCTAATTCTGTTGCATACCTCCAGGATAAATAGACTACTGTTTTTTCTCCAATCTGTTTGGATTCTGTGTGTGTGAAGTTTGGAGTGGGAAAGTTCACATCTCTTACTAAAGGTTGACGAGGCAATTAATTAGCAGTATTAGCATTCAGACAAGCGTAGGGTCTGAAAATTGCTATACTACAGTACAATACCCAGCAGAACGGGGAATCGTCATCTTAAAGAGTGCTGATAGAAGTGCTTCGACAAAAGTGCATTATGCAATCTCCACAGGAGCGTACCACTTCAAAATATAGCCAAGCTTCAGAATATACTGGTCATGCAGGCTCGGGAGACGTGGTTCCAAAAAAGAGTAACATTTCAATAATGCACAACGGGAAGTCAGAGCGCTTCAGACTCATTGAAAATATCCCATACGCAGGTGCTGAGGTTTTACTGTAGGAGTGCCTTTGGCCAAGTGGACCAGCAGAAGAGTGAGTTGGGCAGCTCCACTGCTCTTCCACTAGGCCATTTAGAATCATAGAATCCTAGAGTTGGAAGAGACCACAAAGCCCATCTAGTCCAACCCCTTTCTGCTTCTGTTGAAGTATCCCCGACAGATGGCCATCCAGCCTCTGTTTAAAGACATCCAAAGATGGACTCCAAGGGAGTGTGTTCCACTGTCAAACAGTTCTTACTGTCAGGAAGTTCCTGCTAATGTTGAGGTGGAATCTCTTTTCTTGGAGCTTGCATCCATTGCTCTGGGTCCTAGTCTCTGGAGCAGCAGAAAACAAGCTTGCTCCCTCCTCAATATGACATCCCTTCAAATATTTAAACAGGGCTATCATATCACCTCTTAACCTTCTCTTGTCCAGGTTACCACCCCTAGCTTCCTAAATTGTTCCTCATAGGGCATGGTTTCCAGACCCTTCACTATTTTAGTCACCGTCCTTTGGACACGCTCCATTTTCTCCACATCCTTTTTGAAATGTGTTGCCCAGAACTGGACAAAGTATTCCAGGTGGGGCCTGACCAAAGCAGAATAGAGTGGCACTATTACTTCCCTTGATCTAGAGACTATATACTTCTATTGATGCAGCCTAGAGCCTTTTTAGCTGCCGCAGCACACTGTTCACTCATGTTCAACCTGTGGTCTACTTGGACTCTTAGATCCCTTTCACACACACAAGTCTTGTTCAGCTAGGTGTTCCCCATCCTATATTTGTGCATTTCATTTTTCTGCCCTAAGTGCAGTGCCTTACATTTCTCCATATTGGAGAGGAAGAATCCTTCCTTCTCCAGTTGATTCAGATACCTGCATGGAATTCCTGCTCACCTGTGGTTACAGCCAAGTAGGTTAGATTCAAGGCTACTTTCAAGCTCTCATAAAGCATTGCTGATCCTTTGCATATACCTTTTGCAATTGGCTGCCAGGCAGGCCACTTAGCTGTTTTTTTGCTGTTACCATTATGGCTTTCCTTTTTCTTCCCTATAAGTCCTGGCATTAGCATTCATTGTGCCTGTTGGAGGTAACGATCCATGTCATTTCAGCGTTCGATAAAGCACCAAGAGTAAATTGTCCGGTGTAGTAAACCTGGAGGATTTAAAACAAACATCATTGTTCTCGTAATGTTCTAGTTGCTTATGGAGAGAGGAACCTTTTATTTATTTGTTTACTGGATGTACAGACTGGAAAGTTGTGTGTGCTTATGAGTGTTGGCACTTGCACGGTTTGAAGGGATTTGCTAGGTGTTCACTGCAGATCCCTGATAACCAGCAGTGTGATGACTGCTGCGTATGAGGGAATATCTTCATGAAACTTTAAAACTTTTCAACAGCTCATTGGGAAGGGTGCAAAGGATTACTGATTATTAGAGCAATTAAATCCTTGTAACTAGAGCTACTGTGAAAAGCACTGCTTGGTGGTTTATTATTTTCACTGTCATTCCCACTATGGGGCCTGCAACAAAATGTTGCATTAGGCGGTACTTTTTGATCCGGGTTCCAGCCAGCCACAAATGTTTACCAGATACTCCTTTCCATCTTCCTCCCTTATGAGACATTAGGATGATCTTATTATTTTTATCGTACTGGTGTTGGTACACGCAGACATACGTTTCACCTCAAATATGCAACAAGCAGGCAGTTAAACATGCAGAACAGCTTATTTGCTCTGTTGAAACCTGTAGGACTTGCTCACGCATAACTGTATTTGCACCCATGCCCACACTGTTTTTGAAATAATGAGACAAGGTCAGTGTGTATCGTATAGAGCAATTGCTGGTAGGTGACTGCAAGCACACCTCCTCTCCGATGTCTGTTTTAGGCTTATCCCATGCTTCAGCTGCCGCACTGTGACAGGCGATTAGGTTGCTCTGCACCCCACAGGACCAAGCAGTGTTTGAACTGCTAATGAAGCGCATCAGTCAGGTGAAGGTGCTCTCTGCCACTGGTCCCTCCAGACAATGGAGGCGGAGGAGTTGGGAAGAAAGGAGCATCCTGGGATTCAAACACAAAAAATCATGAAACCTGCTTGGATTTGCTGTTGCCGTTAACTGCTGTCAAGTCACCTTTGACTTAAGGTGACCCTATGAACGAAAAACCTCCAAGTCATCCTATTTTCATCAGCAACCCTGCTCAGATCTTGCAGACTTGGGGCAGCCGTGGCTTCCTTGGTTGAGTCTATCCATCTGGAATGCTGTCTCCCTCTTTTCCTACATTGACTTAAGCTGACCCTATGAATGAAAGACCTCCAGGTCACCCTATTTTCATCAGCAACCCTGCTTAGATCTCACAGACTCCTAAGGACTGGAACATGGCTTTGGTGTGGCTTCCGGACTCTTAGGACGCATGCATCATTTAAACAGCATACCTCCAAAGAGACCTGAAGGAACTTTATTTTGGCCTGTCTGTATGGGGCCTATAATATGTCGTGTGCAGGTTCAGACTTTCTTTTCATCTCTGAGCATGTCAATAGCTCAGTGTCCTTTCTGCTTTAGTGCAGTTGCATCATAAGCCACAGCGCTACTTGCACTTGTCGTCTCTGCACTTCCCCAGTAGCTTGTTGAGTGCCATCCAGCCTGGGAGTCTCATCTTCTCACACTATCTCTTGTTTCATTGTGTTTCCTCTTACTAGTTCCTTTCCAATTCCACATTTGTACAAACTTGACCTGAGAAATGTGCAGCGCAATTCTTTTGATACCTGCTAAGTCAGCCTCACTGAGAGGCTTACTCTTGGATAAATGGATGCAGTATTACAACCTTGCACTCATGGAGACTTTTCCCTCCCTTCAGATAGAAATAGACCCCAAGGAAGGTTGACATGGTGGAAGAATCTTAATTGCAGGTTTTAAATGTCTTCTCTACCATTAGAGTCTTGATGAAATATTCTCTCAGTGAATTTCTTTATCTCTTGGTTACCATAGAAGTCTCTGTTTGTAGGGAAACACCTTTCGCCAACACTCTTCCCTTCCCTTTAATTGAAGCGCATATTGTAAAACAGAAGACTGTGTGTACTGGGCTAGTATATTGTTTGTGTAAGGGTTCCTGACAAAGCCTTGCGGTGTTTTTTTTACCAGACAAGCTAACCTGAATGTGCTGCAGAGGGCAAATACTGGAGTCTAAGACATGTCTGATGCTGACGTCTCTAAGGCAAGCCTGGAGCAGGGATGGGTGACTGGTGGGAATGGACTGCAGCTTCAGTCAGCCTTAGCCAGCACTATCAATCATAACATATCCTGGGAATACAGTCCAATAACATTGAGGAGGGGCACAAATGCCCATCGCAGCTTCAGCCCTATACAGTTCCATAGGAGGAGAGTAAGGCCCAGTACAGACCACCGGTTTGCGGCAGCCTGCGCCAATGTTAGGATTCCAGAGCATGCAGCATCCGCACGCTTCAGAACCCTAACACGTATGGGCAGCGCCATCTTTACGGGATGCCATCCATACAGGGTGTACATGCATGATGCAAGCGCGGCACCACATGTGCACCTCTGGATGCCATGCTTGCATCATGGACACATCACAGTGCACCAATGGCGCACTGATGACGTTGTCCCCACGTGCCAAAAAGAACCCGTTTTTTCCGGGTTCTTTTTGGTCTGGAGGGATGCTGCGCGGTTTGGCTGCTGCAGCGTCCCTGCAGAGGAAAATTGGATGCCTCCAGACCACCCCAAAGGGGTGGTCTGGAGAGCTCCAAAGTGTGTGTTAACCTATACACATGAAGGGTGACCTTCTGAAGGGCTAAGACTCCTTTGACTACAGAAATGTTCCACACGTTTTGAAGCCCAAAAATGACAAAGCCCTGTTGCATGACCAGTGACATTATTGACTTCACGGAGGGAGTCCACAGACCACTTTGAAACCTCATACTTTGTCTAATAAGATTTTCTTCGCCAGTGTGGGTTCCAGATTTGAGGGTCTGGCATAGAAGGACCACTGCTGAGCCAGCTGGGATTGTGGTCGGAAATGTACCAGGCAGTGGCTGCAGACAAGCGAGATCTTTAGGATGGTTCCGTCTGCCCTTTGCATTACCCACAGTGTCTTGCATCAGCTCCACACTGGATGCTTGGAACACTATAATAGAATAATGTTCAAAGAGAAGCCCAGATCAAGCCCTGCCAAGTTCTGAGTAGTCAAGTTAGCCCTGCTGTCCCCTGTCTATCCAACATCTGAGAAGGAACAATTCTCTCCAGGAAAGGTTATGCTATGTTGGCTTGCTGCAGCTCTCTGTGGTTTCAGACGGGTGTCTCATCTCAGCTTTATCTGGTGATGCCAGAGATCAAACTGCATGCCTTTTACATGCCAAGCCAACTTATACCACTGAGTTTGAGCCACTGTATATTATTGGGTGGGGGAAAAGTTTTCAGTAGGAATTTTCTCTACTGAGACAGCCAACTCACCCTTACCAGGTCTTTTTGCACAGGACATGAGAGGTAAATACTTTTTTTCTTTAGGATGCAATGCTTTTATTATTTTAAATCAAACATGCCGTGAAGAAAAGAATCATGATTAGCGTAGAAGATTTTGACTTGGAAATGGGAATTCAAGCCACTTCTTTGCTCTCCTAAATTTTGGACGAGCCGTGACCTGCTGTGCTTCCCGCAGCAGGGGAGGTTGTTTCAAGCGCATTACATAATAAATGCATTTATTTTGGGAGCTCTTCAACCTGATCGCCTGCGGCAAGAAGCCCTCTTGAAAGATCACAGGCTAGAGGAGCATCTGATATGATGATCCTTTTAGAAAAGTTTCTTTCCCTTCAAAAGTGTTATTTTATTTTTGTTTTATTTTTATGTTTTGCTTCCCTACTAGTCTAAAAAATCAGAGGTGCTCCTCAAACTTGTCAGAAGAGGAAAAGTCGCTGCAAAAGATCTTATGCCTGGAAGCAACATGTATTTTTAATAGGAGAAGGGGCAGGAGGAATTTGGTGCAGATGATAATAATGGTCTGAAGGCTCATAAAATAAATAAATAAATAAAAATAAATAAATAAAATATTGGGATGGACCCCAGAAGAGGTACCATGCCTCAGTGTTAGGGAGCATGCCTTTATTTTATTTCAGTCGCGTATATGCCATTTTATAAAAGAATGCCAAAAGAGTGAACAGTGTAAAGGAGATGAAATAACCACTTAATGAGCCGGAAAATAACAAGGCTGGCCTCAGTGGAAGTCTGTGTGAAGTAAATAAATACATTTTTAAGCAACCACATAAAGCACAATACACTGGGTGTGAATTCAACAGGGCAGGCACTTCAGTGCTAAAGGCTCTCCTTTTAAAGGTGCCTCTCTTGAGGATGACAGCAACTAGGCAGAGACTGGTAAAGGGCAAGGTGTTCCTTAATGTAAGCTGGTTCCAAGTTGTTTAGAACTTCATGTTTGAATCGCAAGATCTTTAATGTCTGGCAAGTGTGCAAAAAAGTCTTTTAGTCCCTAAGAGCTAAAAGAGAGATCAGGTTGCAGATGATGAGAAAGTCCTATGTCTAAAAACGTAAGATGGATGAACTCAATCTAAAGAAAACAAATAATTCATTGACATTACACAATAACTGACATCTTTATTTGATATTTGATATTTCTATGCTTTATATGTCAGATAGATAGATAGATAGATAGATAGATAGATAGATAATATGAAATGCACCTTGATAAATGGAAGATTGACTATGAAGAACTTTAAGGACGAGGATAAATGGGTGGGTTTTATGTATAGGAACAAGTAGACATGTTTAGTGAACTTATGGAGATGTTCATCAGATAAAGATTCAGGAATAAAGGAATTTAAAGTATGTATATAAAATTGTATATTAGTTTAGTAATGGGAATATAAAAGTCAGAACATTCATGTATAAGAACTAGCAGAGAGGAGAAGAAGTGATTAATGTATATATATAGGTTTTTGTGGGGTTTTCGGGCGATGTGGCCATGTTCTAGAAGAGTTTATTCCTGACGTTTAGTCAGCATCTGTGGCTGGCATCTTCAAAGAATACTGGCAAGGAAAAGACTCTTTTTTTCCTTACAAAAAACTATGGATGCCGGCCATGAAAGCCTTTGACTCCACAATGTATATATATGTTTATATGTATCCATTTTCATAGAATCATAGAATCGTAGAGTTGGAAGAGACCACAAGGGCCATCCAGTCCAACCCCATTCTGCCATGCAGGAAATCTCAATCAAAGCATCCCCGAGAGATGGCCATCCAGCCTCTGTTTAAAGACCTCCAAGGAAAGAGACACCACTACACTCCGAGGGAGTTTGTTTCACTGTTGAACAGTCCTTACTGTCAGGACGTCCCTCCTAATGTTGAGGTGGAATCTCTTTTCCTGGAGCTTGCATCCATTGCTCCATGTTCTAGTCTCTGCAGCAGCAGAAAATAAGTCAATATGATGTTCCTTCAAGTATTTAAACAGGGCTATCATATCACCTCTTAACCTTCTCTTCTCCAGGCTAAACATCCCCAGCTCCCTAAGGCGTTCCTCATAAGGCATGGTTTCCAAACCCTTCATCATTTTAGTCTCCCTCCTTTGGACATGCTCCAATTTCTCAGTGTCCTTTTTGAACTGCGGTGCCCAGGACTGGGCACAGTATTCCAGGTGGGGCCTGACCCGAGCAGAATAGAGTGGCACTATTGCTTCCCTTGATCTAGACACTGTACTTCTATTGATGCAGCTTAATCGCATTCCTAGATCAAGGGAAGTAATAGTGCCACTCTATTCTGCTCTGGTCAGGCTCCACCTGGAATACTGTGTCCAGGTGTCGGCATCGCAATTCAAAAAGGATGTTGAGAAACTGGACTGTGTCTAAAGGAGGGCCACCAAAATGGTGAAGGGCCTGGAAACCGCCCTATGAGGAACACCTTAGGGAGCTGGAGATGTTTAGTCTGGAAAAGAAATGGTTAAGAGGTGATATGATTGTCCTGTTTAAGTATTTGAAGGGATGTCACATTGAGAATGGAGCAAGCTTGTTTTCTGCTGCTCCAGAGAATAGGACTTGGAGCAATGGATGCAAGCTCCAAGAAAAGAGATTCCATCTAAACATTAGGAGGAACTTGCTGACAGTAAGGGCTGTTCGACAGTGAAACACACTCCTTCCTCAGAGTATAGTGGAGTCTCCTTCTTTGGAGACCTTTAAACATAGGCTTGATGGCCATCTGTCAGGGATGCTTTGATTTGGATTTCCTGCATGGCAGAATGGGGTTGGACTGGATGGCCCTTGCAGTCTCTTCCAACTCTAGGATTCTATGATTCTGTAATTCACATGTGCAGGAGATTAAATCTGCTCCTTTACAGATTCACGGAGACACACTCCATTAGCCTTCCAACTTAGATTTAAATGGGACCTCCTCTGGCTTTATTAGCTGGTGCTGGTTTTGCTGTTGGGTATTAGGAAGGGAAAGACCTGATAAGAAGAGATGAGGCTAGATTGTTAAGAAATGATGGTAGATGGTTTACTTGCTAGGATTGGGCAAATGAAAATAGGAGCAAGCTTGTAATACCGTATATAGTCAACTATAAGTCGACCTCATGTACAAGTTAAGGGCAGGCTTGGGGGTCAAAATGATGGATTTTGATATGACTTATGGATAAGTCGAGGGTAAAATTTAACAGCATATAACAAAGGAGGTAAAGGATGAAGCAGAGGAAAATGATGCTAAAGAACCTACAATATTTTGACACTCTAAAGGCTGAATGGATGAAATAGTAGAGGGGTTGATGCTTCTTTTAGGTGCTCTGAGAAGGGATTAAGCTCACCTTTCAGCAAGAAATGGTTCCTTTTTTGATAAGAGTTAAAATACAATACTTACATTGACCCATGGGTATGTCGACCCAGGTTTTTGGGGTTACCCTTTTGACTCAAATTTCTAGACTTATACATGAGCATATGCAGTACTTGCGTTCTTCTACCATAGAGTAGTGGCCAAGTCCTCCCTTTGCTTTTGCACTTTGTGGGAGGCTTGTTTGCCTCCTGGATACAATATTCATGTATTGTACAAGTACTTGTATTTTACTAACTTAAAAGCAGCGAGGGCATGTCATGTCAATATTTGCCTTGCAATCGTTTTTTTTAACCAGTTCAAAATATACCTTAAGACTGCAGTGTTTGAACCAGCAGGTTGGGCATTACATGATATATTGGCGTTCATGTATGCGTCTTGGCACTAGAAATGATCTCTTGTTCCCTCCATGGCGGTTCAGTTCTTGAAAACCTTTGGAAGGAAGCTGAGTACTCTGTAATGACAACTGTCGTGACTTGCTTTTAAAAATTTAACAGGGCACCCTTCAAAATATTGACAACAGCGATAAAATTCTGGGCAAGCACTGAAAAGCAGGGATTGCCCTGTAAATCAGTATAGTCAGACCGTGTGCAGTGATTGTTTCTCATATCCATTGATATTGAGCCATTGGTTTAATAGCTTGCCTTATTGAATGTTATGATACACAGCCTCTATTTGATGCTGTTCTCTTGATCTAGCCTGGGCACTTCTCCACCTTAGCATTGGTCAGACATCTGTTCCTTGGCCAGAACAGCTTGCTTTTGACAATGTGTTATTATAGCAGTAAAACAGTAGCAAGAGCTTGGAATGTTATCTGCTTATTTAGCAAGGGAATCGGATATTTTTGCCTTGGTATTATAACATTAAAATATATATATGAATGGATAGAAATTAGAGGGAGAGGCTAACTCTCGGCCTTTTTTATGGGCATGGCTGAGGTTGGTTCAGATGCTGGCTGCCAGTTCATCCTCTTTGGAGCCCTGTTCCAGAATGGATGATCTACACTCACAGTCATACAAGTTGCAAAGGAGGGGCTACCAAGGCTAAATCCAGAAACCCATAGCTTTGCACACAGCTGACCAACATGCGTGGTCATTTTCTACTTTAGGCATCTTTGCCAACAAATTTGGCCATTGGTTCTTCTTAGTGGGAAGGACAAGTAAATCTTCCTGTTTATTTTGGGAGTTTGGCGAGGCAACAAGAGTCCATTGTGGCTTGACCTCTGGCTCCCAGTTCCTGGCCTGTTATTCCTGGCTCCCCTTCAGTAGATGCCTGGTGCTTGGCTCAGATGATACATAAACCTGTGGTCTGTGTTTCACTGTTTGGAATATGGAAGCATGAAGGACACTCATGCTTTGCTTTCATAGCGTTATACTGTTGAAAGGAGCCTTATGGGCAGATCAAACCTCCAGCTCAATGCAGGGTCTCTTGCTAGAGCATCCCCAGCAGGTCGCAGTCCAGACTCTTTCTGAAGATGTCCAGAGAAAGAGACTCCACCATCCCTCTAGATCAGACCTGCACAACTTGGCAGTAGGTAGGGGCCAACATTAAAATAGATTGAACTTCTTCGGGCCACAAATCGGTTTAAATTGCATATGAATTAATTAATAATAATACATATTATTAATATTATAGTTTTTTGTGGTTTTTTTGGGGCTATGTGGCCATGTTCTAGTAGACTTTATTCTTGACGTTTCGCCAGCATCTGATGCTGGTGAAACATCAGGAATAAACTCTGTTTGCTGTGAAATCCTCCTGTTGTGTATTTTCTGCGACAGTGTGCTGACTTTCTCTTTCAAGACAGCCACCAGTTTACACCTGCTGCAGGTGTAGTCAGGGAGGTTTTCTGACAAGAAGGCAAACGTTGCACACATGCATTACAGCAGACAACAGGTCCTTAAAGAAGAAAGATCAGGGTAGATCCTGGAAGCCTGAAGTCTTCCCATGCCTCTTCTGTGTTGAAAAGCAGTTCTTTTCACCCTTTTCAGATTGTAATAGCTGTTACTGATGTGAGTGCAGCACATGCTGCTGGTCCTCGGAGACACTATATAGAGCTAGTATATGTGATCAGAAATGCAACTAAATGTAAACAAAATTTCCACATAAACCTCCAAAACAACAAAAACAAACAAACAAACCCACAGTCAGGATCGGATGTAGCGCAAGGGACTTTTTCCACATTCGGATTGCCACATAGCCACAGCTGCAGGACAGCCAAGCAGAAAATAATGTTGTGATGACTGTTCTTTGTTGTGATTAAGATAAAAAGGTGAGCAAAGGGGGATGCAGTTTAGGATTTGGGTATTCTGGTCCTTTTTGTTGTTGTTAATTGCCCTTGAGTCAATCTCGACCCATGGCTACCCTGTAGATGAGACATCTCCAAGGCCTCCTGTCCTCACTGCTGTGTTTAGGCCCTGCAATATCCATGACCTCCATCTATCTTGCATATGATCTTACTCTCTTTCTGCTTCCCTCCATCTTTCCCAACATTATTGTTTTTTCCAATGAGTCATGCCTTCTCATGATGAGTCCAAAGTACAACAACCTCAGTTATACACACCCCAAAGTTTTCTTGCCACTGGGTGAGATTTGAGTATTTTGAATATTTTTGTGCATATTCCATTTTTGTTTGCATTTGGGGAGCTTCTTTTTTTGGGTTTCATACAGAGTATTCTTTGGGCATAAAAACATTGGTGGTCAAACTTTTTATCAACATGTCTTGCTCTCTCAAGGCACTGTTTCTCATTGGGAATGAGAAATTTTCCCAATATTCCTTGCATTTCTTAAAGAAAAGAAAAGAAACCCGGGTAGATCCCAGTAAGCCTGAAGTCTTCCATCTCTGTTCTGTGTTGAAAAGCAGGTACTCAGCCACCAAGCTACAGCTCTTGTGCAAAATTATTCTTTGGAAGTGGGTCATGCACTCACTGACTGAAGGGGACTGGGGGAGAATTCATTATTTTGTATATATAATTCTTTCTTCTTCTTTTAAATGGCAGCCCTAGAGGAGAGATGAGCAAAAGACTGCTCTGGATAGAAAAATGTTCTTCCTTATTCCGCCTGAGATGATAGATCTGCTGCGGCTGCGGCTGCTGTTACCTATCTTCGTGCCACCTCTCTCTTCAGCTGAATACTCAAATTGACAGAACAAACATTAAGAACATGCAGACTTGAAATATAGTTCTGCAGCAAGATTTTCAGATGAGATCCCCCCCCCCCCGCCACTCACAGGTGGCTAATAAATCCCATGAGTGTTTTCATTTTTAAAAAATTTGTAAATACATTTCCAGGCGTCAAATGGCAAAGGTGGAGGTGGAGGCTAATGCGAGTCAGTCAACAGTTCTCCATACTCTCTGCCTGGCCTGACACAGCAGGATCGATGAAGGAAAACTCCTGCGTCAGGAAAAGAAAGGAGCTCCGGAGGCGGCCAGCTGATGCTATTAATGTTGGATGACTCAAAAGGCCTCCCCTGAATGAGACTGAGAGCCTAGGAAGTGATGTCACTGTGTCTGCCTTTGCTAGCTGCAGCAGCAGACAGAAATACTCTTCTTGGCTTAGGATTCAGAGGAATAGCCAGGTTAGTCTGGAATATCAGTATGCAAAGGGATCTTGGAGCAAAGGGATGCGTGTAGTATGCAAAGTATGCATTGATTTGCAAAAGGATCTCTTAGGCTTCAAGTACAGTCCGTAACCCTTTGTATCCACAGATGTTTAATCCACAGATTCAAGATTCATCCACAAACAGTTATGTCTCCTGCAATTTTCTAAGTTCTTTGGCACTCTGAAGTCAAAGGCTTTCACGGCTGGCATCCAAAGTTTTTTTCCTTTGGCATTGTTTTCCTTTGCTTCATCCTTTAGATCCTTTTTAACATCCCCTTAGGTTTTACCCTCAACTTATCCACGGGTCATATCAAAATCCATAATTTTGGCCCCAAAATCTGCCCTCGACTTATACATGAAGTTGACTTATAGTCAAGTATATACAGTAAGTCTACCTGTACTTCCTAAGTCTACAAATGAAGTAGACTGAAGTTTACGAAAGCTCATGCTGTCAACTTCTTTCTTTCAGTTAGTCTCAGAGGTGCTACAAGATTTCTCTGTATACTGATTCTACAGACTAACACAGCTATACCTTTGAATTCTGGAAAGGACAGACCTTCTTGGAATTCTTTTTACGTGTACCTAAATTTTACCCTCGATTTATGAATGAGTCATATCAAAAGCCATAATTTTAGGCCCAAATCGGCCCTCGACTTATGCATGAGGTTGGCTTATAGCCAAGTATATACAGTAACTCTGTTTTCATGCTGACTGTAATATATTAAAAGAGTAGACAGCACCTGGGAAGAACGGCAGATTAATCACCGCTTCACTTGTTTTCGGCACAGTCTCTCAGCAAGAAAGTCATTCGGATGAAGGGAGTATAATCAACAGACTTCTGGATTCTGTTTTGCAATATTTGACAGTGCAGATCTGAAAAAATGTTTTACTCCCTGTTCTTCAAAGTTAATTGCTTTTTTCCAAAAACACCCCTCTGTAATCATCATTATGAATCCCATTTTATGAATGACCATTTGGATTTCCCTGACGCATTAAAACGCAGGCACTTTTCAATGCTTTTCAGTATCAGGGGGAAATGAATATTCTAAGCCCATTTGTGTTTTATGGCCAATGTGGACCCAGTGTTTTTTCCTCTAGAATGGCAATTGTAATATGTGAGCTCAATTGGTATTTGTTTATCGTATTTCCTGATGGGAGCCAAGATAACAAGGCAAATGTTGGAATGCTACACAGGCCCTTCTTTTTGTGGGATCACTTTCTGGCAATGTTAACATTTTCTTTCACTGGTCAGCCTCAAGAGAGACCTGCTGCCCCTGGCAAAGCTGATTATGAATTAAAAGTCAGGGAGAGGAATCTCAGCAAAGCCATTGGAACTGCAGGCCAAGTTAAGCTTTGACTGGACTTTGGATTTAAGGGGAGGAAAAAATTATATGCACACAGCCTGCGGCTCTTCTTTGGCCTCCGCACAGAAATCAGGAGCCCGCAGTGATGCCCCTCCTTAGCCAGACCAGATTTGGTCTTTTGTTTTTCATCTGTAGTCCTAGCCTAGAGTTAACCATGACAGATATAGAAAACATTCAGGGGTAGCTGCATTGTCCATCTAACAAATGCAAACAAAAATCCATCAATCCAACCAAAATGCTCAATATACTTGTTGCGAGCTTTCGAAGCTCCATGGGCTTCTTCATCAGGCAAGATGTTACAAACCAAACAGGAGGAAAAAACAATTGGAGATGTTAGTCAGAGGTCTGCGTGTTGTTTCAGTCCTTAGTAAAGATGTTATGCTGGGAAGGATATCTTTTGTGCAGGCAGGCTCCTCCTCCTCCTGGCCATGCATGCGGCAATAGGGAGATTTTCAAAGTCCAGGAAATTTAAAGTCCATTTCCATCTCAACAGGGACCCCAGGATTCATGAAGGATATAGGTAGAGATAGGAATCACACAGCCTCCCAGATGTTATTGCACTACAAGTCCCAGCAGTCCTAGCCAACATATCCAATAGTAAGGAATGCTGGGAGTTGTGTTGTTGTTGTTGTTGTTATTATTATTATTATTATTATTATTATTATTATTTTCTTATATCCCACTTTACTCCCAATATAGGCACTCAAGGTGGCAAACAGCATGCTTAAAAAACAATACAATTTCAAAACAATACAACATTAAAATGTATAAATATAAAATTTTACAAATATAAAAAGTAGCCATTTACATGTCCCCAAATGAATAGAAAGCACATCATCCAAAACAACAGCAACCAAGAACAACAACAGAGAACAAAAGTAGACGGGAATGCTCATGAAAAGAAAATAAATAAGAAAACTGCAATAATATTGCTTGATGCCAAGAAGGCCTTCGACAACATTGATTGGAATTTCATGGTGGAAACACTAAAAAGAATGTCGGTGGGAATGTTCATTTCTATGTATAGGTGTAAATTTAGAAAGAATTGCTGTCATACAATACATCTCAAACCTGTGGGCCTGCTGCTCAGCGGGTTGTGCAGCTGCTATTTAACTGTTGGTGGGTAAATGAAAGGCTCATAGTCTCCCAGTTTCTTATGGTTCTTTGTCTTTACATTGGACCTGAACATGACAGCCCTTCAACCATAGGATAGTTTCAGAGGACTGTAATCTGAAATGAAGGATGATTTTGCTTAAGGTAGGACACATGGCCAGCCTACTAGGAATGAAAGACTAAGAGACATAAAAGGTCGCAATTTTCATACCTGAGAGGCTTCCAGTTTGACGTGTTAGGAGCATGTCTGAAAACAGGGGCCTATATGTGGGGTATTGCCATTGAGACAGCAGTCTGTCCCTATCTAACCTATGATGATGATGCAAAGCTTCCAAAGCATATCTTCAAATCCTGGGCAAGATCATAAAGGATAAAGTCATTTATTTCCTTGTAATTCCAAACCTGATCTTAATGTTAAATTAAGCAAATACTCTTACTGTGAAGTTAAAGGCTTTCATGGCCAGTATCCATAGTTTTTTGTGAATTTTTTGGGTGATGTGGCCATGTTCTAGAAGTGTTTATTCCTGACGTTTTGCCAGCATCTGTGGCTGGCATCTTCGGAGAATGCTGGCATGGAAGAGAGTGGGTACACACACAGGGTCACACAGCATATATGTATGCCTATTTTCTTCCAGGTCAGCATTCTCTGAAGATGCCAGCCACAGATGCTGGGGAAACGTCAGGAATAAACTCTTCTAGAACATGGCCACAGAGCCCGAAAAACCCACAAAAAACTATAAATACTCTTACTCATGTATGAGTCTAGAAATGTTGGTTAAAAAATTGACCCCCCAAAACCTGAGTCAACATATCTATGGGTCAATGTAAGTACAGTGCGTCCTCGCCTTACGCGGGGGATCCGTTCCGTATCCCGCCGCGTAAGGCAAATTCTGCCTATGCTCGAGCCCCACTGGAAACAATGGGGCTCGGGTGCGGCGGCGCGGGCGCGCGCGGGGTGCAACAGGTGCATGCGCCCATTCAATTGAATGGGACGCGCCGCCCCGCGCGTGCCCCGCGGCTTGAGCACGTGTGCTCAAGGCCGCGTATGGCACGCCCACGTATGGTGCGGGCGCACTGTACTGTACTTTAACTCATGTTTGCGTGTGTATATCCCCTGGTGAAAGGCGAGAGTTTAATCTGTCCTGGAAACAGTAACCTCCTCTCTCACCCATCCAGCCTTTCTCTGGCTTTTCTTCGATTCAGGAAGGACTCATTCCGCGCTTTCTACAAGCGCGTTGATGACTAAAAAGACCAATCCGAGATAAACAAGTCCGGTTGCAGAAAGCACAGCAGAAAGTCTCCTTGGGTGATGTTTCCGAGTTGTGGTTCTTTCTGCGTTGTTGTTTCTCTTTGAGACTCGTTATGCGTGAGTTTTTGAAAAAGGCTGCAGCATCTTGGATAGTGCGTCTCCATGCCTCCCGATACGTGGCCAGGGCAGACCATTGTTGGTGGTCAATTTGGCCAAGCCTGAGATGTTGTTTCAGGGAGTCCTTATATCTCTTCTTTGGAGCGCCCCTCTTACGCTCTTGACCCGTGGCGAGTTCACCATAGAATACTATTTTTGGGAGGCGATGGTCCTTCATCCTGGAAATGTGTCCTGCCCAACGCAGCTGCGTCCTCAATAGCATGGCCTCAATGCTAGTGATCCCTGCTTGCTCATCTAGCCTTTAGTTATGTGCACAAATAGGTATGTCTGCTGTAATTTTGTAAGTTCTTTGGCGTTGTTTTCCTTTGATTCGTCCTTTACATCCTTCGTTACATGCACCTAAGTTTTACCCTTGATTTACCCACGGGTGAAATCAAAATCCATAATTTTTGCACCAAAATCTTCCCTTGATTTATATATGAAGTCGACATAGTCGAGTATACAATCAGTTTGCTCCAAAGCTGGAAGCATGAACATTGAAAGAGTTGCAAGTCCTGGGTTCAGATCTTCAATTCAGATGGGGACCAGCACCCTCTCAGCCTCATCTTCAATATGGGTTTTTCAATGCTGACCTAGTTTACGGGGTTACTTTATAAAGTTACCCACGTTTTGTATATCTACAATGTTTCATGCAATAAGGAAACTTATTGTATGAATATGTAACGTTTGTTGCTTCTATCGTATTACAGCTTTCCCAGACATTTCTGACCCTTGTTTCTGTTCATCAGTGTGTCTTTTGTTATTGTAATGCTTTTTATTTGTTGCAAGCCTTGATTTATTCAACATATTTTGTATACCAGTTTTTGACAGAGCAGTCTCAGGTGACTTGAAGGCAAATTGTAATTTAAAAAAATCACCAACGATTAAAACGTTCTATAATATCTTAGTCCTAAGGTATCTTTATAGGCAGTATGACATAGTGGCAAAGATGTCTTCTTGTTTGTGTGAGATCTTAGTATGTAAAATCTGCATATGTAATGTGTGATATATATATAGTGTGTGTGTGTGTGTGTGTGTGTGTGTGTGTGTGTGTTTCTAATTTGCATTTGTTACTCATTTGTATCCTCTGTCTTGCAGCACTGTAGGAGTAGAAACTATTAGATGCCCAGCGTTAGCTATTGAAACGATACACAAAGTCAGCAAAAAATAAAATAAAAATAAAAATCCTTTAATCTAACAAACAGACCAAGCAGGTTTAAAACGCTCGCACAAACTGCTGCCCTCTGCAAAATGTTATTCATAAAAACAGAATACAAATTGCATATGCCTGCGAGTTATGAAGTGCCTTGCAAGATGCAAAGAGTGAGAACAATGGTGCTGGTTTGCAGAAAACAGGTTTGTCCGGCTGCAGTAGCAGTCCCTGCTTCTAAAGTTCTGACGGCTCTGTCTTCCAAGCGTTTTTTGTTCACAGGCATAACAGAATGACATGAATAATACCCTTTAGGATTTTCCTAGGGCAAAACCACATGTGCCACGGAGAACTAGAGATCAGACTGTACTGGATTTATCTAACTGAACTAATTAATGTAATTGATTAAGACCTTCATATCATTGCCTTTGAACATGTTAGTATCTGGCATTCTCAGGTAACTGACAGCTGTCCGCAGTAGGACTCACAGGTTCTGGTGCCTCCCCCGGGACCAGTTGGCTGGGGCTCCAAGGCACCACATAAATGGTGCCCCAGAATAACACTACATCAGAGACATTTATATAAATAGCAGCTCTCCTACCAGGTAAGCCTGAAGCTGGGATAAGCTGAGGGCCCCCTCTAAATGCTTGCCACAGGGCCCATACAGGCAGGCCAAAATAAAGCTGCTTTGGATCACTTTGGAGGTATGCTGTTTAAATGACACACGCATCTTAAGAGGCCAAAAGCTGCACTAAAGCTGTGCTCATGTCCTTAGGACTAGAGTGTGGCTTTGGCACAGCTTCCGGCCTTTTAGGACACATGCATCATTTGAACAGCATACCTCCAAAGTGACCCAAAGCAGCTTTATTTTGGCCTGTCTGTACGGGTTCATAGTTTTGAAGAGTAGGGAACTGAATGCTCTAACCTCTTCTGCTATGCTGCTTCCCTCATCTCCATCTCCGTCCCTCTGAAGCTGCTACAGGTTCCAAAGCACAACATATCAAGGTCCCCAGTTCTGTTGTCACATCTCATTTAATGTGATTTCCCACATAGAACTGCACTTTGGCTATGGAAGGTTTTTTTTTTCTGCCCCATGTACTTTGTTGTCGTTGGGAGACTGAGGAGCATCCAGGCTTTCCTAGACTCTTTAGCCAGAGGGAGAATAATAATAATAAAGAAATTATCATGCCTTTATTTATTTATTTATTTATTTCAAGGATTTCTATCCTACCTTTCTCCCACAGTGGGTTTCAAGGCAAGTGGTAAAGGCTACCAGATAGCTGAGTCGTGGGACACTCTCAGAGATTTTCTTCTGAGAATGTCCGGCAGAAAGATGTCATCCAGTGAAATACCATATATACTCGACTATAAGTTGACGTCATGTATAAGTCGAGGGTAGGTTTTGAGGCCAAAATTATGGATTTTGATATGACCCTTGGATAAGTCAAGGGTAAAACTTAGGGACATGCAACAAAGGATCTAAAGGATGAGGCAAGGAAAACAATGCCAAACAACTTACAAAATTCCAGCAGACACAACTGTCTGTGCTCATCCTAAAAGCTGGATGGATGAGAGAATGGGGGGGGGGGGCGTGTTTCAATGCTTCCTTCTTGCTTTTCACCAGGGCATGATTCCTTATTAAATATGAGTTAAACTACAATATTTACATTGACCCGTGGATAAAGCGACTCAGGTTTTTAGGGTCAATTTTTTGAGTAAAATTTCTAGACTCAGTGGTACTGTGGGAGGACTTCACATACTTCAAGCCAGTTCCATTGCACATGGGGTTTCTTGCTCATTCTGTTGAGCTAGGTTCGTGACTTTCTCTCCTAAAGTGGTTCTGATGACCTCACTGGGAAGGACTGACTTCTCAGCCCAATGAGACAGAACCAAAGAAGATAGACTTATTTTCTGCTATGCTTGTGAATTGCTGTTTGCAACTCCAGACCCATTAGTCAGATTCTAGCAGGTGCTATCTACCAATCTCCACCCAAAACCACTAGGTCCACCCCATAGTGAGCCCTCCTTGATTGTCATGGTGTAAACCTCAATAAACATGACAACCCTAGTATCATGCATAGAATCATAGAACTGACTGTCTTGAAAGGATTCCCAACCATCATGTCAACCAGTTCCCTGCAAATGCAGTAATCCATAGTAATTGTAGTAATGTAATGTTGTCAACCTCTGGCTACTTGCCTGTCATTTAGTACAGTTCTGTCTTTTCCCTTTAGAGTTGATGCTTGCCCAGTCTTTCTTGTTTATCTTGGGTTTGATTCTTTATGCTGCAGCTGCAGGAGAATTTCAGAACCCTTCTTCGACATTCCTGGCTATGGCTGACCTTGTGTACACTTGATGCTCAGCGCCGCTTCCAGATGTTAAAGCTACTGTGCAGAAGTGAAACAGCTGTAATGTGGGAATGAGCTCTGAGTCTTGGGGAAACACAGTAACTGTTTTTTTCCTGATCTGTAGAAAACCTTGTTCTATCATAAGCTTTGTCTGTCCTCCTGACACTTAAGCCATGGCTTGTTCTCTCAGGGAAAAATAAAGCTGGTGGACATTAGTAGATTTGCCTTTGTTTTTTGTGTTTTTCTGCATGATGCCAGCCACAGATGCAGGTGAAACATCAGGAATAAACTCTTCTAGAATATGGCCACATAGCCCGAAAAACCCACAAAAAACTATGGATGCTGGCCATGAAAGCCTTCGGTTTCACAGATTTGCCTTTCTTCTGTGGCTGGCATCTTTAGATGCTGGCCATGAAAGCCTTTGACTTCACATACAGATTTGTTTTATCTCCTCTGCACCATTTCTTGATAGGGTATTTGTTTGCTCTACAAAAAAAGTTCTTTGCTTTGCTGCTTTCCAGCCTGAAGAGTTGGGCTGGAATACTCCTTCTTTCCCCAGCCACTCCACTCCATCATGCCCAAGGATGAAGCAAACACTGAGCAAACTGAGCGAGGTATGATTTCCACCCGAACAACTTGAGTGAAGGCTTGATGATGGATTTCTCGACTCCTGAGCGCCTAATTTCCTCCTTTGTAGAGAGGACTCTTGCTGTTATCTTTTACTGTCTGATTTAATACTGCGAGAACATATTGAATGACCCGGAGTAGCTCACCGAGCAGAGAATTTAGATTGGTTCCTTAGGCACAAGCTTGTCCCTCTTCTTAACCTTATCTGTCAAACGCTTTTCCTCCCCTTATTCAAGAGCCGACTGTAACTTCCAACACTGTAGCAGCAATGAAGTTCAGGGTGAACTATCTGGAGCTAAACTACCCAAGACACCAGAGAGCATTGTGATTTTGACAAATGAAAGCTACAGTAGGGGGAGATTGAAATCCGGGGCCAGAACTCTGGGCAATTTTCCTTCCATTTCCTGACTTAAATGTATAATTGTATACATGTCTACTCAAAAGGAAGTCCCACGGACTTCCAAAGGCCTGGCTCCAAAGTGGCCTATAATTGCCAACCAAATTGCCTTGGTGGTTGTTGGAGTTTATCACACGAAGGAGATCTGGAGTTGATCCCGTGAATATCTTGGGGGGGAAATCACGTAATTATTTGAAATGATTTCACACGACGTCGCACAAAACCCACCATTAAAGTAGTCACAAAGAAGCATTAACGCACATCTTTTTACTTTTGGGATTTCAGCAACAATGCATTCCCGATATCACTTTATTTGCCCAATTGCGTGTGATAATCATTTGTGCAATTACTCGCCATTTTTGCTTTATTTATAGGATGCTTTTAATGCACTTTAATCTCTCTTTAATGCCGAAATTAGCCCCAGTGTGATAAACCTCGTTGTCATGTGCCTTCAAGTCATTTCTGACTGATGGTGTGACTAATGTGACCAGATCACAGGGTTTTCTTGGCAAGATTCCCCCCCCAACTTTGCTTTCTTCTGAGGCTGAGAGAGGGTGACTTGACCAAGGCCACCCATTGGGTTTCTGTGGCTGAGCAGAAATTCGAACCCAGAACTCCAGAGCCCTAGTCCAACAAACCATGACACCAGTGATTCCCAAACTTTGCTCCTTCAGATGTTTTGGACTTCAGCTCGCAGAATTAGTTACTGTTGACCAGGTTGGCTGGGGCAAGTCCAAAACAGTTGGAGGACCAAAGTTTGGCAATCCCTATATTATCATTAATCAAAACTCAAGACTTTTTTATTTCCGTAGATTTTAAAACAATTCCAATTATCTTCCTTGCGGAAATGATCGTGTACAATATGATCCAAGAGTGTGAAATGTGTGAAAGCAGAATCAGTAACGTGGCAGCTTTTGAAAGTCTGGTTTCCAAATGTTTAAAGAGTCGGTACTGGGGCTTAGCATAGCCCTGGCCTTACAGAATGGAACATGCTCACATCAAGTCTATTTTAATTCCTAAAGAAGATAAGAGGAACGTATCTAACAAAGGAAAGAAATTGCAAATGACTCCTCTGTGTTATTTTTCAAAGGGTCAGTCTGTTTGCAGGCATGATGTCAGTAGCAGGTGGAGAGAGGTGGAAAAATCCCTATTAGGTGAGAAGAGTATTTCCTAATCCCAGCAGGTCCCTAGTCATGTCTTCTGCTAGTATATTTCAAAGGTGCGTTGGAAAACTCCAAGGGTTTTTTAAATGGATTTTTTGAGTTCCGTTGTGCACGGGTAAGAAAGACGCTTCTCAAAGCCTCTGGTGTGTTTATTGGTGAAGGTTTGGTTGATTCAGGAGCATTTTCTTAAGGGATGCTAAGAACGGCACTGACTAATGCAAGTATGTAAGGGAGAAAAAAAGGAGGCATTTTCTCCTCCAAGTCAACTGTGCATTCTCAGTTGTCATCAGTTTATGTTCTTTCTAGGCCTCATTCCCACTGCCTTTTAAATCGGATTGTGAATCGGTTTGAACTGGTTTAACTGATCCTGGTTCCCACTTAATCTAAATCGTTGAAGCAATTCCATTCTTTAATCTGTGTCTTTTTGAAACCCTTTTTTCCTGCTTCTTTTTCGATAAATCGTTTCCATGTAATTGTGAACCACAAGCAGATCGGAATCGATTCAAATTTCCCCTTCGACTGTCTGGAATTGAATAATTTTGAATCGATTCATTCGTGAACAGGAACCACAAGTGGGTTATTTTGGTGCCAGAAAAATGTGATTGGGGTAAGTGCAGTGTAAAACCACGACTCGATGTTGAATCGATCCATTGATTCGGACCGCACACCGATTTATCTGTAAGTGGGAATGAGGTCAAACATTCAGTTCATTAACTTGGGGCAATCCTGCCATTATCGCTTTCTGTTTGTCTCTGTAAAATTTGTCTCTTGTGCTTTTCTCAGCTTGTAAGATGTATGTTCTTGGACAGCGACTGGATAGATTGCGACCTTGTGTGTAACTTTTTGTCTACTGCAGGACAGAACAGGGTGAACTATTCCGTGGTGTAAATTGGGTTTATCGGGTTTTTTGTAGCGGTAGTGTTACTGCTGCCATTGAAGATGCAAGGCCGATGGCCAATTTGCGGGGAGGCTTGGCAAAGTGACCTCCACAGCCTCCCTCCTCTGTCAATGGATCCTTCTTGGCTGGAGGCTTATTTGGTGTCAACAATGGATTGCTTTGAAGCGCCATTTTAAATTCTTCACAGTGTGCCAGAGTGACTCTAGAAACTGTCAGAAATTTGAAATGTTGGTTTGAAGCTACCTACTGCTGATGCCAGCTTAGCCTGTTGTGTGGAGGGATGTGCTGATAATACAAGAAAGCCAATGGAGGTCACTGTGCCAAGCACTACTTCCACCTGCTCTTTCAAGGGATATCTCCCTATCTCTCACTTAGCCACAAATCAGATCTGTAACAGAATTTAGGAAATTTTCTTTTTGGACTAAAACTCCCACCAGCAGAAATTATTATTATTATTATTATTATTATTATTATTATTATTATTATTAACCTTTATTTATAAAGCGCTGTAAATGTACACAGCACTGTACGTACAATCTTTTTAATTAGACGGTTCCCTGCCCTCAGGCTTACAATCTAAAAAGACATGACACAAAAAGGAGAAGGGAAAGGTGGTGGGGAATAGGATCAGGTCCAGCAGATCTTCTCTACCTCCGAGGCCTGGACCAAGGCAGATGGACTGGAGGGAGGGCTTGGTTTCTTAATGGATAGTTAAAGCGAGGCATCCTGGGGCAGAGAGGGGCTCACCCCTGGGAATGCTTCGCTAAACAATATAGTCTTTAACTCAATTTTTAACTGGGTAGAGAAGTGATGAGGTGTGCATGTGGTGGAAGAAGGTTCCAGGAGTAAGGGCAGCAACTGAGAAGGGACAAATACGGGAAGGGATGTTTAGCCAGCCTCGTAACTCAGAGGTGCAATTTAAAAGAATAATTTTTCTGGGCTTTGATGCTAAGTTCAAGGTTATTAACTTGGTAATTGGATGAATTTGCATGATTTGTACTGAAATTCAGTTTTTCGTTGGGTATAATTTGCACTATGGTGGATCAAAAAATGTTTATTACAAAAACAAATTAAAACCCTACAGGGATTGCCTAGAATCCCTAATGCAGACAGTGCCCCTCTTTTGCTCTTAATGCACCCAAACAATCAGTGTTTTAAAAACCCTGTTGTTGTTGTTGTTGTTGTTGTTGTTGTGTGCCTTCAATTCGTTTCTGACTTATGATGACTCAAAGGCAAACCTTTCACGTGGTTTTCTTGGCAAGCTTTGTTCAGAGGAGGTTTGCCATTGCCTTCTCCTGAAGCTGAGAGCATGTGACTTGCCCAAGGTCACCCAGTGGGTTTCATGGTGGAGCCGGGAATCGAACCCTGATCTCCAGAGTCATAATCCAACACTCAAACTATTACGACACACTGGCTGTCCCAGTAATTTAGACGTTATGCAAGCTGCTTTCAGTTGCGGAATGGAGAGTGGCAGGATACCGAGCATTGAAGCATTGTTTTTTTCTGGGTTTTTTGGGCTATAGGACATGCTCTGGAAGCCTGAAAAGCCCACACAAAATTATGGATGCCGGCTGTGAAAGCCTTCAACTTCACATTGAAGTATTGTATTGTATTGCTGCCCATCAGTGGAGCGTTTTTAGAAAGGAAACAATTGTACCCATTGGGCATAAATCATAGAATCATAGCATTGGACAGCTCTTCACATCAGGAAATTCCTCCTAAAGTTGAGGTGGAATCTCTTTTCCTGTAGCTTGCATCCATTGCTCCGGGTCCTGTTCTCTGGAGTGGCAGGAAACAAGCTTGCTCCATCCTCAGTGTGATACCCCTTCAAATACTTAAACAGGGGGCTATCATATCACCTCTTAACCATCTCTTCTCCAGGAAACATAACCAGCTCCCTAAGTCGCTCTTCATAAGGCATGGTTTCCAGACCCTTCACCATTTTAGTCGACTTCCTTTGGACATGCTCCAGTTTCTCAACATCCTTTTTGAATTGTGGTGCCCATAACTGGACGCTGTATTCCAGGTGAGGCTTGACCAAGGTAGAATACATTGGCACCATTACTTACCTCGATCTAGACACTATACTTCTATTGCTGCAGCCTAGAATTGCATTGGCCTTTTTAGAATCCGTATCACACTGGAGATCCAAGTTCAAATCCCCACTTAGCCCCAAAGTCTTGGGCCAGTTTCCCTCTGTGTCCTAGCAGTGTTTGGAAAAATGGCTTTTCATAGTATAACTCCCTGAAACTCTTAGCTGGTAGCTATCCTGGCGAGGGGAGTCCAGGACGTGTAGTCCACAAAAGTAATGTTTCCGAGCTGTGCTGTAAACAGCATTCTCCTATGAGTCCCAAGAAAAAGGTGTCTTTTTTTAGTTCTGCAGTTCTGCGAATGCCAGGGCCTGCCCTCTTGCCCCCTTGCCCTCTCTGCATTCACAGCAACAGGTAATTACTCTCTTCTAAAGGCCACTTGTCGGTTCCTCACTCATTATTCCTAGGCTAAGCGTTTTGCTTTTAAGAAAACGTGGTGGAGCAATCAACATGCAACATGCATGCACACGCCTGCTTGGATGTGCTATGTGATTTAACACTCCAGGATAGTCATTTTGCACCATCTGCCTTGCGATGGGGAGGAGGGGATGCTCACCTCCTAAGTGAGATGAGGTGCTGAAGGAGCCCAGAGAGACACCTCTTCTTTATCTTTTTTTTTTTTTATCAAAATGATAAATTGGCCTTTTGGATCTTCATGAATGACTTGAAGACAAGACATTAGTCTTCCAGTAATGGAGGGGGAGAGGAGTTATAAGAGGTTTGATATTTATTTCCTCTTCCTCCTCTTTAAAATTATCTTCATTTTCCTTTGTGGGCGGGTAAAATGTTTCTTTTTTTATTCCCCTTCCTTTTTGAAAGCAACTTTGGAACAGGTGAAAAGGGTGCCCTGCCATGCCTCCCTATTTCTCTTTCCTCTGCCCTTTTAATTCTTTTGAAAGGGTTTTACGATCTCTTGCAGCTCAACCAGTTCGATGGGGAAAAAGTTCAGCAGGTCAGCTGCATCCATCATTCCAGTCAATCAGAAATAGTGGAAGGCCAATTGCCTGCTCTTCCATTAAGGCAGACACTTTGGATTGTTAAAATGGCATAAAAGCCCTCTTTGTCAACTTGGCGAGACAGTGTCGATTTCTATGTTCTTATGAGATGTTACTGCATGGCTGAGCATGGCTCTCATGCCTCTCCCAAAACAGCATGGAGAAATATTGTTTTCCTTCCTTCCTTCCTTCCTTCCTTCCTTCCTTCCTTCCTTCCTTCCTTCCGCACTGTTTTTCTTTTTCTTCTTCTTTTTCCCTACCTCCCACTCTCTCTCAGGCAAACAAATCCATGCCCAGTATGTAGAGAGATCTTGTAGCACCTTTGAGACCAACTAAAAGAAAGAAGTTGGCAGCATGAGCTTTCGGAGACTTCAGTCTCCTTCCTCAGATGCTTTTGGTGGAGTGGAAGCCAGGGACAGGCATATATATGCCATAGGTATGTGAGAATGTCCATTCAAATTCAAAATCATCTTTTTTTCAGTTAGTCTCAAAGGGTTTACGAGATTTCTTTCTTTCAGTGCGTCTCAAAGGTGCTACAAGATCTCTCTACATACTGATTCTACAGACTAACATGGCTGTAGCTTTGAATTCTTTCTTTCAGAGAGTCTCAAAGATCTCTCTACATACTGATTCTACAGACTTAACATGGCTATAGCTTTGAATTCATACATAGTACATTCTCTTGCATTTGACTAACATCTTAGAGTCACTGGTCTATATATTGATTGATTGATTGATTGATTTTACAGCATTCATATGTCAGCGCAAAAAAAAAAAAGAACCAATTAAAATCTCACATTTTTCCCCAAAAAGTAAAAATATTCACATTAAAACAGTATAAAATCATTTATATTTTGGCAGCTAAAAAGGCCAATGCAATTCTAGGCTGCTCTGGTCAGGCTCCACGTGGAATCCAATTCTGGGCACCACAATTCAAAAAGGATGTTGAGAAACTGGAGCGTGTCCAAAGGAGGCCAACTAAAATGGTGAAGGGTCTGGAAACCATGCCCTATGAGGAAAGACTCAGGGAGCTGGGGACGTTTAGCCTGGACAAGAGATGGTTAAGAGGTGATATGTTAGCCCTGTTTAAATACTTGAAGGGATGTCATATTGAGGAGGGAGCAAGCTTGTTTTCTGCTGCTTCAGAGACTAGGACCCGGAGCAATGGATGCAACTGCAGGAAAAAAGATTCCAGCTCAACATTAGGAGGAACTTCCTGACAGTAAGGGCTGTTTGACAGTGGAACACACTCCCTTGGAAAGTGGTGGAGTCTCCTTCCTTAGAGGTCTTTAAATAGAGGCTGGATGGCCATCTGTTGGGGATACTTTGATGGAGAGTGCCTGGCAGAAGGGGGTTGGACTGGATGGCCCTTGGGGTCTTATCCAGCTCTATGATTATATGATTTAAAAGGCATATAATTTTTTTTAAAACCATACAGAAGTTAAAAATGACACATTAACAGCCCACTTAAACAAAAAGCTCTTTGCCTGTGGTTGAAAGGGAAGCAGGGAGGGGGCTAGGCTAGCCTCCCATGGAAGGGAGTTTCAGAGGTTGGGAGCAGCCACCAAGAAAGGTTTCTCTCGCATTTCCTTACCAAGCGAGCCTGTGCAGGTAGCAGGTGAAAGCTTTCCCCTCAAGATCTTAGCATTGTTGCAAATGGGGAGATATGCTCTTTCAGATAGTCTGGCCCTAAGCCATATAGGGCTTTATAGGTCAATGACCAGCATTTTGAATTGTGCCCAGAAATGAACCAGTATCCAGAGCTTAGAAAAGTCGTTTTTGGACTAAAAGCTCCCGAAGACATCACCAACTGTGGCAGATTATGGGATTTGTTGTCCCAAAGAAAGTTTCTGAGTTCAACAACTAATACAGGCTGCTTGCTTTTTCAGTGTTCTCGTGCAAAGTGTGTGTGCATATGTACACGTTATGTTTGGAAAATTTGGAGGGAAATGACTAGTTTTCTAATGAATGGTTCATTCTTTCCGCATTCTATATGTTGCACCGCAGGACTCTGGAGACGTTTGACAGGGGGCTCTGTTGGCTCTATTAGAGCAAGGATCTGTGGTCCGATTGTTACCCCAAACAAAGTTGCCTTGTTGACTTTGATAAACGTTGCTTTGGTGAGACCTATTTTGGTATCCAATTATCTGAATTGTCAGGACTGTTAACTAATTAAACTGTTGCTGTTGGGTTAGTGCATTTTTTATCGCAGCATTCTGGTGCTGCAATGTAGGAAAACTGTAGAATTGATTCTTATCAAATTTTTCCTTTGGAACAGCGTTGTGAAGCTCTGTCTGCCAGCTATTTTCTCCTAAACATAGGGCTCATACAGACAGGCCAAAATAAAGCTGTTTTGGGTCACTTTGGACGTATGCTGTTTAAATGATGCCTAAGAGTCCAGAAGCCATGCCAAAACCACACGCCAGTCCTCATGGGGCCATAGTTAACTGATATTTTTGAAGGCATCCATTCTGTTGTGGCTTTTGGTGCCCCCCCCCCATCATCCTGTAAGCTTTTGATTTTGCCCAGTAGGCAACAGAAAAATGGATTTGGCAGTGGATGCGAAGAGGAGTTATCTTATACCAAGTTCGTGGCAATTGTTCACCTTACACAGCTGAATAAATGAGGGTATTTTGTCTGTGGCTGGCTGTCATGCAAAAGCTACACTACATACTGTATATACTCGACTATAAGTCAACTACATGTATAAGTCGAGGGCAGGTTTGGGGGCCAAAATTATGGATTTTGATATGACCCGTGGATAAGTCGAGGGTTTTAAAACTCGCAGATGTAACATGGAGTAACGAATGAAGCCAAAGAAATGTGTAAAGATCTCTAAACTTTTGACAGGCATAATTGTTGTGTCACCCTGAATGGCTGGATGGATGAGAGAGTAGAGGGGACCCATGCTTCTTTTTAATGCTTACCAGGCACCTAACCTTTCCACTAGGGCTGGTCTTTTTATAAACGTGAAACTACAGTTACGTACACTTGACTCATTGGTAAGTGACCGGTTTGTGGGTCACTTTTTGATTTACAATGTAGACTTATACATACCTCAAAGGGGTGGGCTTATAAATAATAATAATAATAATATAATAAATCATAATATAATAATAATTTATTATTATTATTATTATTATTATTATTATTATTTACAGTACGTTCCCTTATTTTGCATTGTCTTGTCACCCTAGTTCTTTGTGGATTGTCCAGTAGTGAAACCTGTATTTCATCAGGTTTCTTCATGTTTGTAGAAATTTTGGTTTGCATTCAGTTTATGTGCAGGACCTAGTGCACTTCCAGGTTAGATTTAGGCACTACAGAGCCTGTACAGACAGGCCAAAATAAAGCTGCTTTGGGTCACTTTGGAAGTATGCTGTTTAAATGATGCATGTGTCCTAAGAGGCCAAAAGCTGTTCCAAAGCCATGCTCCAGTCCCAAGCTTCTGGCCTCTTAAGTTGCATGTGTCATTTAAACAGCGTACCTCCAAAGTGACCCAAAGCAGCTTTATTTTGGCCTGTCTGTTCGGGCCCATGGTTTCAGATTTAGGTACTATGGCTTAGGTACTGTGGATTCTGTGAGGAGCACAGATGGGAGACCGCTTATAAAGGTCTTGGCCTTTGTCCTTCAGGTGACCGCAATTAACAAACTTACAGGGAGAAAACGTGCTAGAAACTTCTAGTGTAAAGGAAGGTAGAGTCAAGAAGTGAGATAAACATCAGGGAGTATTTATGGTCGAGGAGATTCCTGGAATTCTGCAGCTGATTCTCACAAGCCGGTGGCTCATCATGAACTCCACATCTCAAATGTGAGATGATGCTTTAAGGAAGAAATGTATCTGTGACCTGTTTTTAAAGTTTCTCTTTGCAATGTGTTGTTGTTGTTGTTGTGTGCTTTCAAGTCATTTGCTTTTCAGCGGCTGAGAATGTGTGATTCACCCAAGATCACTCAGTAGATTTCCATGGTTGAGCAGGTAGTGCAACCTGGATCTTCAGAGTCATAGTCCAGCCCTCAAACTACTACACCATGCTGGATCTCTTTGTAATGTGTAAGCAAAGGGCTCTTGCAGCACCTTTGAGACTAACTGAAAGACAGAATTTGGAAGCACGAGCTTTCGTAGACTCAAGTCTATTCCCTCAGATTCATTTGGAAGTAGACTCAAGCCTACGGAAGGTCATGCTACCAACCTCTTCTATCTTTCACTTAGCCTCAAAGGTGCTGCGAGATCCCTTTGCATACTGATTTTCCAGACTAACACGGACATGCCTTTGAATTTGTAACGTATAGGGAGTATGTATATTGTAGGGAGAGAGGAAACGAATTTTCCATCTTTTGTTTTGCAGTTTGCTCTGGGGACTTATTTTTAAAAAATGGAAAATGTGATTCCCCCCCCCCCGCCGATTCCCCTTTTGTTTTGAATGAAACTAAGGGCCTGTACAGACAGACCAAAATAAAGCTGCTTCGGGTCACTTTGGAGGTATGCTGTTTAAATGATGCGTGTGTCCTAAGAGGCCAGAAGCTGCACTAAAGCCACACTCCAGTCCTTAGTCCTCTTTTGCCTTTTCAAAAAGATAAAGAAAACCTATACCGAGTTCTTTTGTTTGCTTGTGATAGCGTATCCTTTCTTGCCACCGTACTGCTTTTAGAGAAAGAGGTACAAAAGCATGTCTTTGTCGCAAGTTATAATAACTTTTGGGAGCTGGATCTTTGATGTGGAGGCAAATAGAGGCAGAAATCCCAGTGGGGATGGAAACTCTGTAGCCTTAGAAGGAAGACTCTGAACAAAGAGAAGTACATCAATAGAATTTGCTCCTAGGTTTCTGCTGGTGGCTGAGAAAGGAAAAATCGTTCTGTCTCCGGGGAGGCATATTTGTCAATAGAAAAGAAATGAGACTAGAAGAAGAGGAACGTTCTGAATGTTGAGGTCTAGTATCTTGGGATTTTCTGGGCTGTGTGTTGCCAGATAAAAATGAGTATGAACAGTCCTTTGGAGATGGGAGCAGGTAGAACTCGAACATTACACAGACCTCTAAGATTGGATGGCCCTTGGGGGTCTCTTCCAACTCTGTGATTTTATGAGTCTATGGAGTTTATCACACTGGGGCTAATTTCAGCATTAAAGAGAGATTAAAGTGCATTTAAAGCATCCTGCAAACAAAGTGAAAATGGCGAGTAATTGCGCAAATGATTATCTTTTATTTTATTTTTTTATTGCGTGAATGATTACCACACGCAGTTGCGCAAATAAAGTGATATAGGTAATGCATTGTTGCTCAAATCCCCAAAGTAAAAAGATGTGCGTTACTGTTACTTTGTGACCACTTCAATGGCGGCTTTTCCTAGAATCATAGAATCATAGAGTTGGTAGAGATCCTAAGGGCCATCCATTCCAACCCCATTCTGCCATGCAGGAACTCCCAGTCAAAGCACCCCCAACAGATGTCCATCCAGCCTCTGTTTAAAGACCTCTAAGGAAGGATACTCCACTACACTCAGAGGGAGTTTGTTCCACTGTTGAACAGCCCATACTGCCAGGACGTTCCTCTTAATGTTTTGTGCAACGTCATGTGAAATTGCTTCTTTTTCCGGGATATTAACGGGATAAACTCCCGATCTCCTTTGTGTGATATACTCATAATTCATTAGGCAGACTGAGGAGCCCACTTTTGGCAACAGATATGGAGAGCTGCTGCATGCTGGGGGAGGCCAGAGTTGTGCCTGCCACATGGTTTGCCCTGCGCTGTCCAAGCCAGCCTGCTGCCCTCCGGCATGGCAGGATTAAGGTAGGATTCTCTGCAAACTGTCTCCAAAGCACCAAAGGGTGCTGCGCTAGCCTTAGACGTAGGGCTAGCTTTGGCCGATTGGCCGACAGGCTAAAAGTGAAGTGAAATGCATGGGGGGAGGTGGGGGGAGCGAGTGAGAAACGAGAATAAAAGCAGAATTTGGAGCTTGCTAATAAGAGAGAGAACTTGATTCTTGTCATTAATTCCATTTTCCACTAATGAAAGGGTAACTGCATTACATCATGGCTGTAAATTTATGAGGGATAACGTCACTCCTTTTGCTGGCATGACAGTAACGCATTCTTGGCTTTTCTAGGTGTGGCCTCTCCAAATCGTGATGGAGCAGCGTGGCCACGTGAAAAAGTGTATAGGGCCCCGATAACTTTAATAACTATGTAGTAATGGCAACGTGAAGGTTTGCATGACATTGCCCTCTTCTCTGTGTGAAGGAGAAACAGCAAATAGCACCTTGGGGGATGCTTGCTGCTAGACACAAACTCCAGGAGGGGAGAAACGCAGGCTGCGATTTGCACTTTCCCTTGCAAACTGGAACGTCAAGCCACAGGTTGGCTGTAGGTTGAATTTCTAGTTTGGAAAGCAAACCCACTTTTCATGTCTGTATGCAATGGCAAACTCTGAACCTGGTTTGGTATAATTTCCGTCCAGCCTACCCTACCTTGGGGTGTTGCTTCATTTGTGCCATTCACAACCCAGTTTTTAGCACAGGCTCCTTGATCTAAGAGAGGGCATCCTTGCTGTGGCAGACACCGTCAGATAGCAGCGCCATCCTGATACAGCCTGCCAGTGTGCTTTTTCTTATATGAAATCTGAATTTAGCAAGATTTTAGTCTTCCAGTTACTTTAGGAATGCAGATCCATCCCAAAACCTCTCAGGACTGTCGTTTTCAAGTCAGATGCTGGATCAAAAACTGGCTTTTGCAGCTCCTTTTAAACCCAGTGTGCGCCAGTTTGCTGGATCCTCCTGTCTAAGTGCCAGGCTTTAAAAGATTTGCTTTGCCCACAGGCATGCCTGGATATACAAAGTGTAGGCTTTATTTTTATTCTAAACACATTTTGAAGAGTCACAAAAAGCATGTGAAGAGAACACACACACACCTTTTTTATCGTATCCCTTTCCTCGGATTTAATGTCACAAAAGCGAGATTTTACAGTACCGAAATTTAAAAGTAGGTGTGGGAAGGAAGAAAGGATGCGCAGTCCAGTGGGCCCTAAACAGAAGCCCCGTCTATGACATTTATAAAAATATAGTGAGACTGAGGCCTCATTCCCACTACCTTTTAAATTGGATCGTGAATCGGTTTGAACCGGTTCAAACAACCCTGGTACCCACTTAATCCGAATTATTTAAGTGATTCCGAGAGGGAGGCCATGCTCTAGACCCATTTAACCCGCATCTTTTTGGCACTTATTTTTTCAGCTTCTATTTTGATTAATCGATTCTGCACAAATGTGAACCTCAAGCGGATTGGAATGGATTCAAATTTTCCCTTCGGGCGGCTGGAACCGAATAATTTTGAATCGATTCATTCGTGAATGGGAATTACAAGTGGGTTATTTTGGAGGGGGAAAATGCAGTTGGGGAAAATGTAGTGGGAACCATGCTCTGCTGTCGAATTGATGCATTGATTTGGATTGCACATTGATTTATCTGTAAGTGGGAATGAGACCCGAATAGCTGGGTGGTTATTAGGGCTTTCACCAGCTAGCTTGATGATAATGAATTTTCATCTTTCCTTCCTTAGGGGGGGGGGGGGGGGGAAATCTGCAACAAAATGTTACACTGTACACTTAGCCCCTAACAGGAATGTTTCCATTCAGGGTTTTTTGCCAGCCAACCAGTCATGTCCCCATTCAGAATATCACAAGTTGAAGATAAAGTACATCTTGAAGTGATTTGAAGTAGTTCAGAAAGTAGTTCTGAAGATGCCAGCCACAGATGCTGGCGAAACGTCAGCATCCTACAATGCCAGAAGCTGCATCAAAGCCACGCTCCAGTCCAGCTTCTGGCCTCTTAAGATGTGTGTGTCATTTAAACTGTACCTCCAAAGTGACCTGAAGCAGCTTTATTTTGGCCTGTCTGTTTGGGCCCACAGTTACAGTTACACTGGTAAAGCAGTAATGTGCATCATGAGCACTCCTCATGAGGTTCCAGATGGAATATAACTTAGTTATTCCAAAAAAGGAGTTAACTACAAGGGATGTGTTATTATAGTTAGTTACTTCCATTATGTGTGAAAGGAGGAAGGGGGAAAGCTAAATGATGGTTGGCTGAGTGGCAGGAATCTGCTGAGGATTAATTGGGATAATAAAATGAATGCAATTTATTGCAAATGCATTGTCATTTTTTAAAACCAAATTAATAATAAGTGAGAAGTGTGCTGAGGATACTATGGGCAGCCAAAAGGACAATCAAATGGGTCCTAGAGCAGATCAAGCCAGAAATCTTCCTAGAAGCTACAATGACAAGACTTAGACTGTCATATCTGGTCATGAGAAGAAAAGACAATAATGTTAGGAAAGGTGTACACATCATGAGAAGGCATGAATTGCTGTAAAAGACAATATTAGGAAAGGTGGGGGGAAGTTGAAAGAGAGGAAGGCCACATGTTAGAAGGATGGACTTTATTAAATTGACTACGAATATGAGTTTGCAGGAGCTGGGCAGAGCAGTAGAGGACAGGAGGTCTTGGAGATGTCTCATCCATATGGTCGCCATGGGTCGAGATCGACATGAAGGCAGTTGACAACAACCAAAAAAATCCACAGATTGCTAACACATGCCACTGTGAGATCTCTGCAGTTAGGAAGCCACTTTAAAAGATACTAGTATTTTCTTGTCTCGCTGAATGTCAGTTTGGAAAGGGGGAAGGAGCACAGTGCTCTTTAAAATGAGGAGTAGGGATTTGTTTGTTTGTCCCAGTTCATTCATAGTAGCACCATTGAGGTGTGTATGTGGGGCGAGATGGGGAGACATTGTGACTGGACTTATTGTTTGAGCTTCCTGTAACTTAAAACTGCCGCAGGGCTAAAAAATCTAAGCCCTTAATTGCAACACTGTGCATTCTTCCCAAATGTCAGTCTGTAGCTGCAAATAAAACCATCCCGAACAAGGGCACCTTCGCTGGTTCCATCTCAGAGGAGGTTTGAGATCATGTGAGGATTAAGCAAAGCATTTTCTTCTCATGCAGAGTTTTTAACAAAGAGTAGTCAGCACTCTTCTGTGCTGTTTCGCTGCAAAAGAGACACTTCAAGAAACATCTGCGCTGCCACACAACAACCTACAACTCCCAGGCCTTGCACATTAACTCTCTCCCCCCCAGCTTTAAATTCAGTAAAGGATGGAGGCTATCAGTGAGCGAATGTAGAAACAAACTATCTTGACCCAACAGACATAGTCAAACATCTTATATTATAAAGCACTTACTGTATATACTCATATATAAGTCTAGAAATGTAGGTCAAAAACTGACCCAAAAAAACTTGAGTCAACGTATCCATGGATCAGTGTAAGTACTGTAGTTTAATTCTCATTTTTAAAAAGGTAACCTTCCCCCAGTGAAAGGCAAGAGTGTAATTTGTTCTGGAAACATTGATCTTGCTCTATTCTCTCAGCCAGCCAGCCAGCCTTTAAAGGGAGCACAAACTTATGTCTGCTGGAATTTCGTAAGTTCTTTGGCATTGTTTTCTTTTGCTTCATCATTTAGATCCTTGGTTACATGTCCCTAAGTTTCACCCTCGAGTTATCCATGGGTCATATAAAAATCCATAATTTTGGCCCCAAAAACCTGCCCTCGACTTATACATGAGGTCGACTTATAGTTGAGTATATACGGTAGTAGTTCATTTATCTGAGAAAAATACCCTTTCTGATCATGAAGGGTCAGGGCAGGCAGGTAATTCACACACATTACAAAAATTCGTAATTTTTTTTAATGCATAGGAGATTTGTACCCTAAAAACAAATATGGGGAGCAGGTCCAGGTGCTTCCAGATGCTTGAGAAAGTGTGGTGTTCACCATTTGAATACAAAATTGTCTTCATCGCCTTGGAAGATAAGCTATACCAAGAGATGGACAAGAAATCTGTCGGGGAAGCATGGCAGGGGGTTGGACTGGTTGGCCCTGGTGGTGTCTTCCAACTCTACGATTCTATGAAATTCTATGAAATGCCGCCTTGCTGAATCATCTCCTGAACTTTTCAGTGGCGTTTCAGATTACCAGTCATGGTTTCCTTCTCTTTTTAACAATGAAGGGAGGTTCTGTTTTGCTATTGGGTTTGTCTTCCTTGCTAGGTTGTTCTGTGATGTTGGTGCCGTTTCATCTGGTGGCATTTAATAATAACAATAAACTAAAACTTTATTTATATCCCACTTTCCTGTTGTCAAACAATCAAAGCGGCTTACATCTAAAAGTCTGTCCAGTACACAGTACATTGTATATATAATATCCCCATATTCCCCTTAGAAAAGAATTAAACATAGTACAGCTAAAATTAGTCAATTAAAAATAAATAAAAAACAAGACAATCACAGTAATAATCCAAGTAAAAATACATGATGGGAACGGGGATTGTGTTTGTCTTCATTTGGCTGAACGGTTCTATTCATGAAAGGTCTGCCGAAAGAGAACCGTCTTGACAGCTTTTTGGAAGCTGTCTAAGCTGGTCATTTGACTGATCTCCTCTGGCAGGGCGTTCCACAAAAGGTCCTCTGGGAGGTTATAGTCAGTTTTGATTTTATAGGTTGCAGTAAATTCCTCCCGGAGAACCTGAGGGTGCGGGGTGGATTATATGGAAGTAGGCAATCCCTTAGATAGGTTGGTCGCAGGCCATGTAAGGCTTTAAAGGTAATAACTTTGTACTGCGCCCGGAAGCCAATAGGCATCCAGGGAAGTGATTTCAGGATAGATGTTATATGGTCACTTCTGAGCACCTCAAGGATCCATGTGGTTTCCCATGCTATGGAGCATCTGCTGAAAGGTCACTGGGTGAAGTCAAGCTTGTTCTTGCCCTCTCAGAACCAAATCCCCCACGAACCCTCCATTCCCCATGTTACAAGTGTGACCTTACAAAAGAGTTGAAAATTTCAAAACTAGCACCGAGTGGCCTTATTAAAGAGCAAGGTTTCCTAAAACAAAAAGGCTATGTTCGTATTGGAATGCTGCAGACTCTGTGGAGGGCAAAAGCGACACTTCGTACATATGTAAGAATGTTTTCATTTGCCATTGGATTATTTCCAAAATGACATGAAAAAAAGATGAACTGACTTGGTCATAGTTGACGTTCTTAAGAAAATCAGTTACAGTCATGGTTGCTGAGGTTTTTTCACTTTCACTTACCTCTTTTATGGTCACCTTTTATTGCTGCTATTCAAAGTGTTCCTCTAATGGAAAACCAGCCCTGTGTATCTAAATGGTATCTCTTAAAGGCTTATTATCCTTCTCTCTATCCCAAAACCTCAAAGCAGAAATAATGTCTAGGATCCATGTGCGTGGCAGAGATAACTGCATACGCAACCATACCTTGGCTATTTCATTTTGAAGCAACTGAATCCCAGATGCAAAACAAAAACAACAACAAAAGCCCACAAATTCAGCCACAACAACCCTGTAAGGTAGGGGGTCAAAAAAGAAAAATGGTGCGTGATTTTGGCAGTAGAGCAAAATCAGGCCTGGATCGACTTTGGCTCATCAGCAAGATAAAGGAGAGGTGGGATACAAATAAATTTGTTATTATTGTTATCATTATTATTATTAAGAGGCAGCTGTTCCCTGGATGGTCAGATTTGCTAATTGTTAATTGAAAATTATTAATTATTTTGAGTATCTAACTCAAAAATGTCCCATTCTTGTCGATTTCAGCGCACTCGCTCCAAATATGGCAATATTTATACTTTCCATTTCTTGTTTTACAATATCTAGCTTCCCATGGTTCCTGCTTCTCACATGTTATGCAGCCTTGGAATTTCCTTTCACCTCTGAGCATGTCAGTAACTCAACCTCTTTTTGTTGGAAGAATTTTGCATGCACTTTCTCCCTCTCTCATTCTTATTCAAACTAACCAAGTCATTTAGGTTGCTCCCCCTTTGGGACTAAGAGACTCTCTCAAAGATTTCCTACTGAACTGCATGTTTTCCATCTTCCTCCTCTCTCCACTTTCTTTGGAAAGATGTTGAGATAAAGATTTCTTTTCACCTGAACTATTCACTAGCTAGATTAGGATACAGCTTTTATGTATATATAAATTAAGTCCATTAGTAAATTTTGCTTGAAGTCAAGCTACTTGTGTTGTTTTTGAGTCAGCCTCAGTTCTTAGGGAAGCATTTAGACAAAGGCACATTTTTGCTACTCTGCTGGTTTAAAGCTAGACCCTAAAAGGCTTGGCTTTGATATTTTTGATATTTAAATATTTTTGTTCCCTTGGAAAAGCCTTGGAAAACTTAAATGTGGGTTTTTCGGACTATGAGGCCTTATTCTAGAAGAGTTTATTCCTGACGTTTCGCCAGCACACGGCCTCATAACTCGAAAACCCCACACAAAATTATGGATGCTGGCCATGAAAGCCTTCGACTTCACATTACCCTACACACTTTGGCTTGAGTCCAGTTGTGTCATTACCCACAGTGTTACTCATGTCCTGCGCCCTTCCCTACTAGCTTGTTGAGTATCTTCTGAGCTGAGAGGCTCATCTTCTGGCATGGCCTCTTGTTTCATGTTGGATTGTCTCATCATAGCGTTTTCCTGGTAAAAAGCTTCAGGAGTGGTTTACTGGTTCCTCCTTCTGCACAGTTTTGACAAGTGCTAGCTCTGATGCCACTTCTGTTGTCTCTGAGAGATCCTCACCACTGTTACCCCCACCCCAACTACTGCTGCTCTTCATCAAAAGCCTGGCCAGATTTAGGGGCAGACAATCCAGCAAACTACAGAGAGCCTTCTTCTAGATGGAAATGGTGCACAGCATGTCAAGGTCTGTCTCATTCTTTGGGAAGGAATCACAGTTCACTGGGGTAGAAATTTTTTGTGTGTGTGCAGAGGCTCCAAGTTAGAGGGTGAGGGCTGAGCAAAATGAATTCTTGTGGGTCCTTCCTCTGTTAGTGGACTGTGGTGGCAGATGTGGTGATGATCCTCGTTGCTTAATGGAGGTCTGCCATTGTGAGAATTAAAACGATGGTTGGACTGAGACGTTTGGTGCTGCTTGCAAGAAATGGGCAATAAAATCTCTGTCTGCCTGCCTGCCTATCTAAGGACAGACAGCAGGAGGGATGACTTGGAATCATTATCTTGCAGCTTTAGTTGGATTCCACTACAATAGCTGGGTTTTTTAATTATTATTTTAAAGATGTACTTGATCATGTAGTACGTTCCTGGTTGATAGTTCCTGAGTGGACTCAACTACACAATGGGTGATAGAGCGCCAGCTAGACCTAGCTAGCGCCCCAACTTTCATTGTTAGTGACTTCAACAGATACTTGACATCACCTGTGGCATATTTAGCAAACGTGAAGTGCCAAAACATCAGAGAGCCTTTACTGTAGCACGATGCCATGCCCCCCTTCCGCTGTTCTTGAAGGCCTATATAAGAAGATCCCCTTCTCAGACAATGTCCCTGTGACTCTGGACAAATAGAGCCGACAGATCATGTATAACTCTAGTGCTCATACTACAGGGACATCTGCCTCAGCCTTATCTCACTTCTATAAACATCAAGGCCTCACCAGTCAATTTTATAGCTCTTTGCTGCTTTCTGACGCCAATCCAGATATAACATATAATGTTGCTAGATTCTGTACAGCTACAGTTAAAATCGGTCAGGTGATGATCTCCGCGGCTGGCTAGTACTAACTGTGCCCCACCTGACTGGATTTTAAAAGGATATTATTATTATTATTATTATTATTATTAACCTTTATTTATAAAGCGCTGTAAATTTACACAGCGCTGTACATACAATCTTTTTAATTGGACGGTTCCCTGCCCTCCTGTTTTTAGCCTCTGGTTTCTTTCTTGATAAGAGTTAGATTACTTGCATACTTTTGGGGTCAGTTTCTTTACTGTAAGTTCTAGACTTTTACATGAGTATATACATTTTTTAGGTTTGCAGCGACATTCTTGGCAAATGCATTCCTTATTTATAGATGCAGTAAATAAGAACATGAAAGCTTGACCAAACCAGAGAGAGAGCAAGCGCAAATTGCTTTTAAAATACAACGAAATTATCTGTTGTAAATGGGCAGCAAATGGCATTTCTGACATGAGTTCCACTTAGCTGCAGTTATTTCAAGTGCCAGCGTACTCGCAGTTAGCTACTTTAGCGCAATTTAACCCTGCCAGCTTTTTTTCCTTTTGTTTCTTCGTGTTTGTAACTGTCAAAGTTAGAACTATAATTTCTATTAATTGATGTTTATAATCAAGGGACACGTAATAAATTAATCACAATAATTAAGAGAGCAAAATTTAACGGAGACCATTTGGATAATTTTGAGTGATTTGGAAGTATGCCTAAGCTTTATTCTTTCCATGCTGCGCCTCTCTTCCAACAAGTTTACAATCAGTCCTCCTGTGATAAGTGTCTTTACAGTAGATTTAAAAAAGAGAATTTAGGAAGCAAACGCTGAAGTAAAATGGGGGGTTTGCTCGTAAGTGCCTTATTTGCTAGAACTCTGTAGGCTAAAGACTAGGCATAAAAGCTTGCCATCATTTTAGAGCTGCAGTGTAATTGTCTTATGGGGCCAGCACTTCATTTAATGCTCTTTTATGGAGAGCTTGGAAATATTATTTTGGGGACACAGCTTCGTAGATCACCTTGCTGGCATGGCTGGGTCCCATTCTGGGACATCTAGTCCAAAGATAATTTGTTTCAAGCTTTGAATTCTTTTTTTCGTAAGGTGGCAAGCTAGCCCTGCTTCTCCAACTCATACTGTTAACTGGGGCCCTTCCACATTATACTTATAGTGTATTAACTACACTATAGTTATAGTGCCGTGGTTGCATTTAGCTGATGTCCTTTGGTATCCTGGAATTTGCAGTTTGGGGAGAAATGTTTCGAATGGATTGCCAGAGAGTTCTAGTGCTTCATCAAACAAAAGACCCCAAAATTCTGTAGGATACAGGGATGACAGTTATGATGGAATCAACATGTTCTCATGGAAGGGTCCTTAATATCTGCCTTAAAGTTGTGCCGTGACATTACACCTCCTTGTGCATACTATTATATCTAGACACTTTTTGACGTTTCACTTTTCTGGAACCCCTGGCTTCCTTGGATTTCAGAAAGTACCATAGATACTCAGAATTTACTCCTGCAGTCCTATAGACCAATAGTGGTCAGAAGGTAGATCAGATTCTACTGGTAATTCTCTGAGTGACTTCAAATAGCTCAGCAAGGCCGTGACCATTCAAATGCCATATTGTGGATATAGCATGAATGTGTTGTGTGACTGGAATATCTTTTCCCTGAAGGACCTCAACATGTAAAATTCAGGAAGCTGATGTGGCATGCCTGTGATATGACATGCCTGGAGCTGATATTTTCTCCAGACTAGTCAGGGACCTTGGCAAGGATAATTCTGAAGCTGCTCCGGAATTGCTGCCAGGCATGAAGCGCAGAAGGAGTTCAACAAATCCAGGAGCCCCATAGACACCTGGGTTTGACTTCTGTGAGGGTTGTTATGTAGTTGTGGAGATCTGGCTTCATATTTTTAATACTTCGGTCTCAGTACTGATGCAATCAATCCTTGTTTTGTTTAGGAGCAGAGCCCAAGCAACCAGACATCAATAGCAATGATGCAGGAACCCCAAGAAATGGTAGAAGAGACTGTGACTGTGGAGGAAGATCCAGGCACCCCTACATCTCATGTTTCTATTGTGACTTCAGAAGATGGGACCACAAGAAGGACCGAGACTAAGGTAGGATCAGCAAATTTTGGTCTTTCTTTGCTTATCTCAACTGTGTAACTGTAGGATAGTGGACTTGTTGGATTCCTGATCAAGCATTCTGGAGATGCCACAGATTGAACTCTGGATCCTGAATGCAACATATATGCTCCAACATTGATCTTCGCGAACCATACTTTTTGTTTGGTGGTGGAAAGGCAAAGAAGATGCAGTGATTCAGTTTTGTAGAAAATTTTTCTGCATATGCCACATGCCACTCAAATCGTTTTGAATTAGGAATTGGCCACCTTTGATTCTCTCACTTATCTTTTTAGCCAAACTGTACTTGCACTGGATCAGTCTACTAGCTGAAATCAACACATAATTCTTTACTGATGGCTAACGTTATTCCTTATTAACATTATTCATTTAAGAAACAAGATGTTTGAATAGTGAATAAAGTATGCATCTTGGCAGGATGGCATGGCGGTGGGGAAAAGATCCATGAAAAGATCCAACTTAACTGAACAGGTTGTAAGACAAATCCTCAAGCATTATGACAATGGTTCCCAACCTGACAGTTTTCATATCTTAGACTCCCACTACTCCTGTTATGGGCAACAATTGTGTTCTGGGCCATGTAGTCCATCTAGAGAAGAAAAAATCCCTCAGATGGAGGGAACACACCTTTAAGATGTCAAAAAAGGCAATTTTTGAAGGAGCCAAGAATAAGATGTTCCCCTAGGAGTCAGTGTTGACATGCCATGCATGCCATACTCTGCAAATCTCGTCTGTTCTGAAAACTGGTAGTTTTATTGTTTAAATCACTGAACTATTCCAGGATAATCCAGTTATTCAAGGATAATTCAGTGAATTAAACCATTACAATTACAAGTGTTCATTACAATGGCTTAAATACCCCAGTTTCTTAATATCGTACATTATCACATTAATTTTCAAACTAGTTGTCCAAAGTTCTGCTAATAAGGTTCCTGGTCATGCAGAACTTTCTAACTGTGTTTGGATGAATGGTGATACCATACCTGTTCCAGTTGTCCTAGAAATCCCAGGCAGGTCATGGGTGGATGGCTTGGGGCTGTAGTGTACTTCCCTGTTCTTCTCCACAGACAATTATAGGGGCTATACAGATGGGCGGCATGCAGCCGCCCCTTTTTGCCCCGGATTGGGGCTACAGCAACTGCATGCCACAGCCTCCGGAGGACACACAGAAGCCGCGAAAAGCAGCTTCTTTTTAAGGTCCTGGAAGGGGCGTCATGGGAGCATCATAGATGTGCTGGCACTGCACCATTTGGGTTCTGCGCCACAGTGGCGTCATGATGGCACGTGCTGTATAAACGTGCATGCAGAAAAATAGCGCCATGGGTTGGGGTCACAGCATCAAGCATGCGGACGCTACACCCTAACTCCACTCACAGGCCATCACAAAATGCCGGTCTGTATCCCCCCATAGTTAACCTTTTTCCTCATTTTTTAAAAAAAATATATATTTATATGCTTTATGGTCCGTAACACAACATATATAATAAAACTTTACAAAATATTATTATTATTAGATCACATACTTTTGGGGACCCTCTCCTTCCCCTCCGATGGCTGTGACCAAGTAAGTTAGTACCCAGTACCCATAATGTGGAATATCTTATTAATACTTTCTCTAACTTCGTTGTACCCCTTTTCAGCTTTAACCCCATTTTTCCCACCAGACCATTTTGTTTATTTGACCATTACATTTTCCTTTTCTTAAATATTCAAATCAAAGAGACTCTGCAATATAACGGGACCAATTTTTCCCTCCCCGATATTGTTTATTTTTCTATCCCAATGCTATTACGGCATGGGCCCTTAACAGATGGTTTTTATTATGTAACCTTCTCTTTTATTCAATCTGAATTTTCTCCAATTCCGAGTTAAACAATTCTCCTTCTCAAATTGAAAGTTTCTCCCCACCATCCTGTTTATCTCTTGTACAATATCTAACTAGAAATTTTGTACATAGGGGCTCTCCCACCACACACGAATGTATGTTCCTTTTTGACCACATCCATGCCAGCAATGTAGTTAACATATGGAATTCTTGGACACAACATGTGTCTAGATCGAGTGTAGTGTCTAGAAGATCAAAGGAAGAAATAGTGCCACTGTATTCTGTTTTGGTCAGGCCTCACCTGGAATATTGTGTCCAGTTCTGGGCACCACAATTCAAAAAGGACATTGAGAAACTGGAGCGTGTCCAAAGGAGGGTGACAAAAATGGTGAAGGACCTGGAAACCATGCCCTATGAGGAACGCCTTAGGGAGCTGGGGATGTTTAGCCTAGAGAAGAGAAGGTTAAGAGGTGATATGATAGCCCTGTTTAAATACTTGAAGGGATGTTATATTGAGGAGGGAGCAAGCTTGATTTTTGCTACTCCAGAGACTAGGACCCGGAGCAATGGATGCAAGCTACAGGAAAACATTCTCACAAATGGCAGTTTTTGAAGACTATTTGCACTTTCGGATTTATTTGTTGCAAAGCATGAACCTTTTGTGCAGAAAATGTTATTTAGCGTGCCAGAAGCATCCATTTTTAATGCAAAATAGGTCCTGCGCTGAAAATATTCTTGTCCTTCCAGGGTCCTCTTCATCAGGGTTTCTTGGCACTCAGGAATGTCATTTTTCATCTATCCTTCAAATATCTTGGAATATTTTTTTCATCCCAACTGTCAGCGTCCTTCAAAGTCTATCATTTGACAGAATATAAAACGTTTTTAAAATCTAAAAGCAGAAACGTGTGTATAGTTTGGGTTCTTTGGGCATGTAAGTTAGGTCTTTGTGTCTCATTGTGCCAATCCCTGCCAGGTGTCTGAAGTGCTACATTCCCAGCCTGAGACAGGTTGACTGCTCCATCTACTATTTTGCAAGAAGGAGGCGATAAGAGGAATAAGAATAATAAGAATACGGAGTTCTTTCGCTCCTTCATGCCAGCGTGTTTTTCTGTTTTTCTGCTTTTGTTTGTAGTACTGCCAGTGATGCCCTCGCCTTGAAGCTTCTTTTAACTTGCATTTCAGATTCATGAACTAGAATTCCCATTTCTTTCATGAGCTGTACAGAAGTTGGATATTTCTTTGCAAAGTTTGCTGTTTGAAGATCCTGGGGAAGCCTAGTTAAAGCAAATAGCCTCAACCTGGGAGCACAGCAACTTCTCATATAACCTTTGCTTGCTTCTGCCTTCTCTCCTATCAGAGCGGACCTGATTGCACTGAGACAATAGAAATAGAAGAGATTCAAAGGAGGAGAGAGCAAGTGAGCGAACCATTTAAAGCAAAACCCAAAGCACCTTCTATTAGTAATTGCTTTCCAATCATTTTTGCTCTTTTTCTCTAACCGGGCTAGTATCCTGCCTAGTTTTCGTTTAGCGTGCAAAGGGACTGTTTGGGATGCACTGCCCTGCTCATCTTCACAGTCTCTCTTGGAAGCCAATCGTGTTTGCATGTTAAAACAATGAAGGTCACTTTGGGCAGGGAAAGTGCAAACTGTTTTAAGTTTCCCAGCAGACAAAATGTGCAGCAGATTAAAGGAAGCCTGCCATGGCTTTGTTTTTCTTTTTATTAAAGGCTAGGGCTCTCTGAATAAGAAAAGAGACAGATGAAACTACCTCTTTTAAAATAAGTCAATTACGCTCTCCCACTCTCCCCCCTTTTCACTCCTTTATCTTTATCATTGTTTGTAGAAAATTCTTTTACATCCCCACCTGCATGCAGAGAACGGAGAGCCAGCATTGATTTGCATAACCTCCTTTTGTGGGCTGTTAACACTTTTAAGAACACTGATGTGCACATTTCTGCAACCCATATTCATCGCAGGGTTGCTGTGGGTCGCATCGTCAGGAATTGCTCAGGCAATTGCTCATGTCATCCCTCCACATTTGCGGCTTTGACTTTTGTGGATTTGATTATTCATGGATTTTATTAGTATGTTCTCTCTAGGAATTTCTGGGTCCTCCAGCTTGACTCTGTGGTCAACGTCCACTAGAAGTCGCACTACAGGACCTAGAGGTTCCTAGAAAAAACATTTCTCTAGGTATTTGGAAATCCTCCAGTGCAATTCTATGGTCGGCATCCAGCAGATGTTGACCACAGACTTGTGCTGGAAGACCTAGAGATTTCTAGAGAGGTGTTCTCTCCAGTTAAAAATAAAACCCAGTGTTTTGTTATTTGTGGTTTTTCCACTTTCACAGGGATCCTGTGCTTCTAACCCCAGCAAATGTGGAGGGTCCACTGTACACAGTAAATATCTCAGGGCCTTGGGCCTCTCTGCACCATGAGGAGACATTAAACCTGCTACTGTATCACAGCAGTGGAGAACCTTTGGTCATCTAGATATATCAGACACCTAGCAGGTCTCCCCAGTCCAAAAGGTTTGGAGGCACTAAGGTTTCCCACTGCTGTGGTACCAGATTGTAAGGCTTGACCTGAAACTTTAAGACTTTGATCTCCTTTTGCCAGGACTGGGGTGTAAGTAAGCAGTCTGAGATGAGCCAGGAGACATTGGACAAACTAGTAGTCAGGAACAAAGTATATGTCAAAACCAAAGGACAAGTCAGGAGCCAAGATCAAAGACAATCCCAGGGTACAAGAACATGCAAGAGTTTTGTTGTTGTTGTTATTGTTAGCTGCCCTTGAGTCGATTCCGACTCATGGCGACCCTGTGGATGAGACGTCTCCAAGAAAGCCTATCCTCCACTGCCCTGCCCAGATCCTGCAAGCTCTTGTCCATAATAACCCCGCTATCCATCTGGTTTGTGGTCTTCCCCTCTTTCTCCTACCCTCTGCCTTTCCTAGCATTATTGTTTTTTCTAGTGATCCATGCCGTCTCATTATGTGGCCCAAGTACGATAGTCTCAACTTGATCATCATAGGTTTCAAGGAGAGCCCTAGTCTGAACTGTTCAAGAACCCATTTGTTTGTCTTCTTGGCTATCCATGGTATCTTAAACACTCTTCCCCAGTACCACATTTCAAATGAGTGTCATGGACTGCCCTAGGCCTCACTTTGAGGCAGAGGACTTAGACTCTGAAGATATGGAGAAGGCTGAGACAGGAGCAGATCTGGAGCTGCCTGGATCTACAGTCTCAGAGGAGGCTTGGGAAGCTCCATGGACTCTAGGCTGCAAGTGCTAGGACCTGTGGAGCAAAGGCAGGTCAAGGAGTCTTTGAGGCATTCTTCCAGGCTAGAAGCCAAGAGGAGAGCTAATAGGTTTCAGCTGAGAGAAGCAGAGGCCTTTTAAAAGACCTCCAGCTGCAGAGATTCTTTGTAGTTGTGTTGTTTCTGTGTTCCTTACTCTTTGATTCAAGACTCTGGTTATTTGAGCTCTGGACTTGTCGTGTGTTCTTGCCTCTGCCCTTTGCTGTGACTGACTGACTGACTGTTATTGGGTGATCTTTGGACTGGACTCTTCCTTTGTATATTCCCCTGTTGTGCTGCCCTCAGTAGAGGTAACCAGGACAATGAGTTGATTTTCTTTCTGTCTGCTTCCTTCACTGTCTCACCTGGCCTGAACGATTCTGACTTGTTAATGTTGCTTCCTCCTATCTTCACTCCTCCTTTTTCTGAGTCTAATTCTGCATTTCTTATGATGTTTTCAGCATGTAAGTTAAACAAGTAAGGTGATAGGATGCAGCCTTGCCTGACCCCTTTTCCTATTGCGAACCACTCTGTTTCCCAGAATTCTGTTCTGACGATGGCCTCTTGTCCTTGGTACAGATTCCTCATCAGGACTGTCTGATGTAGTGGCACCCCCATATCTTTGAGTGCATTTCATAGCTTATCTTGATCTATACAATCAAGAGTTTAGGAAGATCTTATTACCCAAGTGTGAATAGTATTTGAAGCCCTTTTATACCTGTTGCTGTCCACAATGATTTGATGGCCAGTCTGGATGGCAGAGCCAGTCCAGAGCCTGGTGGCACTTCACTGACAAGACTGCCACCCACAATTTATTGGTTCTTCACATGCGGTAGTATACAAAGATCTAGCCGTTGGCAACATCTTAAATGAATGGGATGGAGTGTGCATATAAGAATGCACATATACAAAAATCATAGAATCGTAGAGTCGGAAGAGACCCCAAGGGCCATCCAGTCCAATCCCATTATGCCATGGAGGAACTCTCAATCAAAGCATCCCCGACAGATGGCCATCAAGCCTCTGTTTAAAGATCTCCAAGGAAGGAGACTCCATTATACTCCAAGGGAGTTTGTTCCACTGTCGAACAGCCCTTACTGACAGGAAGTTCTTCCTCATGTTGAGCTGGAATCTCTTTTTCTGGAGCTTGCATCCATTGCTCCGGGTCCTATTCTCTGGAGCAGCAGAAAACAAGCTTGCTTCCTTCTCAATATGACATCCCTTCAGATACTTAAACAGGGCTATCATATCACCTCTTCACCTTCTCTTCTCCAGACTAAACATCCCCAGCTCCCTAAGTTATTCCTCATAGGGCTTCATGATTTCCAGACCCTTCACCATTTTAGTCGCCCTCCTTTGGACATGCTCCAGTTTCTCAACCTCCTTTTTGAATTGTGGTGCCCAGAACTGGACACAGTATTCCGGGTGGAGCCTGACCAAAGCAGAATAGAGTGGCTCTATGACTTCCCTTGATCTAGACACTATACTTCTATTGATGCAGCCTAAAATTGTATTGGCCTTTTTAGCTGCCGCATCACACTGTTGACTCATGTTCAATTTGTGGTCTACTTGGACTTCCAGATACCTTTCACACATACTATATAAATCTCTCATTCAGCCAGGTGTCCCCCATCCTATATCTAAAGATCTTTCCAAGACTATAAAGATCTTTCCAAGGCTATTGACACAATCACTCCCAAGCGTCCTTTCCAGCTCGCTCCGAATCGAAATCCTTGGTACACTGAAGATCTTAGAAGGATGAAGTGGGCTGGGCAACGACTAGGGTGTTGCTGGCGGTAGACTCGACATTTATCTGACAAGACACGTCATAGGACTTTTCTTAAAGCCTATCGAGTGGCAATAGCTGCAGCGAAGAAGTTTTTCTACTCTGCATCTATTGCGTCTGCAAAGTCTCGTCCAGCAGAGCTTATCAAGGTGGTTAAGCAGTTGACTCAATCTCCTTCCACCTTGAATCCTCTTTTTCAATCCACGAGAGCCTGCTGTGATGTTTTTAACAACCACTTTGCAGATAAAATCTGTCAGATAAGGGCCGACTTAGACGCCGGCATTAGCACAGAGTCAATGAGAGAGATTATCTTGGATCAATTTCAGTCTATGAGTACTGATGACGTAGACAAGCTGCTTGGTAAGGTAAAAAAGACCACCTGCCCTCTCGATCCCTGTCCATCTTGGCTGGCCATCCAGGGAGGTGAGGCAACTCTGAAGTTGTTACAATCTATAATTAATGCCTCCTTCAGGGAAGGTTGTTTTCCATCTAGTCTAAAATTAGCAGTGGTAAAACCCATTCTAAAGAAACCTTCCCTAGATCCCCTGGACAAAAACAATTATCGGCCAGTATCTCTTCTTTCCTTTTTGGGTAAGGTGATTGAGAGGGCGGTTGCAAACCAGCTCCAAGCAGTCTTGGATGACACCAATTATCTCAATCCATTTCAAAATGGCTTCAGGTTGGGATACGGAGTTGAGACTGCCCTGGTCGCCTTGATCGATGATCTCCGTCTGTGCATCGATAGGGGAAGTGTGGGCCTGTTGGTGCTCTTGGACCTCTCAGCGGCTTTTGATACCATAGACCATGGTATCCTTCTGGAGCGCTTGAGGGAACTAGGAATTGGAGGCACTGCTTTGCAGTGGTTCTGGTCCTATCTCTTGGACAGGTTCCAGATGGTGTTGCTTGGCGACAGTTGTTCGGCCAAAAGGGAGCTCAGTTCGAGTGTCCCTCAAGGCACGGTACTGTCACCAATGCTATTCAACATTTGCATGAAGCCGCTGGGTGAGATCATCCGGAGACATGGAGCGGGGTGTTATCAGTACGCTGATGACACCCAAATCTATTTCTCTATGTCTCGGACTGTTTCAGTGACCAAGGAGGGCATCTCTCCTCTGAATGACTGCTGGAGGTCGGTAATGGATTGGATGAGGGAAAATAGATTTAAGTTGAATCAAAACAAAACGGAGGTACTCGTGATAGGTAACCCCAACCCGGGTTTGGAGATATGTTCGCCAGTCCTAGATGGGGTCACACTTCCCCTGAAGGACTGCGTCCGCAGCATGGGGATACTCCTGGATTCGTCACTTCATCTGTCCTCTCAGATTGATGCAGCAGCCAGGAGTGCCTGTTATCAGCTTCGGCTGATATGTCAGTTGAGCCCCTACCTGGAGTGGTAGAAACAGTTGTACATGGCCTGGTAACCTCTTGTCTTGATTTCTGTAATGCGCTCTACATGGGGCAACCCTTGTGCCATGTCCGGAAGCTTCAACTGATACAAAACATGGCAGCCAGACTGGTCACCGGAAAATCTAGGTTTGACCGATTTACACCTATTCTAAAGTCATTACACTGGCTGCCTGTCAGCTTCCGGGCTCAGTACAAGGTGTTGGTTATCACCTACAAAGCCCTACATGGCCTGGGTCCAGTCTACTTGAAGGAACGCCTCCTCCCATATAATCCTTCCTGTACACTCCGTTCTTCCGGGAAAAATCTTTTACATCCAAAAAAGACCAGATTGGCGGTGACTTCCTGGAGGTCTTTTTCTGCTACGGCTCCAAAAGCTTGGAATGACCTGCCGGAAGAGATTCTCCAATTATCCTCATTGGAGGCTTTTAAAAAAGCGACAAAAACCCTTCTCTTCCGGCAGGCCTTCCCTGAGTGATAACCGCCCAGAACTGATTCTATCCGTCCTTCCTCCTCTATCTCCTCGTCATTCACGAATTGTAAAATCTTGTGATATTGTATTGCATTGTTGTATATTTTAATCATGTTTTATGTTAATTTTATAGTTTGGGAGGGAGAGTTAGGTCAGGGTTTTGTGAGTTTTATTGTTTTTATATTGTATCATAAACTCTGTTGTTACCTGCCTCGATCCCCAAACGGAAGAGGCGGTATATAAATAAATTTATTATTATTATTATTATTATTATTATTATTATTATTATTATTATTATTAACCTTTATTTATAAAGCGCTGTAAATTTACACAGCGCTGTACATACAATCTTTTTAATTAGACGGTTCCCTGCCCTCCCGCTTACAATCTAAAAAGACATGACACAAAAGGAGAAGGGAGTGGTGGTGGGGAAGGGGATGAGGTCCAGCAGTTCCTCTCTACCTCCGAGGCCTGGAGCAAGGCAGATGGGCTGGAGGGAGGGCTTGGCTTCATAATGGATGGTTAATCTTCTTCCAGGGAGGCCTGTTGGAGTTAGCCTGCCACTCTAGTAGGAAAATACATATAAAGTACATAGCAATACAGGAAATGGTTCGATAAAACAGGCAACAAAAGAACATCAAATAACAAGTGACAATTATGCAATGTCTGGGAAAGCTTCTCTGAACAGGATGGTCTTCAACTCTTATTATTCATTAGTTATTATTATTATATCTATGCATTTCATTTTTCTGCCATAAGTACAGCACCTTACATTTTTCTGTGTTGAATATCATTTTGTTAGATTTGGCCCAGCCTTCCAGTTTATTCAGGTCATTTTGAATTTTGATCCTGTCCTCTGGAGTATTAGCTATTCCTCCTAATTTGGTGTCATCTGCAAATTTGATATGTATGCCCCCAATTCTGTCCTCCAAGTCATTGATAAACATGTTGAACAGCACTGGGCTCAGGACAGAACCTGAAAGGATCATCTGGAAACAGATGGATTTATTCATTTCTCTTTCAAACCTACGCATAGGTGCGGGTGAAAGTGGTGATGTGATACTGATTCCCAACCTCCCCAGTAGCGACCACTTGTCCACCTTGTTTCAGCTTCTTCAGAACGGAGATGCCTGGCTTCCTTGGACTCCTTCTTTTTCAAAGTTAGGCCATTATCAACCAAAGTGGGCATCAGGGAGTAAGGTTTGACCTTCCAGATTCATTGGCCTTGAAAGGTCACATGCTTTCATAGCCCCCTCTTAACAAGGTAATGGCTTGCACCTTTTTGGCCCGATAATTTTAGTCTATATGTCAAAAGCAAGCACTCAGAAATGTCAAAATGCTTTTATCCTTGAGTGCTTTCTCCTTACCTATATTCTGTTTTTATGACACAATTCTGACAAAAAAAATCTTTCCAGTTTTTTGTAAGCTTCTATAAAATATTTAATATGAACAAGAGGAGGAAAGGGGAAGAAGCCCATCTTTCTAACTCAACAGTGCAGAACTACTGATGGAGCCTGATGGCTCCAGTTCAGCAAACTGGTTTCTGTGATGTTAATGTTTCTTCATTTTTCCACTGTCAGAGCAACTTGTTCAATCACCCCAATGTTTAAAACAGGTCAAAGGAGTGGAGACAGATTGTTTAAACTTCATTTAGGTGCCCCCTTCCCGAAATACATGTTAAGCCAAAATGGCAGCATGGAGTACTCTTGAGACCAATGTGGTTTGGCTACTGTAGCTCACCACTCTATGATCTCTGTCTTTTCTCAACATTTATGCAGCACTCTATGGCCAAAATTAGTTTCCTATTTCTTTGGCCTGACCACATCCCTCTTTAAGTCCTAAAATCCCTCAACTGGCCTTCTGCCAGTTCCCAGATTGTACACAAGCTGCTCATCTTTACCATGAAAATCCTCCTTGACCTCCTTTGTCACACATTGCTACTGGTGGCTTTTGCTTTTCCAGTTTGTCGTCCTTGGTTGTCTAAAGCTCTGTTTCATCAAATAACGCTGCCCTTTCATTGGCACTATAGCATGGGAGGAAAGAGTTAATATTTCTCCCAACAGTTCCAGCAAGTGCTACTTGCACTTCTACTCCCCTAGCTTGTCATAGTCCTAAGGCAGCTGACTATAGAAGACATACCCAGCCTAGTCATATTGGACAAGGCAGAGGCTGTTGAGAGCAATGCTGGCTGAGGAGCACTCTTCTGAAACTTTATGAAGTCTTGCTGGTCTGGTGCTTTTCTCATGGTCAGGACCAAGCTTTCCAGTGACAGTGAGTCCAGTAAGGTAGCCCACTCACCAGTTCATCTCAGGTGATCCTCCATCTCTGATCTGGTGCCTTGTCTGCCTGGTCCCTGAACTACTGTTTTCTGTCTCTCAGGAGTGAACCTTGGAATCTGTCAGTGAGCAAAGAGACCCTGGGAAGTCTCATCCAGCCAGTCCCTCTCTATGTAGAATGATGGTCTTCATTTGAAAGCCAGGTTGAACTTTGAGAAGAGGCTCTCCTGGCTTGGTATTACAACTCTGCCAGTTGCTCTGGGCCAGTGTGCCAGCTACACAGTTATAGCAGTTGACGCCACCTTAAGTATCCTGGCTCCATCACACGGTTTCCTGAGATTTGTGGTTTGGTGAGGTACTTAGAAATCTTTGCTTGAGAGCTCTAATCCACTCCCCTGAATAGACTTTCTAGGAGAGAATCATGACTATACCTTACCAAACTACAGATTCCAGGATTCCATAGGATGATGCCATAATAATTACAGAGGTATTAAACTATTACAGTGGTATAACTTAGATATAAAGGTAAAGGTAGTTCCTTGACATGAATGTCTAGTCGTAACAGACTGTAGATCATGGGGCTCATCTCCATTTCTAAGCCGAAGAGCCAGCGTTGTCTGAGGACTGCTCTGGTGGTCATGACTGCACCGACAGTTACCTTCCCACTGAGAAGTGGTACCTATTTATCTACTTGTATTTGCATGCTTTCGAACTGCTAGGTTGGCAGAAGCTGGGACTAGTGACAGGAGCTCACCCCATCATGTGGCACTTGGGCCTTGAACTGCCAAACATCTGGTCTTCCAGTCATCAGAACTGGCATCTTATCCACTAAGTTCCGCATCCCTTATAACGTAGATATACTCTTGGTCTTACTTACAGACCAAATTCAGGGTCCTGAATCTCCAGTACCACAGTCTCTCAATCACTACCTTCTGGTCTGCATGAAATTCTGAACATGTTCTGCCCTAGAGCTACTTTATCCAGTTGTCTCACCTTATGCATCATTGACTTGATGGTGATCAAGGTCAAGTAGGAATGATAGACTCCACAATGGGACAGGATATCTGCTGTTTCTTCTTCGTGGTCTCTGCGAATCATACAAATGGGTTTCACTGCGCCTGTGCAGTGCTGCTCGGAACCTACTGGAATCACTGGGCAGAGTTAACTCTGCAACATATTGAAACTTTTTGGCGGTAACTCCGCCCACCCGTTATAAGGCCCCTGCCTTCCCGCTCTTTTCCCTAGTTCCTTTTTTCCGCCGCGCTAGCTGCTTCAGAGAACTTTGCTTTGCTTTGCTTGCTTGGAATCACTTTCGCTTTTTGACCTCGGACTGTATCTTGACCATTCTTTGTCTCCCGCCCCTGGTAACTTCGGACTTTCGGACTGTTGACCTCGTTTATGGATTCTCCCATTGGCTTTGACGACTTTGGAAAGGCCTGCGCCTTTCAAGAAGTGCGACATTTGCGGGGGCAAGGTGCCCGTCCAGGACCCGCACTCCTCCTGCCTGCTGTGCCTTGGCAAGAACCATGA
>NC_056531.1:10220655-10221845 GCF_019175285.1 Sceloporus undulatus
CCCCCCCTTCCCTCTGCCAGCATTAGACTGGCACGAGGTTGTAATGTTTTTAATATGTCTAGGTTTTATTGTAATATTGTGATATGGTTTCTTTGTATATTGTATTTGCTTTGATGTATATTGTACTGTTAACTTTGTTGTGCACCGCCCTGATTTGAAGAAGGGCGGTATAAAAATAAAACTTTTATTATTATTATTATTATTATTATTAATGGGACTGGAGCATCCACAGATTTTGTTATCCATGGGGGGTCCTGGAACCAAACCTCAGCGGATAACAAGGGACCACTGTATATATACACACAGAGAGTAAAATAAAATGTAATTTAATACAGTGAAATTGACATCGGCGACAAGATGTTGTTGAATACATATTGAACACAGTACTATATTTTTAAAGATACCTATAGAGATACTTTAGAAGGCTCAAAGACACAACCTTTGAGAAAAAATAACTGTCAGAGAGGGCAGACCACCAGAGTTGGAGGCAACCGCATCTAATCCACAGCCTTCTTTACAAGGTGTAAGTAGAGTTTAGAAAAGTAGTAGTAAAAAACCCCCCTCCCAGAATGGCTCAGCATGCTGGCTAGATGAGCCCGAGACTTGTAATAATAATAAAAAAGCTGCCTTTTCAAGATATAAGTATAATTAGCAATAATCTAAATGAAAGAATGGTATCTGACTTTGATTTAGAATGGCTGAATAATACCATGCATTCCTACGCTGAGAGAAAAGGGCTGCCGAGTTTTGGAAAACGAACTTTGTGCAATTTTTTATTTCAAATGAAGCTTTTCAGCAAACGCAGGCCAGGATGATTTCAGACATAATTAATCTGAGATGAGAAGTCTGCCAAATATTGCTCTTGTCTCCCCATGTGATGCAAGGTTTAAAAGTTCCTAACAAAACTAATCTGCACTGAATCTTTCCTCAAAGGCTGCAGGCGGATCAAAAAGCCTTAATCACTGCTGATCCCTCCTTTCTGTCACTGAACAAATAGTTTTCAGGGAATGAGTGCGGGTCCTTGTTCTGAATCTTTTTTGTTTTGTTTGTTTCCAGGGAAAATAATTTTGCCTATAAAGTGCAGATATTGTGACAGAAAATCACTCTCCCTGGGCAGGCTGTTGGCAACAATGGTTTCAGAGGTTTCTGAAAGGAGGAGGAGGAGGAGGAGGAGGAGGAGGAGGAGGAGG
>NC_056531.1:10221945-10244075 GCF_019175285.1 Sceloporus undulatus
GAGGAGGAGGAGGAGGAGGAGGAGGAGGAGGAGGAGGAGGAGATGATGATGATGATTGATGACTGTTAGTTTTCCTGGACCTTTGTGAGGAAGAGTGGGGTATAAATTCAATAATGTAAATCTACATAAACATTTTGCATCCTCCAGTGGCCAGCTCCAGTATCTTTGTGTCATAGAATCCTAGAGTTGGAAGAGATCCTGAGGGCCATCTAGTCCAACCCCATTCTGCCATGCAGGAACTCTCAATCAAAGGATCCCCGACAGATGGCCATCCAGCCTCTGTTTAAAGACCTCTAAGGAAGGAGACTCCACCACACTCCGAGGAAGGAGTGTGTTCCACTGTCAAACAGCCCTTATTGTCAGGAAGTTCCTCCTAATGTTGAGGTGGAATCTCTTTTCCTGTAGCTTACATCCATTACTCCGGGTCCTAGTCTCTGGAGCAGCAGAAAACAACCTTGCTCCATCCTCAATATGATATCCCTTCAAATATTTAAACAGGGCTATCTTACCCTTCTCTTCTCCAGGCTGAACATCTCCAGTTCCTCATAGGGCATGGTTTTCAGACCCTTCACCATTTTAGTCACCCTTCTTTGGACGCACTTCAGTTTCTCAACCTCCTTTTTCAATTGTGGTGCCCAGAATTGGACACAATATTCCAGGTGGGGCCTGACCAAAGCAGAATAGAGTGGCACTATTTCTTCCCTTGATCTGGACACTATATTTCTATTGATGCAGCCTAGAATCACATTGGCCTTTTTAGCTCTCGCATCACACTGTTGACTCATGTTCAACTTGTAGTATATGTGGACTCCTAGATCCCTTTCACACATAGTCTCCTAAAGCCAGGCGTCCCCCCCATCCTATATCTATGCATTTCACATGATCATGTACTTCTCTTTCTCTGTCCATGGGTCCAAAGCCTTTGGTTGAGAACTCCAGTCATAGCTGCTGCTTACTTAGTAGACTCTTCTGAGAAGATTTGTACTGTATATACTCATGTATAAGTCTAGAAATTTTAATCAAAAATTGACCCCAAAAAAACTGAGTTGACTTATCCACAGGTCAATGTAAGTACTGCACTTCAACACTTATTTTAAAATGAGCCATTCACTGGTAAAGAGCAAGAGCGTAACCTGTCCTGGAAGCACTGACCCCCCTCTAGTCTCTCATCCATCCAGCCTTTAGGATGAGCACAAACAGTTGTACCTGATGGAATTTTGTAAGTTCTTTGGCATTGTTTACTTTGGCTTCATCTTTTAGATCTTTAGTTATATGCCCATAAGTCTGATATCCAAGGGTCATATCAAAATCCATAATTTTCTCCCAAAACCTGACCTTGACTTATACGTGAGGTCGACTTACAGCTGAGTATATACAGTGGTCTTTTAAAGGCCAGATCTGCATGGGCCAGGATACTCCAGAGGCAGCCCAGAGTATCCTGGCCCTACATCTGCTCCAACCTTCCCCCATTACCTGGCCGACTGTTCTCATGCCATGGTGTCTGTCCTCATGAGCATCCCACTGAGCCACTACCATGGGTTACTTACTTCTGAGGTCAGAATGAGGCACCCAGCTTCAATCATATGGCTGGTTGCTTAAGGAGTTAGACAGGGATGCATTATGGCTCCCACCCTATTTAATTTATATGTTAATGATATCCTTGGCTTTCTTTCTTCAACATCGGTCTTGAGCATACGCGGATTTTGGTATACGCGGGGGGGGGGGTCCAGAATGGATCCCCCGTGTATACCAAGGGCCCACTGTATATATTTTAAAACATTTGAAGAGTGTGAGACACCGCTTCTGGTCCAGAATGTGCCAGGTGTCATCTGGACTGCTTGCACCAGAACTGGGGTTTGGGCTGCACATCCTCTGAATGGGATGCCACTAAAAGGTGGGTGACGGGCCTTTTGGCCAATGTAGCCAATTCCTGACTGCTGCCATGGTGCCTTTGTATTTCTCCTAGTCCCTTTTGCTTGACTTTGTGGCTGATTTAAAATAGTACGTTTGTGATGCGACTGGCGTGCCACAGCCACATCCAGGAAGTCAGTACAACTGTTATATGCATAGGTCTCTTCCCGCTAATTTAAAGTGAAACAGTAAAAAAGAATGGAGCTGCAGCAGAGAAGCTAATTAAGGAGGAGACCCCCATCAGGATGGAGGGGGGCCTCTGTATTTCGTCCTATTTCTTAGGACGGCCGAATCAGCGTCGGTAGCTGGTGATGCTTTGTTTGGCTCGCAAGGTTGCTTAATTATTCTGCTGGTAGGGTTGCTGGCATGCTGTTTTTATGGACTTTGCAGGACTTCATTAGAAAAATGTATCAGTTACTTGTGATGTCTTGGGGAGATGATGCTCATTGTTTGGTGGATTGTTTTTCCTTTTTGTTTCCCTGTTGATATGATACCAAAGCAGAGAATGTATGTTTGGAGCTGTTCAAAACAACAAGCTCTAATACTACTACTAGTAGTAATAATAATTATTATTTGCAGTAGCTTGGGTAATCTGACAGTCGATCGATATTTTTATATCACTTGCTGTCGGCCTAAATGTCTCCCTTTCCTTCTCTCTCTCTCTTTCGATGTCTCCCAACTTATGAACCACTGCACTTGCCGATCACAGATTTGCCCATTAGGCATTGGGTTTTGGTTCGGATTGTGGATTGAATGACTTTGTTTACTTTATCAAATACATGTCGATATCTGAAAATTGTCCTAAAAGCTTTGAAAAGTGTTTGAACTCCCTTCCAAGATAATTTTGTCCTTTTCCTGGGCTTGCGAAAGCTAATATATTGATTTCCACTCATCTTCTGAATTGATTTTTTTTTTTTTTTTAAATGACTGCTTTCCTCCTTTTATGGGCAAATCTTGTTAGGCGTAGTGGCAAACTTTTCAGGAAAAAAATGCTCATTTGTTATTACTACTCCTCTAAAGCTCCATGGAATTTCTACTCCCATCGTGGGTGGGACAATGAATGTTTTGTGTTTTGGTGTGGATGCAGTAAAGTCTCTTTGGGACTCAAGCCAATCTATAAGTGGTGGGTGGAGGAGACGAATGGAGCAAGGAAAGGAGAAGTAATGTCCTCTTAGAATGGATTGAATAATTCTGTGATGTAATTGGGGATAGCATATTGCCCCTTGTCTTTAAATATTGATTCTCCGTTTATTCCTCAGCATCATTCCTGAATACTCGGATATGTAAACCTTATGGGACTGTGAAGTCGAAGGCTTTCATGGCCAGCATCCATAGTTTTTTGTGGTTTTTCGGGCCATGTTCTAGGAGAGTTTATTCCTGACGTTTCACCAGCATCAGATGCTAGAAAAACGTCAGGAATAAACTCTTCTTATGGGAATCTTTAGCACCTTTAGGTAACATGGGAAGGGACTAGAGGGAAGACGAGTGGCGCTAACTCCATTCCTGTGCCGAATGCCATTTGATACTTTTGGATGGATTTTGGTAAGGGAGGATCTCTCCCTTGCTTACATGCCTTTTAAGAACAGAACACAACACTTCTTCACCCCAGCCACAGAGAAGCATTTTGAGGCATGCAGAGATCTCCCAGGGTCTTTAGTCCTCTTTTCAACAATTTAAGGGCCAAACAAGATAAGACATCATAAGTCTATGGTTGATCTCACATCTCTTTCAAAACCAGCCAAAGAAGATTAACAGAGATATTGGGACACTGAGGAGAGATTGGCTTACCTTCAGTTTTCTCAATTTAAATAGCCCCATCTCCACCCTCTTGTTATTTTCTCACATAGGAAACATAGGGCCCTGAACATAGGGCTTCAGGTCACTTTGGAGGTATGCTGTTTAAATTATGCATGCATCCTAAGAGGCCAGAAGCCGTGCCAAAGCTTTGGTGCAGCTTCTGGCCTCTTAAGATGAGTGTATCATTTAAACAGCATACCTCCGAAGTGACCTGAAGCCTGACAGTTCGGGCCCATAGGCGCACAATGAGGATTGTCCTCTGGAAAAGGGCTAGGGAGTCTGCGACCCTCAATGTTTGACTTCTGTTGTGCTTGGCCATTGGACCAATGTGAGTTGAAGTCCAACAACATGCTCGCTCCATCCTGGTCACCCTCTTTAAGTATTTGAAGGGGTGTCACATTGAGGATGGAGCAAGCATGTTTTCTGCTGCTCCAGAGACTACGACCCAGAGCAACGGATGCAAGCTCCAGGCAAAGAAATTCCACCTCAACATTAGGAGGATCTTCCTGACAGTAAGAGCTGTTTGACAGTGGAACACACTCCCTTGGAACATGGTGGGGTCTCCTTCCTTGGAGGTCTTTAAGCAGAGGCTGGATGGCCATCTGTTGGGGATGCTTTGATTGTGATTTCCTGCATGGCAGAATGGGGTTGGACTGGATGGCCCTTGAGGTCCCTTCCAACTCTATGATTCTATGATCCTCAATGTGACACCCCTTCAAATACTTAAACAGGTCTATCATATCACTTCTTAACCATATCTTCCCCAGGCTAAACATACCTAGCTCCCTAAGTCTTTCCCTATAAGGCATGGTTTCCAGGCCCTTCACCATTTTGGTGGCCCTCCTCTGGACATACTCCAACTTGTCAGCATCCTTTTTGAATTGTGCTGCCCAGAACTGGACACAGGTCAGAACAGTTGCCTGCTACCTCGGAGGTAATATGTCAAGAAACATGAGGGGGACAGTCTTGTTGCATTTGAGTCTTGCCAGTGGAGGCATGTGGTTGTTCATTATGGGAACAGAATGCTGAGCTAGATGAGTCTTTGGCATGATCCAACAGGGCTCTTCCTATGTATCATCTTAACAATTGGCAGGGAAAGGTATACAATAGGCATTTCTCTACTGGGTTGTTGTTTAAGCGTGGGCTGCATTTGAGCAGATCCACTGAGGTTTAGAGGGGGTGACAACAAAAGAGAATGCTTGCATTTAGCTGTGAGCCACTACTACCATCCTTGATAAATTTGCCAACAGGTCTGTAAGAGAGAGAGTGTGTGTGTGTGTGTATAAAATGGGGCATGAAATCAACAAATTTGAATTAGGGTGACAGCAGGAATTGCTTTCGGCAGTAAATGAGATGTGATCATAGCATGCCTTGGAAACAAATTATTTGAACCAATATAAAAGACTGTTTCCCTTCGCTTGCTAAACAACAATATCATGAAATGGTTAAGCCCTGTGATGGCAGTCGGTGGGAGGTTTCTCAGGAAGGTCTTGCGTTATTTAGATGTCATGCGTTACCATTTCTTGCAGCCTTTGCTTTACTGTGTGTTTGATAGTACTAAAAATTATCATGAGTTTTGTTAAGGTTATCAGGAATTGAATGATGATTGGATTAAAGCTCCTCATCCCAGCCATATTCCCAGGCTGAGACTTTCCTTTCCATGCACAATAACAGAGACATTTCTCTTGGTCCACAACAGAGGTGCAGGGTGGAAAAAATTCACACTACATACACATACACATCTTCATTCATCCATCCATCCATAGTTGCCTGCACTGTTGTACAGCAATTCATCATGTTAGATGAGCTAAATATAGGATGTCAAGTTCCAGTTATTCTTCTGACCCTTTAGAGACAAACCAAAGCTAACAAAATGAAATTCAACACAGAGAAATGTAAGGTATTGCACTTAGGGCGGAAAAATGAAATGCACAAATATAGGATTCTGGGGGACACCTGGCTGAACGAGAAACGTGTGAAAGGGATCTGGGAGTCCAAGTAGACCACAAGTTGAACATGAGTTCAACAGTGAGATGTGGCAGCTAAAAAGGCCAATGCGATTTTAGGCTGCATCAATAAAAGTATAGTATCTAGATTAAGAGAAGTAATAGTGCCACTCTATTCTGCTGCCCTTGTGGTCTCTTCCAACTCTATGAGTTTATGATTTTATAATTCAAAGGATTAAAATGGGAAGAGAGTCCATCTAAATACTCAAAATCCGCAAAACAGTGATACCTTTGTTGGACCAACCAAAGTGCACAAAATACGCCTAAACATGAAGGAGAATTTCTTTACTGTAAGAAGTGTGTTGATGCACTGTAGTCCTGTTGAAGCAGCCTAGAATTACATTGTTGTTGTTGTTTTGGTTCCTCTATGAATTTACTATATGGAAGTGATTTTTGACCATCAGCTATATGTCTAAATGATTTTTAAAAAATTACACTTTTTATAAAAATCACATAATACCAGCTCCACCAATCGCTGATAACATTGATATCACATATCAGAAATTCTGAATCATCAATTCAGACATGTAAAAAAGACATAATATATAATCCATATATACAGAAGATACCGCGTATATAATATGTATAACATGTAATAAACAAATAATATTTCCTCATATAAAATATATCTTTCCTTTGTGATGTCTATCTCCTGCTTGGTTGTATAAAGATTCTAACTTCCTACCAGCTGGTCTGGAGCTTGCAAGCTATTAAATTGTTCCAATTTCTGTTACGTTAAGTGTAACCGTAACTTCTATTTGTTACGTAATTCTAACCACTGTCTTCCTCTCTATATTCAATGTTATATTACAGTATATTTTGTCTTCTTGTTGTCTTCCTGGAAGTTTATAAATCAGTTGCCTGTGATTATTAGATTATACCGTTTCTTGATCCAAAAAGTTTTAACTGGTTTCCAGCCATTTATTTGTTTTATTGAATAGTCTTGTATTAGAGTAGTCAATATATCAAGGTCCATCATCTCTTTTAGCTTTATTAACCAGTCCTCCATTGTCGATGTTGCCTTTTTCCCCCACTTTTGCACATAAAGCATCTTGGTTGCCGTTGCCGTATATAGAAGTAATCTCTGATGTGTCTTCTCAGTTTTTGATTTTGTTTTATCAGTCAAATTCAATAGATATCACCCTGGGCTCTTTGGAACATTTTCTTATAATATTTCTATGTATTCTTTCCCAGAAATTATTTGTTTTTGTTTTGTTTTGCTAAGGCACATCTCCCCCACATGGAGCAAAAGGTTCCATTTGTTTCTTGGCATTTCCAAAATTCTCGTTTCCATGTTTTTTTATGTTTTTGGTGTCATGGTGAAGCATCTTCAAATATTTTCTTTTAAGTTTTGGCATGAAGTAACTTTCTGGGAGTTTTCCCATATTTTCCCCCATGATTGTAACTCAGTAGTTTTTCCTCTGTCTTTGGCCCATTTCACTACTGAATCTTTGATTCAGTGCTCCAGCTCTTGTTCTCTTAAAATGTTACAAAGCTTTGCCGTGTGATATTTACCGTCATCTACAAAACTCCTATCCAATTCATTTTTAACTGGTTCAAATTTTTCTAATTCATTGTCCATTTGGTCTCTTTCTGTTATTTGTTTATAAAAGAACCAGTTATCATTCAGTCCGTCCCTACCAAAATCTTCTTTTGTTGTCAGTTTAAAATTGTTGGGATGTTACTTAATGAAAATGTCCTCAAACTGTCCAAACAGTTCTAAAATGGGTCCCAAGAGACTATATTTGGAAGAAGAAGAAATGATGTAGTTTGATGGAGTCTCCTTTGGAGGTTTTTAAACAGAGGCTGGATGGATATCTGTTGGGGTTGCTTTGATGGTGTATTCCTGCATGGCAGAAGAGGGTTGGATGGCTCTTGAGGTCTCTTCCAATTGTATGATACTATGTATGATTATATGAATCTTTCTGCTTTTACAGGTAACCAAAATGGTCAAAACTGTCACAACCCGGACCGTGCGCCAGGTTCCACTTGGGCCCGATGGTCTCCCTGTGGTGGAAGGCTCATCTCCCATGGGCAGTTACACTGACTCTATAGACAGGAGGCACATGAAGAATGGGGAACGATACATCACACCACAAGCTTCTTCCACCTTGACCCGATCTTACAACAGCTACAATGACTCCTATCCAGACAGTCACGACGGCCAGTACCGCCCTTTCGTGGGCCACGATGGTTATGGAGACCTCCCGGACAACTATGGTAGCTTGTCCCGCAGCATCAATTACCGTCCACGTTATGCCTATGTCCCTGGGAACAGTTACCGGCCAGAGGATGGTAGTTTCACGTTGCCAAGCAGAAGGGATAACTATGGCCCGCTGCCCCAACCTCAGGTGCCAACAGGGAGCAACGCAGACCTGAACCGCTCCCAGCCAGAACGATTCCAACCTGAGCCATATGGCCTTGAAGATGATAACCGCAGCCTTGGAGTTGACGATGAGGGATATGAGCTTGATCCAGAATACTCAACAGTGAACCGCAGGACATCAGCTGGGATGCCTGAGAGAGGAAGGCCTCTCAAGGGAAGGTAAAACCACTATGTTGAATATTTGCTTTTCTTTATGCAGCTACCCTCATGGCTGCTTCGTCCAGCTGATGTCCACCCACTAGTCCTGGTCAATCACAAATGGTGGGAGCAGTAGTTTAAACGTCTGCAGGGCTTCAGGTTTGGAAGGCTGTATTCAACATCTTTATCAGTGACTCGGATGAAAGAATAGAGGGTATGCTTACCAAGTTTGCAGATGACACCAAACTAGGAGGAGTAGCTAATACCCCAGAGGACAGGATCAAAATTAACTAGAATAAACTAGAAAGCTGGGCCAAAGCTAACCAAATGAAATTCAACACAGAGAAATGTAAGGTACTGCACTTAGGGTGGAAAAATGAAATGCACAGATATAGGATGGAGGACTCCTGGCTTAAGGAGACTACGTGTGAAAGGGATCTGGGAGTCCAAGTAGACCACAAATTGAACATGAGTCAACAGTGTGATGTGGCAGCTAAAAAAGGCTAATGTGATTTTAGGCTGCATCAGTAGAGGTACAGTGGTACCCCGGGATACGAAATACCCACGTTACGAAATTTCCGGGATACGAAAAAATCCTATAGGAAATAACTGTTCCGGGTTACGAAATATTTTTCGGCTTACGAAAAAAATTTTGGTGCTTTTCGGCGCTTTTTCGCACGAAATCGCGGCTTCCAGCGCTAGCGCCTATGGGCTTATTCGGCTTACGAACGAATTCGGGTTACGAACAGCGGCGCGGAACGAATTAATTTCGTAACCCGGGGTACCTCTGTATAGTGTCTAGACCAAGGGAAGTAATAGTGCCACTCTATTCTGTTTTGGTCAGGCCTCACCTGAATATTGTGTCCAGTTCTGGGCACCACAATTCAAAAAGGACATTGAGAAACTGGAGCATATCTACAGGAGGTCCACCAAAATGGTGAAAAGTCTGGAAACCATACCTTATGGGAAAAGACATAGGGAACTGGATACGTTTAGCCTGGAGAAGAGAACGTTAAGAGGTGACATGATAGTCTTGTTTAAATATTTGAAGGGATGTTATACTGAGGAGGGAGCAAGCTTGTTTTCTGCTGCTCCAGAGACTAGGACCCAGAGCAATGGATGCAAGCTCCAGGAAAAGAGATTCCACCACAACATTAGGAAGAACTTCCTGACAGTAAGAACTGTTCAACAGTGGAACACACGGAGTGTGGTAGAGTCTCCATCTTTGGAGGTTTTTAAACAGAGGCTGGATGGCCATCTGTCAGGAATGCTTTGATTGAGAGTTCCTGCATGGCAGGGGTTGGACTGGATGGCCCTTGCAGTCTCTTACAACTCTATAATTTTATGATTCTATGGTCTGCTCTTTTTACATCCATTCTGGGGGTTTGTATAGAGAAAACTTTTTATATTATCTTGGGCACAGCATGCGTGCTTTCTGCATGTGTGAGATTAATTTGTATGCTGGAGTTGGTAACCCTGTTAGCAATGGTCATTCTCAGGTTGATTGATAATCCTTGTAAGGAGACGAAAGGCAGACAAAGAATGGGCAATTCATTCCTAGGAGGCCAGCAGAAATGCCAGTTAATTGTTTAGGACAGTGGTTCTTAAACGGTGGAGCAGGACCTCTGGGGTGGTTGGGCATGAGAGTTGCTCAAGGTTAATGCAAGACTTGGAGGCCCTGATCCCTCTACAACAGTGGTTCTCAACCTTCCTAATGCTGTGACCCCCCAGATAGAGGAGCGGTGTCTCAGTTCCTAAATCCATTGGAATTATATGTTTTCTGATGGTCTTAGACGACCCCAGTGAAAGGGTCTTTCCACCTCCAAAGCGGTTACGACCCACAGGTTGAGAACTGCTGCTCTACATCAAGTGGGCAGACATCATGTCTGCGTGTACTGTAGATATAAAGGAGGATTCCAAAGGTAAAAAGTGTACCCAAAGGTAAAATGTTTGAGTACCATTGGTTTAGGAAACTGTCTAAAAGGAAGGTCAGTAGTGAAATTGTTGCATTCAGATTGCAACAAAAGGTCTTCCTTTTGTCCAAAACTGAGTTTTGTACTTTCACATAAATTAGATTTATGTGACAGCTTTGATAATCATAACCATAGAAATGAATGAGCAAGATGCATCACAAAATCTATTCAGTCCTTTAAGAAGAATTTGAGAGCTTATTTCCTGGATAGGGTTTTTTTTGGGGGGGGGTTTGTTTTGTTTTGTTTTTGCATTAATGTTTTAAGGACAAATCCTGATAATTATGTTAATACTGTGAAACATTATTATGTGTATTAGAAAGCTTGATCTTTCTTTGGGAATTACACTGACTAGTTGGTAACCTATATATAAGAGTATAGGACTACACCAATATTGCACTAAATCAGAACATTAAGTTGCGAAATGCTGTTCAGATGTTATGGCCGCTAGCCTAAATAATAATTGTTTTTTTAAAAAAGTGCTCTTTTGAATAAAGTTGTTTTGGTTGAATTTATGTTAAATTGAAGGATTTGTTTCTGGATGGCATTTCATGCAGTGTAATATAAAGTGATTAAAACAAAGCAACTGATTATGGTATAATACAATGAACAGCTGCCAATAAACTGTTAAAGTTAATATGTTTAAATTCAAATAGTTATTGTTGTTTCCAGTAAGAGGGTTGAAAAATAATAATAATAGCCAGACTTTAAAAACAAAATATGAATAATCAATTAAACGAACTAGAAGTGTGTCTTTAAAGTCATTTGGTTTCAACCAAGGCATGTTTGCATACATACTGTATATGCAAATACAGGTATTCCAGAATCCCCCAAAATCTGAAATCCAAAACACTTCTGGTCTCAAGCATTTTCAGTAAAGGAAACTCAACCCGTACTCTCAGTTACTACTGCTATATGTTTGCATTTTTAAAATATTGCAGACATCCCTTTGATGCATTATTTTGTGGTGTCTCCATGGGGCCAACTTGTTTAGAAGTGTTTCTTCTTCTCTTTTTGCATTACTTTTGCCGTGTGTTTTTCTCCGTATTTAAATATGATCAAGGAACTTTGACAAGCAATTTAATTTGAATGCAGTGTAGCAACATAAAGAGGCAAGTGCTGGGTATGCTATTTAAGGTAACGTCTCTTCCTGGCTTCAGAAATAGTCAAAGTAATTTTTCCATGAATAAATTAGCCATCATCTTTCATTTCCAAGGCACCTCTGACAATAAATGCTGTTTTCTATTTAATGATGAAGCTCAGAAGTAATTAGCCTTTGATTGCAGGGTAAATTTTTGTGTTTGTATGAGGATTTCCCCTCTTGTCTTCCTTAAAAGCAAGGTCTATATGGGATCACAACTGAAGCTGACAAGAATAAATATAATGACAATGTCATATACCTGCCAGATCTGTCAACAGGCTTCACATGTTTTTGTTAATTTTACTCCCCTTTGCTCAGTTTTGAGTGCCTCATTGGCTCCAGAACTGGTATGGTGTAGTGGTTAGAATGGGACGGTCTATAACTTTGTGGGGCTGGTGGGCATTTTTGCAGGTTTAAGGAGGCCATGTGGGTGCCACCACAGAATGGCTGCCAGGATGATTGTGTCCAGAAAGAAAGCATTCGTTTTGCAGAAACACAAACTGATGTGGCTACAGAAGGAATCAGTCCAAGAACGTGAATACGGTGGGCTATTGGTGTCCACCTCGGCTTGGTTCCAGGAACCCCATGAATACCAAGATCTGTTGATGTCTTTTTGGAATTTGTGTTTGAATATTTTCAAGCTGTGGATGCAGAATCCATGGATACAGAGAGTCTGTAACTAACACGCTCCCTCAGAGCATGGTAGAGTCTCCTTTCTTGGACGTCTTTAAGCAGAGGCTGGATGGCCATCTGTCAGGGACGCTTTGATTTAGATTTCCTGCATGGCAGGGGGTTGGATTGGATGGCCCTTGGGGTCTCTTCCAACTCTATGATTCTATGATAAAGCTTTTAGTATAAAATAGGGAGCTGTTTGTTCCTCCTGAATTCCCTGGAGAAGGGAGGAAAAGAGATACATAAAAAATAAAAAATCACAGCATGCCCTTCGCAAGAATCCAACCTGCCTTTTTTTTGCATTTATCTGCCAGTGCTGACCTGTTCTCCATATCATTCTCTTGTCTATTTGATATCTGTCTGACTTTTAAAATCCCATCCTAACTCAAAAAAGCTTAGGGCAACATATTTGGTTCTTCCACCCTTCATGCTCAAAAAAACCTAGAGGGGAAGCTAAGACTGAATGACAGGATGGTCCTTGTGGTCTCTTCCAGCTCTATGATTCTATGATTCTGAGAGTCGAACTGGTCCTCCAGTCTCACACCACCAACGTAACCAGTGTGCCACATGGAGCTTTTACCTTGGGATACTTTGAGGTCAAAGTAGCTGTGGACTCCAGAGCCCTGTTGTGAAAAGCTCACTGAATTACCATATATGCTTAACTATATGTTGACCTCATGTATAAGTCAAGGGCAGGTTTGGGGGCCAAATTATGGATGTTGATAGGACTCATAGGGTAAAACTTAGCAGCATGTAACAAAGGATAGAATGGATGAAGCAAAGGGAAATGATACCCAAGATCTTGAAAAATGTTGACAGGCATTTAGGGTGTGCTCACCCTAAAGGCTGGATGGATGAGATAGTAGAGGGGTTGATGGCTTCTTTTAGGCCCTCCAAGAAGAGATTAATTTCTCACCTCTCCCCAGGGGATGGTTCCCTTTTTTGATAAGAGTTAAAGTACAGTACTTACATTGACCCGTGAATAAGTCAACCCAGGTTTTTGGGTCAATTTTTTGACTAAAATTTCTAGATTTATACATGAGTATATACAGTACTGTAACAGCCAGAGATGCTGCCCTGGATTGGTGTCCCATCCACCAAGAAAGCCAAAAACAGGTAACATTTCTTTTAACTATAACTGCATTTACAGTTGCCCCTCCAAGTCCGTGGACTTGAAATGTGCGGACTTGGAAAATCGCAGAGGGGCAACCACTATTAATGGGTGCAAACCCCACATTCACATGCCCCATTCAAGCCTATGGGGCTTGAATATGTGCGAGATTTCAAACTCATGGGGGGGGGTCTGGAACAGATCCCCCATGAGTTCAAAGGGGCGATTGTATTTGAAAAAGTAAGTCAGATAGATTTACAAATATCACAAGCCCACCAAGGTGTAATAAAGACTCGCAAAGCATTGCAGATGCTAAGAGTCAGCATTCTGTGGCCACTGAACACTGTCCCTCCCCATTGATCTGTTTTGGTTGTCTTCTCCTCTTAGGTGTTCTATTTCTGGAGCTTGCATTTTGATAAGCCTCTGGTTTTTCCAAGTCTGCTTATACCCACCATGCCCTGTTTGTGTGAGGATGATGGCACTATATATTGGCTGTATAAACAGAAATACTCATGGACCGAACATTGAAAATAAAGGAAATGATTTTAGATCCACTTTTCATCTCAAGACACCATGTGGGATCCAGCATAGATGATTTATTCCTTGTGTCCACTGATGTTGGAAAGTCCCCCTTTCTGTTACATTTTTTACAGCTTGGCTGTTCAGGCATCCATTTCTCCATTTGGTGACATGTTGCGCTGATTTACTGTCACAGTTCTCCCCCTCCTGGTATCAACAACCATCCCTCAGAGGTCAGACATGAAGAGAGAGCCCAGCGGCTTTCCTCCCACTTAGAAATGAGGAAAGGAATTGATTTTCAATAAGTCTTGAAAGGTTAATAATTCTGGCGATAAATGAAATTTGGCCAATGGACAAAGACTACAGCTGGCAATGGGGAGCTAAAGCATACAGTGTTGTAACACTGAGAAACAACCAAGATGTGGATTTTTCCTCCTGTCTTCCTCCTCTCCTTACAGATATTACTTTTACTCCGTCTGTTCCTATCATTACTATTCTTATTGATTATGATGATGGCATTCTTACTGCCATTGCTATTTAATATCATCCTGCATTTTGTTTATTGATTTAATTCCATTATGAAGTATTTATAGGCTCCTTGATCCCTCCCAGGGCAGCTTGTAAAACCCTAAAATGCAAATTCATTAGAACCATACAATTAGAACGCAAAACACAGTCAATATATAACGCAGGGAGAAAATCATAGCACTTGTCGGAAACACTTGCAGAATAAAAGAACCCTAGGATAATGTAAAATCTAAATATTCAAAGATATAGCCATGTTAGTCTGTAGAATCAGTGCGTAGAGAGATCTTGTAGCACCTGCATCCAAATGTATCCGTGGAGGTAGACTGAAGTCCAAGAAAGGTCATGCTGCCAATTTCTTTCTTTAGATTTTTTATTTTTAAAAATGTCTTTACGCTCAGCCATGAAACCCATTGGGTCACCTTGGGCAAGTCAGATGTTCTCAGCCTCAGGAGAAGGCAATGACAAACCTCCTCTCAACAAACTTTGCCAAGAAAACCCCATGATAGCCCCATGACAGCTTTAGGGTTGCCGTAAGCTGGAAACGACTTGAAGGTGCACTACTACAACAGCAGTATTAGTCTAAAATCCAATAGAGAGGAGACCCTGTAAAAGACTTCCAAAGCCTTGAGGCTTCTACACAGTGTCCCCTGTCCTTGGTGTTCTCCAGCCTAGTTAGTAGGTTTTCTTGAAAGACCAGAAAGTTGCTCTCAGGAATTATTTGCATGGATTGATATGAGTGCCAATGGTCTTTCAAATAAGCTGGCCTCAAAGGACTTTAAAGGTTAACACCATGACCTCAAATTGGGCCTGGAAATGGTCTAATATGGTCACTAACCCACAGTACTGAACAGTGGTGTGAGTTGTAGTTCAGCAACACTGGAGTAAACCATGCACACACTCCAGCATTTCACTGAGGAAAACCAGGACACGGGTGGCCATGCACCATCAGGCTGTGGTCAAGGTGGCAAAGGTAATGAATGAGGAAAAAGAGACAAACTAGGAGAGGCTACCAGTTTGCTTTTGCCTGAGCCTCCTGGGAAGCCTACAGAGCCCTGGTGATGCAGTGGTTAAATGCTGTTACTGCAGTCACAATGTTGTGAGTTCGATCCTGAGGGTTCCAGGGTTGACTCAGCCTTCCATCCTTTCGTAGATTGGTAAAATGAGTACTCAGCTTGTTGGGGACAGTTGGCTTACACATTGTAAACCGCTTAGAGAGTGCATAGTCCACCATGAAGTGGTATAGAAATATAGGTGGTATTGCTGTTGCTATGGTTGGGAAGAGCAAGATTCCGCCCCTCTGTTTCTCCTCCTGCTGAGTTAACTGAATTCAAACCCCTTTTGCCCTTAGAACTCAGTTTGCAGCGACTGAAATAAGCTTAGGACAAAGGGGGAAAGGAGGAGGGGGAAGGAGAGACTGGGGAGTTTATCACATGAAGGAGATCGGGAGTTTATCCCGTGAATATCCCAGAATAATTGTGTAATTACACATAACTATTTCACACGACTTTGCACAAAACTTGCCATTAAAGTGGTCACAAGAAGCATTAATGTGCATCTTTCTACTTTCAGGATTTCAGCGACAATGCATTTCCGATAACACTTTATTTGCACAATTGTGTGTGATAATCCTTCGTGCAATTGCTCACCATTTCCGCTTCATTTGCGGGATGCTTGAAATGCGTTTTAATCTCTCTTTAATGCTGAAATCAGCCCCAGTGTGATAAACTCCTGGGGCAGTTTAAAAGCAGCTGAAAAAGTGGGAGGATAGAAAATTAATCTGGATGGTTGGAGGGTAGGACCTTGACCTGCAAGCTGAACAAATGGAGCCAGCTACCTTCACTCAAGTCAGCTGTCTTCACTTAAAGTCACTGTGATGATTGGGGATGTAACAAACTTTCCTCTATGGAAAAAGGCGTATCACTTCCGACTGCAGCAAAGATTTCTACCTGGGGACCTGAAAGCAAAATACGGAGCTTTCTCTCTTCATTCCCCCCACAATTTGCACAAGAGGTTCCTATGCAAATCTCATATTTATCTCCTTTCTTAAGCCAGGCTGTTCTGCTCCCCACTCCCACAGAGAACCAGCCAGTATAGCCAGACAGGATTATTGATCCAAATAGGCAGACAACCCATCTGGTGCATGTACTTTTCCTCAAGCCATGCGACAAAGGAACTGTGACTGTAATTTGTGCAAAAAAATAAAATAAATAAAATAAAAACAAAAAAAATCCCCCAAACACCGTGCACAATTTGTGCAATATTTCTCTTGGCGGATGCAAATGACTAAGTGGAAATGCTCAAAAACGTCTGGCTGTAAGGGGGGGGGGGGGGGGGGGTTCGTTCTCCCAAATGGGATTTAGATTAGCAAGAATTTATATTCCTAGCTGTGACTCTCTGTTTGTCCTGGCACTATGCATGCTTTGGTTGCCAATTTCTCAGAGAGCTGCAGCCAGTCAAGGTATGCTGGATGAGCTAACTCAGTAGTGGCAGCTTCATGTGTTAATGTTAACTGATACGAATAGTCATAGAATCGTACAATTGGAAGAGACCACAAGGGTCATCCAGTCCAACCCCCTGCCATGCAGAAACTCTCAGTCAAAGCATCCCCAACAGATGACCATCCAGCCTCTGCTTAAAGACCTCCAAGGAAGGAGACTCCACTACACTCCGAGGAAGGAGTGTGTTCCACTGTCGAACAGCCCTCACTGTCAGGAAGTTCCTCCTAATGTTGAGCTGGAATCTCTTTTCCTGTAGCTTGCATCCATTGCTCCATGGTGTCCTAAACGGGGCTATCATATCACCTCTTAACCTTCTCTTCTCCAGGCTCAACATCCCCAGCTCCCTAAGTTGTTCCTCATAGGGCAGTGGTGGCAAACCTATGGTACGAGTGCCAGAGGTGGCACTCAGAGCCCTCTCTGTGGGCACACACACCATCACCCAGGGTGGAGTTCGCCAGAGTTTGTTACTGGAAAGCCACAGGGACGTGGCACTTTACAATAAATACATGGGTTTGGGGTTGCAGTTTGGGCACTCAGTCTCTAAATCATTCGCCATCACTGTCATAGGGCATGGTTTCCAGACCCTTCACCATTTTAGTCACCCTCCTTTGGACACGCTCCAGTTTCTCGACAGTGGCAACAGTGGATGAAAATATTAAATATCTATTAAAAGAATACACCTGAAAGAGCCAGCATGGTGTAGGGCAGTGCTTCTCAACCTTCCTAATGCTGTGACCTTTTAATACAGTTTCTCCTGTTGTGGTCACCCCCTGGATAGAGGAGCAGTGTCTTGGTTCCTAAGACCATCGGAAATATGTGTTTTTCGATGGTCTTAGACGACCCCTGTGAAAGGGTTGTTTGACCCCAAAGTGGTCACAACCCACAGGTTGAGAACCACTAGTGTAGAGTGTTGAACTTTGGAGACCAGGGTTCGAGTCCCTGCTACGTTGTGGGTAAATCACACACTCTCAGCTGCAGAAAATCCCATGATAGGATCACATTATGGTCACCATAAGTCAGAAGTGACTTGAAGCCACACGACAACAACAAATCTGTATTAGTGTGTAGCCTGCTTTCTTGGCCCACGTGCTACAAAGGGATCTCATTCTGTCTGCCAGCAATTCCAACAGATGGGTTAAACCCATAATCTCTTTGCTAATTGTCAATTGCTTACATGTCTGGTAGCTGGCCATTTGGTCTGCAGTCGCATTTTCTCTCTCTCTCTCTTCCTCTCGCAATACATCTCTTTTCTCACTTCTGACCCACTTTTCCTAACACTCGCATTTGAATATAGATTGGAAATACGTGGTGGAGGGGGGGGGAATAGAATTCCACTTCAGAGAGCGCCTTCTAATACAGCACAGATTTTCCATCTGTCTGCACACCACCATGCATGCATATGCCTGTCCTCATTTTTATCCAGTCATAATTACACAAAGATGTAAAACCATCCCTGCTGGATCCAGTGAAAGGTCTCTTGAGTCCAGTATCCTACCAGGTGATACTGGGAAGACCACAGTGGGAGTTTAGCAGAATTCAGAAAGACTACTTTGTTGGGGCTACACTGGTCCTTTGAGAGTTGTATCTGTGGATTCTCTATCCACAGATTCAGCCATCCACAGCTTGAAAATATTCCAAAACAAATACAAATTCCACAAAGCAAGCCTTGATTTTGCCCTTGTATATAAAGGACACCATTTCACTCTGCTGTTGTATTTAATGGGACTTGAGCATCCATGGATTTTGGGATCCATTTGGGATCCTGGAACCAAACCCCAGTGGATACCAAGCGCCCGCTGTAGTCCCAAAAAGTAACTTCAAAGCTCTGGTTTGATTGCTATAAGAATTTTGTTGTTGTTGTTGTTGTTGCTTCCTAGTCACTGCTTTTCAACAGTATAGGACTCATAAATATGGAAGTTCTATATTGACCAGTTGTTCTTAATCTTTTCTTTACCAAGTACCCCTTTGAAATATCTTTTGACGATCTAGGAATGCTCCAGCAATAAACCATTCCCAGGACTTCCCCGTGAATGGTTTGTTGCTGGAGCATTCCTGGATCTTTATGGGTTAAGTCTTGGGTGAGTGCGATATCATCTGAAAATCTTCAGCGCAATTGTGTGACTTTGCCGGGAGTATGCCTTTTACTCCTGGCTTTTCTTCCCATCTGATAATCTCCCTTGAAGTTAGGGTGGCTGGGTTTACCTTTGCTGCTCTGTGTTTGATAGCAGCTGCAGTAACAATAACAAGTCTTCAGTTGCTCTGGACAACTGACAGGGACTGCAACTCTCCTGAACAATTATATCATCCATTAAACTTTCCCTCAGGGGCACTGGAGGGAGATGTAAGACTTTTCCTGCTTCTTCTCGCCAGATTGTGGCTGGAGTGGATTGAATGGAAATGTGCAGGCCTAGCCAGCCAGCCTTTGCCTTGGCTTCTGTCACGTGGCTGCTCCGCTGTTGCTCAGCTGCTCAGTCTGCCTTCTCCCCGTAATGGTGTGGCCACAAGACAGAAGCCAAGGCTGGCTGGTCACTCCGCTGCAGAGAGGAGACAGGCTGAGCGACTGTGGAGATGACAGCCAGCCAGTTGGCTTTTGCCCTTCTCTGTTTTTCCCTCACCATATTTCAATTTCCAGAAGTCCCAGCCAGCATGTTCATACAATCATAGCATTATAGAGTTGGAAGAGACCGCAAGGGCCATCCAGTCCAACCCCTTGCCATGCAGGAACTCTCAATCAAAGCACCCCCAATGAATGACCATCCAGCCTCTATTTAAAGACATCTAAAGAAGGAGACTCCACCACTTTCCGAGGAAGTGTGTTCCACTGTCAAACAGGAGGTTCCTCTTAATGTTGAGGTTGAACCTCTTTTCCTCTAGTTTGCATCGATGGCTCAGTGTCCTAGTCTCTGGAGGAGCAGAAAACAAGCTTGCTCCCTCCTCAATATGACACCCCTTCAAATTCTTAAACAGAGCTACTGTAGCACTTCTTAACCGTCTCTTCTCCAGGTTGAACATACCAAGCCCCCTAAGTCTCTCCTCATAAGGCATGGTTTCCAGACCCTTCATCATTTTGGTAGCCTTCCTCTGGGCATGCTCCAACTTGTCAACATCCTTTTCAAATTGTGGTGCCAGTTGTCAAAGATTCATGGAGTTGTTCTCTAACCATGCTTGGCACTCAAGTTTGGAATCATAGGCATATACCAACAACAGACTTATTCTCCAAGTGCAAATCCACATATAATTAAACGAGGATCACGGTGGCAGAATGGGAGTTACTTGAAAACTGTGTGCCTCCTTGTCTGGAACCCTCAACAGCAGTATTTATTCTACACTTGTAATACTTTATTTTAGGTCCTACTTGTGCATCCATTAGGGCTTTAATTCTTCACTACCTTTCTTCTTGAAGGAAGCAAGGGGTAACTTTAGCAATTTTCTTCCTGCTGTGAGAAAGTTTTCACAATTCTAGACTTACTCTGTTCAAAATTCACACATGGTTGTTTTGCACAGAAAACAGCATTTTCTGCATGGAAAAATGTTTTTCCTAAACTGCAGAAGATCAACATCAGTCCAGGATTCTTTTTGTCAGGGTTTCTCAACACGGGGAGAGAAAAAAAATTCTTTTCAACCATTTTTCAAATATTTTTGAATATTTTTTCCATTCCTACTATCGGTATGTATCCTCATGCTTTCTCAGAAACCCATAAACCGTTCTTCAGACTTGGTGAGGGCCATTGTTCAGAGATGTATCTAACCCTGACTCTCTTCCCAAATAGCTGTGAAGCTCTAACATATCATCACCTTCCCCTCCACCTTTCCCCAGATTTACTGTCTCGGTGCTTCGCTTTCAACTTAGATCTTTTCCTATTTCTTTCTCTCCCTCCTGTCACATTCACTATGTGTTTTTATAGGGATGTCTTTTCTGCAGTCATATTTCTTCATCTTCTTTCCAAGCGTTGCCAAGAATCCTTCATCCTCTCTCACTCCTGCCTGCTCTACAATACGCATTTGTTCAACCCTGGAGCCCATCTATCTCCCTCGTAATATTCCTCATCTCCACCCAGAGAGCTAAAAATAAACAAACTATCATTCTTTTCTTTGTGCCGTGTGCGAATCCTTGTTCTTGATCCTGCCTCTGCATTCCCCAACCCTCCAGCTTTTATGCAATGATATTTCTATTTGTTTCTTTTTCAGTCCTTAAGGTAAAGTCCTCTTCTTTTTCCTCTGCAGTGTTTTGATAATGAATATATCTACCTTCTACTAGCAGGAAGGCCATTGAATCATTTTGCATGGTTTGCTTCTTGAATTGCCCAGCTGAGCTAACATATCCAGTGTTTTGGTAGACTTGTTCTATTTGTTTCTTTTGTTGTATGAACTTCTTCTTTGTGGTGTCTGTGACTCACACATATGGGTTGCTCTGTGCCTGCACGGAGATCTTTGAAAACGTTTAGAGCTGTGTTTTGGCAGAAACCCCACACCTTTGCTTGCACTCATATAAGCCAAGCATGATCATTGAAGCGCAGTTCCTTTTCATCAGCCATCATGGTTACTGCCATTTATCTGACTGCCAACTAACCCTTAATAGAGTCATTTCAATGGGAAGAATCCTGTGCATTGGAATGGGAAGAATCCTGTGCAAAAACTAGGAAACCCACAAATGTTGGTGTCACAGGGAACAAGGGATGGCCACAAGGAAACCCTAGAGCTCACAAGGGTCATAGTCAATCAACAGTTTAAGATTTCCCGTGCTGTGGGTAATAGAATCATAAAATCATAGAATAATAGAGTTGGAAGAGACCGCAAGGGCCATCACGTCCAACCCCATTCTGCCATGCAGGAAATCCAAATCAAAGCATCCCCGACAGATGGCCATCCAGCCTCTGTTTAAAGACCTCAAAGGAGGGAGATTCCCCTACACTCTGAGGAAGGAGTGTGTTCCACTGCCATACAGCCCTTACTGTCAGGAAGTTCCTCCTAATGTTGAGATGGAATCTCTTTTGCTGTAGCTTGCTTCCATTGTTCCGGGTCCTAGTCTCTGGAGCAGCAGAAAACAAGCTTGTTCCCTCCTCAGTATGACACCCCTTCAAATATTTAAACAGGGCTATCGTATCACCTCTTAACCTTCTCTTCTCCAGGCTAAACATCCCCATCTCCCTAAGTCGTTCTTTGTAGGGCATGGCTTCCAGACCCTTCACCATTTTAGTCGCTCTCCTTTGGACATGCTCCAGTTTCTCAATGTCCTTTTTAAATTGTGGTGCCCAGAACTGGACACACTATTGAATGAATGAATGAATGAATGAATGAATGAAGGTTTATTTATATACCGCCGTTCCAATGATCACGGCGGTTAACAATAATAACAAAAACAATAACAATACATTATATAACATAAGAACCCCCCAAGATAAAACCATACAACATCATAAAAGCCATCATTCATTCCTAACTTAAAACCAATA
>NC_056531.1:10249075-10269219 GCF_019175285.1 Sceloporus undulatus
ATCCCAGCATGCAACAGGAGGCAGCTAGAGGAGTCACACTGGAATAGTACCTCTTTAAGAGCTCGTCTGATAAACACCATAAAGTTAGAGGTGGTTTTGCCAGTTTTTTCCTCTGAAATATAGACTACAGCACGAGGTATTCATTCGTGGTCTTCCATCCGAGTAATAATAGTATATAATAATATAATTTATTTATATCCCGTCTTTTCCTGAAGGAATCAGTACTCACTAGGGCTGACCCTCTTTAACTTCCAAGATCAGATGGGATCTTGCATCTTCAGAGTCTTAAGGGTGCATGATTGATTTTAACTGTATTTTGTTTTAATTTCTCTTGTAAGCTATCTGGTCCTTGCTGGGAGGAAAGCAGGATATAGTTAAAACAAATAGTTAATAAATAAAACAGAGATGCTATAGGAGAGTTGAAACCCCAAATTATTTTCTTCATCCTTATCTTGATCCCTTTGATGGTTTTGCCTTCATGTTTTCAAGCATCTGTAAACAGTCATGTGCTCTAGAAACACTGATAAAGGGAAGCCGGGATTACCAGGATCCTAGTATGTACCCAGAAAACTTATGCATTTCCCCCGTCACCAAAAAAGTTGGAGATGAAGCACATGAGCCAGTAAAAGGGAGGGTTGCCATTCATTCATCCCACTTCTCTAGCAGTAAGGTTTCTCTCCCTGTGTGTGCTTGTGACCAGAAGTGTTTTGGATTTTGGAGTTTTTTGTAATTTGGGATATTTTGTTGTTGTTGTGTGTGTTCAAGTTGTTTCTGACTTATGGTGATCCTTAAGACAAACCCTATCATGGAGTTTTCTTGGAACGTTGTTTCGGAGGGTGTTTGCCGTTGCTCTGAGGCTGAGAGAGCATGACTTGCCCAAAGTCACCAAGTGGGTTTCCATGGCCAGGCAGGGATTTGAACTCTGCACTCCAGAGTAATTGTCCAGTGTTCAAACCTCTACATCCTACTGGCTCTTATTTGGAATATTTATATCTACATAAGGAGACATCTTGGAGACCCAAGTCTAGTCACAAAATTAATTTATGTTTCATATATACCTGATACACATAGCCTGAAGCTAATTTTATACACAGTATTTTTTAATAACGTTGTGCATGAAACAAAGTTTGTGTACACTGAATCATCAGAAGGTAAAGGTGTCGCTTTCTCAGCCACTTATGGGGACAGTTTTGGATTTCAGAATAATTTGGAATTCCAGATAAGGGAGACTCAACCTCCACTTAAAGATACAAAGTGCAAGAGAGAGCAACACAGAAAGCATTATGTGTGAATCCATTTCCAGCCCTGCAACATCTGTGTCTAACAGCCTGATCCGAGGAATTTTTATTCAGTTATTCAAGTAGCACATAAACTAGTAAACTAGGTTGAGGGAGAGACTGTGGAAGAAGAGGAAGCAAGCTGCACCTTTTGCTTTCTCTGCTGAATTTCTAACTAGTGAGAGGCATGGAGCAATTGCATCAGTTGAACCATTGCTTGTCTTGCTCTGAACACAATGCAGGGACATTTTGCTTCCCATTCTGAAGGGCAAGATGGCATCCCCTCTCCAGTCCATGTACTGGCAGTTTGAATCCACAAACGCCTGGACAACTTCAACAGGAAAGAAGAATCCCTTAAGCTTGGCTACCAGCCCTGAAAAACAGCAAAATAAGGCCTCAGCAAATGCAAATGAAAAACCACCCAGGATCAGGGGTTTTCCCAGCAGACAATACATACTGCCATAAAGCGGTGTACCAGTGCCAATTCTAGAGTTAGGGACCACGCAGCAACCGCAGGGTCCCTAACCCTAGAACGTACGGGCAGCGTAACAATGGCGGCACCCTGTGTATACAGGAATCTCCATTGTTATGTAAGTGCTGTGTGGTGTCTGCACATTGCCACGCGGCTCTTACTTAACGAGTGCGCCAGTGGCACACTTGTTACACCAGCCCTGTGGCTTAAAAAGAATCCGCTTTTCTCGGGTTCTTTTTCCTCCAGAGGGAAGCCGCACAGTTTGGCGGCTGCGGCTTCCCTCCGGAGGAAAAAAGGCTGCTGGCAGGCCGCCCTTTTTGGGTGTTTTTGTCCCAGGCCAATGATCACTAATCCTCTTTGCGTATGCTCTCACCCCAGGCCTTGCCATTCAAGAACAGAACAGTACACAGATTAACATGGAAATCAGATCCTCCAAACCCAGAGTCACCCAGTATATATAAATTCCCAACTCTCTTCCATGCCAGCATTCTCTGAAGATGCCAGCCACAGATGCTGGCAAAATGTCAGGAATAAATTCTTCTAGAACATAGCCGGCCCTACCGTTAGGCAGAGTGAGGCAATGGCCTGATGTAGCAGGTGCTTTGAGGAGACGGTGGCAGCCATCAGGCTGTTTTTCCTGAACTTTCTCTCTCTTACTCTCTTTTGTATGTGATGTAAACCACATAACCTGTCTTGGCCTGCTGAATTAGTCTGCTGCTTCAGATCTGGTGGAGGAGTGAATCCCTTTGCCAGTGTAGAAGGAAGATACAAACTATAGTTTTTTGTGGGTTTTTCGGGCTATGAACAGGACCTGGAACAATGGATGCAAGCTCCAGGAAAAGAGATTCCACCTCAACATTAGGAAGAACTTCCTGACAGTAAGAGCTGTTTGACAGTGGAACACACTTCTTCAGAGTATGGTGGAGTTTCCCTCCTTGGAGGTCTTTAAACAGAGGCTAGATGGTGATCTCTCAGGGATGCTTTGATTGGGAGTTCCTGCATGGCAGAATGGGGTTGGACTGGATGGCCTTTGTGGTCTCTTCCAACTTCTATGATTCATCAGGAGCTCATCTTGGGATTATGAGACGACATACTTTGGCCACAGGTTGGTTCTTCCTGGAACTGATGCCAACACCATTGGGAAGAAGAATGAAGCACATGGTTACGTTTACATATGAGGAGACAAAAGCCAAATCCTGAAGCTTTTGGCATTCATTATCATTGTGTTTTAGAAGGGAAAATATTGGTATGAATTGAACATTATCTTTCTTTGTGCTGAAGAATGGAAACAGCTCTCCCGCATAAAAGCAGACGTAATAGCTGTTGAGATGTTGTAAATTGCAGCCCTAAAAATTAATGAATTATACGTATTTCAATACGCATACCAATAAAAGTGCCTCAGTGTTTTTCCTTCCCGTCTTTCTTTCATTTCAAGTTCTTCAGGCTTCCTATTTATCATTTTATCTCGTATTGAAAAGTAATCCAATAGTGGAAGTGTTTGATAACACATGTTTCAATTGTGCCACAAGAGACTAATTTAGGGGATTAATCATCCGGAGATGATAACCCCTTCATTTGGTTCTGGCTCTGATTTGCTTATATGTTCCTGGGGTTAGTCAGGAGCTGAAATAACTGAAGGAGAAGGAATGAGCCCCTGAGTAACTGGGGACACATAGGGTCAGTCCTTAGGACTGGAGCATGGCTTTGGAGTGGCTTCCAGACTCTCAGGAGGCATGCATCATGTAAACAGCATACCTCCAAAGTGACCTGAAGCAGCCTTATTTTGGTCCGTCTGTACGGGCCATAGTTAGCCCCAAAAGAAAGGGAGTAAGTGACAGACAGAATGCAGGTATGTGTGGCATTGGGAATTCACTGTATGAATGGTGAGTATCGGTGTGTGGCAAAAATGTGTTGAGATGTATAACCAGGGGAAGGACCCTAGCTCAGTGAAAACCACACAGGCGTTGCATACAGAGGACCCTGATTTCTGTTCTTCAGATCTCTAGTTCAAAGGTGCAAGTAGGGTTTGGAAAGACTTGTGACTAGAGAACTGCTGTCTACCATTCCTACTCGCACCCTCCGCTCTGGTAGTCAGGGTCTCCTGTCACAATGTAGGACTACCACTGCCCCCTCCCGAATTCGTCCCTTCTCGCTTGCTGCCCCTTACTCCTGGAACCTTCTTCCCCCACATGCACACCTCATCACTTCTCTGCCCAGTTTCAAAACTGAATTAAAGACTATATTGTTTAGAGAAGCATTCCCAGAGGTGAGCCCCTCTCTGACCCAGGAAGCCGCCTCCTAACCATCCATCAAGAAGCCAAGCCCTTCCTCCAGTCCATCTGCCTTGGTCCAGGCCTCGGAGGTGGAAAAGATCTGCTGGACCTGATCCTATTCTCCACCACCACTCCCTTCTCCTTTTGTGTCGTGTCTTTTAGATTGTAAGCCTGAGGGCAGGGAACCGTCTGACTAAAAAATTGATGTACAGCGCTGTGTAAACTTACAGCGCTTTATAAATAAAGGTTAATAATAATAATAATAATACCAGAATTCAAAATACTGAGTTAGATAGGCCACTGATAATGCAGCTTTGTACCCTCATGATGCCCTAGAGCAGCAGTTCTCAACCTGTGGGTCTCGACCCCTTTGAGGGTCGAACAACCCTTTCACAGGGGTTGCCTGAGACTATTGGAAAACACATATTTCTGATGGTCTTAGGAACCAAGACCATCGGTTGAGGGTCACCACAACATGAGGAACTGTATTAAAGGGTGGTGGCATTAGGAAGGTTGAGAACCACTGGCCTAGAGGGTGATAGCTCTACGAACTAACAACTTTTAACTGGAGGCCATTGTCCTGACCTCACCTCATTATTTCCCCCAACATCCAGGATAAATTACGACTTCCCTGGAAAGATTCCATTGGATTCCATTTTGTAGGCATTATTAGTGGGGAGGGAGAGAAAAATCCCAAGTATTGACCTGCCTAAATACCCTAAAGGAACGAGATCCTGTCTCGACCTTGGAAGCCAAGCAGGGTCCCTTCACATTTGCTGCAGTTAGGGGTGAAGGATCCCTGTGAATGTGGAAAAACCCTAGATAAAAGAACCACCATTCTTTTTACCAGAGAGGACAACTTAGGAATCTCCAGGTCCTCCAGTGCAACTTTATGGTCAGCATCTGACCACTGTGCTGGAAAGCCTACAAATAATTAGCGAGATGTGAAGTCGAAGGCTTTCATCTTCAGCATCCATAGTTCTTTGTGGGTTTTTCGGGCTATGTGGCCATGTTCTAGAAGAGTTTATTCCTGACGTTTTGTCAGCATCTGTGGCTGGCATCTTTAGAGAAATCTCTGAAGATGCCAGCTAGAGATGCTGGCGGGACGTCAGGAATAAACTCTTCTAGAACATGGCCACTGAGCCTGAAAAATTCACAAAAAAACTAATTAGAGATTTTTTTTTCTAGGAATGTCTAGGTTCTCCAGCACAACTCTAGCAGAGTTTCATTTGAATACCTAGTGATTCCTAGAGAGAACATATTACTCAAATCCACAAGTAGTCAAAGCCACAAAAGTGAAAGCTGCAAATGTGGAGGGCCAGCTGTACTGTACTTGGATGGGGGACCTCCAACAAATACCAGATTCTGGAGGCTCTATTTCAGAGGAAGGAACTGGCAAAACCACCTCTTGACTTTTCCTTGCCTTAAAAAAACCCTCTGAAATTCATGGGGTCTCCATAAGTCGACAGGCAGTATGGAGGCCCATACGCACACATCCAGACCTCAGTCCCTGGAAATGATAGCTATGTTTCCAGGCTTTTGCACTCTGTATGTTTCCTCCTCCTGTTTGACACTTGAACATTCCCTAATTGTTGTCTGCATCTTTCACCATTAAACTGCATGGGCGAGATCTCGGAGGGGAAAGACAGAAAAGGTAAATTACAGTGAAAGAAAAAGTAGCAAATTAATAAAAAAATTTGAAAGCAGTGAACAGCCATTTGAGTTACCAACACTGTCTTGGAGCAGCGTTATATTCAAAGCATTGTGGGAAGTTTCAAATGATGTCTCATAGGACCAGGCACCAGGGCAGGTGTCACTACTGGTGGACTTTGTAAGAGAACTGGGGTCTTAGCGCAGTATGCCAGTTACTCAGTATACCAGTTACTTATAAAAACTGTTTAAAACAGTAGTGCGTAGAAACAGTGCAAAAAAGTCAAATTGGGTCTGAAATATAAGAGGGAGGAGTAGCCTGCTCAAATACCCAGATGACTTATGTAGCATACGATATGTAGAGAGATCTTGTCGCACCTTTCAGGCTAACTGAAAGAAAGAAGTTGGCAGCATGAACTTTCATAGACTAATGTTTTCTTCCTCAAATGCATTTGGTCCAAATGCATCTGAGGAAGTAGACATTAGTCTATGAAAGCTCATGCTGCCAACTTCTTTCTTTCAATTGGTCTCAAAGGTGCTACAAGATCTCTCTCCATTCTGATTCTTCAGTCTAAAATGGCTATATCTTTGAATTTTAGCATACAATGTTTACAATGCTTAAAGTTCTGAAGTGAGAATGCAGTCTATTGTTTTTCTTCTTTTTACTCTCTTAGCAGGGGCTATGAGGATCCTATTGAGACTGAGATTGTTGACGAGAGGATCCCCTACCTGCATGGTAGTTATGCCGCCCCCTTGGCGCAGCCTGAAAGAGGAAGCATGGCCAGCATTGACCGCCTGGGCAAGCGCTCTCCTTCCATCGACAGCATCCGCAAAGACCCACGGTGGCGGGACCCTGATCTCCCAGAAGTCATTGCCATGCTCAGCCACCCCATCGACCCAGTCAAGTCCAACGCAGCAGCATACCTCCAGCACCTCTGCTATGAGAATGATAAAATTAAGAAGGATGTGAGACACCTCAAGGGGATCCCAATCCTGGTGGGCCTGCTAGACCACCCAAAGCCAGAGGTGCACCGCAAAGCTTGTGGGGCTCTGAGAAACATATCCTATGGAAAGGATAATGAAAACAAAGTGGCAATAAAGAATTGTGACGGGATCCCAGCTTTGATCAGGTTACTGCGGAAGACAAATGACATGGAAGTGCGGGAACTCATTACAGGTCAGTGTCCGTATTATTACTTGTAGGAACTGCTTTTTCAGGGTGGTCTTTTATTAGTTTCACTGTTGTAATGATTGACTTACTGTATTTTTAAAAAACAAATAAGTCATAAGATCTGTGAAGGATTAGACCAAACGCCTGTCTGAGCATTCTCTTCCAATGGTGGCCAGCCAAATGCCTCTGAGGATCGCACAAGCCAGACATGAAAGAAACAGTACCCTCTCTCTGTTCCTATGTTCTGCAGGAATTGGTCTTGAGATCCCTCAATGCTGGAAGTCATATAGCTGTCATAACTAAAAACCATTAATAGCCTCCACAAATTTATCTAATCCACATGTTATGCTGTTCAGTTTGGTGGCCATCATTGTGTTTTGTGCATCAAATTCCATGCGCAGTGTGAAGGCGTGCTTTCTTTTGTCTGCTTTGAATGTTCCACCATTTGTTTTAATTGGGTGAACCAGAGTTTTAGTATTATGAGAGAGGGAGGAAAATGTCTCCCCATTCATTTTTTTCCACACCGTACATCCGTTTATACTGGCTTGTCATGGCTTCACCTTACATACCGTTTTTCTACACTGAAAAGGTTCAGTTAGTGTAACCTCGACCACATGCTTGCTGACACACTCAGAGAACTCCAAAAAGGTTATGAGATAGGACTTGCCTTTGCAGGATGGCTATCACTACTTTGTTTAAATTTATTTATCTAGCCTGTAATCCTGTACCCTGTAGTAGTAGTATTCCTCCTCCTCCTCCTCCTCCTCCTCCTCCTTCTTCTTCTTAATATTCCACCATCCCTCCCAGAAACAGAATCTGAAGGTAAGACACGCTGAATTCAGTGGCACTTCCTTCTGAATAAGTCATGAAGATTTCACTGTTACTTAAAAAATGTTATGTACAATTGCATTATCTTCCAAAGACATGCTTTTCAAAGTAGTGTATACAGCACGTTTGTCTAAAATGTCAATTATTCATATTCTGAGTCTCCAAATAACGTCTGAAAAAGTAATATAGCAAAAGACATAGGCCAGAATGCAATGATGTACCTGTATTTCCATTGAATCCCACTGCTTCTTCCAAATTCTGCTCCATATGCTATCATAGTTTAAAGCCCATAATAGGCTGTTACTTTGTGGCCTGAAAGGCTGGTAATGATACCCTACAGGCCGGTTCTGGATGTCTCGCTAGAGAGGTTCCCAAACTTTTTGGCTAGACCATAGTTTGAAGTTGGCTTGTTTTAGACAAACCATCATTAAAACCAAGCCACTTTTTTGATCTAGTTGAACTCGAAGGGGAAAAGAAAATGGATGAGAGGAAAGATAGGGAAGGGAGGTCTTGTTGAAGCTCATTCTTATCCTGTTGAACTTTGGTTAGTGTAGTGCCTAAATATGGTTCTTGTTATATGACTGAGGCGCAGTACAGACCGCCGAGAAACGGTGGCCTGCAGGCACCCATTTTAACTCTAGAGGGATGCCGCAGCAACTAGACTGCGCGACATCCCTCCGGAGTTAAAAGAACCTGGTTTTTCCGGGTTCTTCTCCCGGTGCCCTAGTTATGTCACAAGTGCACCAATGGTGTGGTCCCTAACCCTAAAATCGGTTGGTGTGCAGTCCCTAACCCTAAAATTGGTGCCAGCATGGCTCATTTGTGCTGTCTGTTTCAGCCTGATACTCAGTACCAAGATCCATTTGTTAGGTATTGGTGCCTAGTAAGCTTTGGTATAAATTTCACATATGCCTATAATTGCTTCAAATCTCAGGCTGGCAATCCTCCAGATCATTACTGTTTCAGCAGTGGAAGTGACGTCTAGCACAGGGAAAACCTTCCATCCCGTGCCTTGAATTACCTAGCCCAGGGGTCGGCAACCTACGGCCTGCGGGCTGGATGCGGCCCGGCGAGGCCTCAGGACCAGCCCCAGCCCGGTCCTGCTGCCAGTTGCCGCCCCCACCGCAGCTTCTGTGCCGCTCCGGGCGCCATTTTGAGTTCGGCCCCCCAGTTGTCTGAGGGACAGCAACCCGGCCCCCGACTCAAAAAGGTTGCCTACCCCTGATAGCCAAATAACCTTACATGGATGTATAGCTGTCTTTCGTCTTTTGCCTTTGAAACATTTCAGATCAGAGGCAGGCAACCTGTCCTACAGATACCATCACCAGTGACAATTATTCCCGGTGGCTAGGACTGATGGAGATTGCCTGGCTCAGGTTTAAATAACCTGCAATAGTTGATTCATTGTGGTCTTGGTTTATTTTGTAGATACAAGCTTCTTCCTTAAAAAGAATGTGTAAAAAACCCAAGCAAACCCCAATCCGTTAATTGTCCTACAGTGGCAGCACTTTGTCAGAAGCTAATTTTCAGAAATGTGCCCATTTGAATACTTTAGATTAGAAAATGGAATACTGTAATTTTACCTGCACGGCAAGTATTTCACTTCTAGATGAAAGCATTCTCAAGTTTGCACTTTTCATGTTAAATGGGAGGAATGGGAGGTGATCTTGAATCTTAATTAGTGAATTAATTTTGCACTTTGAACACAAGGCTGTGCAAGAGGATTATCGGGGCCAAAGAAGCAGACAGCAATTTGGAATGTTAGGAATTGTGTAAATGGCTTTAAAAGAGTAAATCACAAGCATGGGTTAGTGGAGTCAACATGGATCAAGACCTGGCAGTTGGCCCCGGCTGTAATCCTAACCATGCCTTATAACAGCTGAAATTGAGTGGCCTGCATCCCCCAGAGCCCTACCATCACCATCACCATTTTTATTTTATTTTATTTTTAGGAAAATCACACCACCAGAAGCCTCCATGGGCAGGTTTCTCCTATGAAATATGTATCCTCACACCTTGTTTTGGTCCAGATACTCATTCATTTATTTATTTCAAGGATTTATATCCCACTTTTCTCCCACAATGGGATTCAAAGCAATTCAAAGTAGTTTTTTGGAAAGCCAGAAATGACTCAGTTCACTTCTATTTCATTTGAAAATGGAAGCACAGCTGCCGGTCTCAGAGGTGATAGAAAATGGCTTCAAGTCCCTCACAGTTAAACTGAGTCTGCCTTACTTTGGACATATCATGAGACAACATGACTCACTGGAAAACACGATAAATGCTCAGGAATGTGGAAAGCAGCAGGAAATATGGAAGGCCACATGACAAGTGGATGGATTAAATCTTGGAAGCCACGATTGCCCTGAGTTTGCAAGAGCTGTTGATGACCAGAGCTCTTGGAAGTCTTTCATTCATAGGGTCACCGTAAATTTAAGCTTACTTAAATGGCACAGAAACAACATCGGATGTCTGAAACTCAGGGGAGCCACTGCTAGTCAGAGCATACAGAGTTGGACTAAATGGACAGCTATTCTGACCAGATGTATAGTGGCTTCCTATGTTACTCTCAAGACAAAGTATCACTACTTCTAATTTCAGACTCAGGGAATGAGTGCCCAGAGAGGGATAGCTGCAAGTTTGGGATATATCTGAGATTTTCAGAAATACAAAGAATATATTCAAGAGGTGAACAGAAGGTGCCATGCCTTCCTCCAATTTCAGTGTGGAGGTAGGATGCCGTGTGAATACCAGAAGTCATGAAATGTGTCAGTTAAAACATAAACATGGAATGCAATTTTGAATAAAGTAAAAAAAAAATTTGAAGTGATTTTAGTGGAGCCATGAAAAGCAAAGTTAGGTAGTGTGGTATCTCCAGATGTGCTACAGTGTGGTACCTCCAGATGGCCAGTGGTCAGGGAAGATGGGGTTTGTGGTCATACCATCTGGAGAGCTCCAGGTTGCCCACTCCTTCCAGTATCCTGGAGGACCTTATGGCTGGCTGGTTGGCTGGAACTCTGAACAAGGGCATACCTCTTTGCTGAAGCATTTTTAGTTTCAGGTCCCACTTGTAGATTTATATATTTGAAGGATGTTTTTAAAAATCTCCACATGACATATATCACCTGTTTGTTTGTTTGTTATTCCAAAGATCACCGGGATTTGTGTGATCTACTTTTTTGCCTTGCCAAACGCACAGTGCTTACTAGGCACACCACGAAATGAGCCACAACTAGCAACAATTCTTAATTCTTTTTTTCCCCATGCTTTGAGTTGGACACGATCTCTTAGGCCCCTGGCAGAGTGATGTATTTCAGCTGATCATTGACTGATTCTCGATATGGGGAAGAATGAAAGCAGGCCTGATAAGGAAAGTAATATGTTGTGATGATTCCGGAAAGCAGCAAAAGGTCTTATTTTATTCTGACTGATAAGGCTTGGCATGGAACAAATGTTCCCATTGGAGATACTGGTCGTGAGGCTTCCATTATACTGCTTGGATCGGCAGCTGAGAAGTTGGGAGCTTTAACAAGCTTTTTCTTCTTTGGGTCCTCATTCCAATGTAATATCTCTGGATTAGTTGGAAATGCTGACGCTCTGTGGCCATGGCATGTTCCTGTTTGGCAGACGAATCCCTAATTCTTTAGACCAGAAACTCTATTTCTATATCTTCACTGAATCTGTTCTTGAATACATTACCTCTAGACCTGTCCTCTGCCACAGATCCGAGTGGTCTGGGAAATTGTGCCTCACTTCTCTTGTTTTGAAAGAAGCTGTATTAGGAGCGAGACCCTCACTTGGCCTCTTGCCACTTGGGGCTTGTGATCCATTGCTGCGGCTTTCTTAAAAACAAAGAAAGGTTGCCTGCATTTTATATTCCCCTCAGGTGTCTGCATGATCAACTTGCAGTCAGGTAAGCTGAGACGGAGTATTATTTTTTTTGAGGGGGAGTGGGCAGAATGTGAGCGGAGGGAAACGTGTTGAGAAACAGAGTGTTACTCTCACCCTTCTTGCTGCTGTGGCTTGTTCCTGTGATTTTGAAGGTTATTATTATTATTATTAACCTTTATTTATGAAGCGCTGTAAATTTACACAGCGCTGTACATACAATCTTTTTAGTTAGACGGTTCCCTGCCCTCAGGCTTACAATCTAAAAAGACATGACACAGAAGGAGAAGGGGGTGGTGACGGGAAAGGGTAAGAGGTCCAGCAGTTCCTCTCAACCTCCGAGGCCTGGACCAAGGCAGATGGACTGAAGGGAGGGCTTGGCTTCAAAATGGAAGGTTAATCATTATCCAGGGAAAATACATACTCACAAGTAGGATAATACATATACAGTACATAGCAATACAGGAAATGGATCAATAAACAGCCAACAACAGAACATCAGATAGTAAGCGACAATTATGCGATGCCTGGGAAGGCTTCTCTGAATAGGATGGTTTTCAACTCCATTTTGAAGCTGGTTAAAGTAGTGATGGCTCTTGCTTGTGGAGGAAGAAGGTTCCAGGAGTGAAGGGCCGCAAGTGAAAAGGGGCGAATCCGGGATGGGGCAGAGGAAATCCTGGGCTGGGACAGGAACCCTTGACTACCAGAACGGAGGGCCCTGGTGGGAAGGTGAGGAGAAAGAAGGTCAGATAAGTAAGGAGGGGCCAGTCCATGGAGGGCTTTGAATGTCGACAGCAGGAGCTTATACTGAATGCGGAAAGGGAGGGGGAGCCAGTGAAGGGATGCCAAGACAGGAGAGATGTGGTCAGAGCGGTGGGTGGAAGTGATAATGCGTGCAGCTGAATGCTGGACAGAGATTAAAGGACGGAGGTGAGAAAAAGGAAGCCCAGCCAGGAGGACATTACAGTAATCAAGTTGTGAGATCACTAGGGCATGGACCAGGATCTTGGCAGTAGAGGCGGAGAGATATGGTCGGATTTTGGCAATATTGTACAAAAAGAATCTACAAGCCTTGGCAGTGGTCTGGATCTGAGGGATACACGACAGAGAAGAGTCAAAGATAAAACCAAGACTGCGGGCTTGCTGGACTGGTTGAATGGAAATGTTGTCCACAGAGACAGAAAAGGAGTGTTGAAGGTTGGGCTTAGGAGGAAAGACAAGAAGCTCCGTCTTGGACATGTTGAGCTTCAAACGCCGATGGCGCATCCACTGTGAGACAGCTGTAAGGCAAGACGAGACTTGCTGTTCAAGCCTTGGAGAAAGGTCAGGGGTGGAAAGATACAGCTGGGTGTCATCGGCATAGAGATGGTAGGAAAAACCAAAAGAGCTGATGAGTTTTCCTAAGGACAGTGTGTAGAGAGAAAACAGAAGGGGACCCAGAACAGAGCCCTGGGGAACTCCAACAGATAAGGGAACAGGAGAAGAAGTCTGACCACCTGCAACTACTGCAAAAGATCTGCCAGACAAGTAAGATCTAAACCAGTGGAGAACAGAGTCTGAGAACCCAAGGTCAGAGAGTATGTCAATTAGGAGACAGTGATCAACAGTGTCAAAGGCTGCAGACAAATCAAGAAGGATGAGAACAGAGTAAAGGCCATTAGCCTTGGCCTGTAAAAGGTCATTTGAGATCTTAGTGAGGGCTGTCTCAGTGGAATGCTTTGGGCGGAAACCAGACTGAAAGGGATCAAGAATGGAGTTGGCTTCAAGAAACTCAAGACAGCGCGAATAGACAACCCGTTCCAAAACCTTAGAAAGAAAGGGGAGAAGAGAAATCGGACGATAGCTAGACAAAGAGGAGGGGTCAAGAGAAGGTTTTTTCAGAATTGGGGAAATGAGAGCATGTTTGAAGTCTGACGGGAAGGAGCCTGTAGAGAGAGAGAGATTGAAGATATGGAGAAGCGAGGGCAGAAAGAAGGGAGCTATAGAGATTAGAAGACGAGTAGGAATAGGATCAAGAGGACAGGTAGCAGGTTTGGAAGAGTTCAGAAGTGTAGAGAGTTCATCCAAAGAGGCAGGAGGAAAGACAGAAAATTTGTTAGGGGAAGGCGATAGAAGATTAAGAGCAGAAGAAGAATCAGGAGGGACTATCTCAGAGCGAATATAGTGGTAATCTTAGAGATGAAATAGTTAGCAAAGTCATTAGGAGAGAAAGATGAAGAGACAGGAGGAGAGGGAGGTTTAAGCAAAGTGTTGAAGATGGAGAACAAACGCTGCGGGCTCCTCTCATTGGCAGAGATCAATGATTTGTAATAATTCTGTTTAGCCATAGAGAGGGCGCGTGAGAAGGAAGAAAGAACAAATTTGAAATGGATAAAATCAGCCCACTCTTTGGACTTTCTCCAAAGACGTTCGGCCGCTCTAGAGCAGGACCGGAGAAACTTAATGTTGGGGGTAAGCCAGGGCTGAGGTCTAGTCTTGGAGGAAGAAGTGCGTACAGAGACAGGGGCAAAATGGTCAAGAGTTGAGGAAAGAGTGGAGTTAAATAAAGACATTGCTGAATCAGCAGAATCCCCGAGATTTAGGGAAGAGAGAGATGAATCCAGGGTCAGACCAAGATGGTTAGAGTCGACAGATTGAAGATCACGAAAAAGACGTTGAATAGTATGGCGAGGAGGAGGAGTATAAGTGAGAGCAAAGGAGATTAAGTAATGGTCAGATAGTGGAAAGTCAAGTGCCAGGTAGTCAGAAATGGCGCAGTTTGCAGCAAGAACTAGGTCAAAACAGTGACCAAGAGAATGAGTTGAAGAGTTGGAGTGTGGTTGGAGGCCAAAAGAAGCTAGCAGAGAGTTAAAGCGAGATGTTGTAGGGTTATTGGAATCGTCAACGTGGATATTAAAGTCACCTAGGATCAAAGTGGGGACTGAATCTGAAAGGAAGGTGGTAGCGATTACCTAAAGATCCTAAAGTGCAAAGACATTGCATGGAATGCTAAAGTTAGGATCGCCCAAACCATTGTATTCCCTATCGCCATGGATGGATGTGAGAGCTGAGCAATGAGGAACGCAGATGGAAAGAAAATCAACTTATGTGAGATGTGGTGCTGGAGACGAGTGTTGAGGATCCCATGGACAGCCAAAGAGATGAACAAATTGGTCCTAGAACAGATAAAGTCCAACCTCTCCCTGGAAGCCAGGATGACTAAATTGAGGTTGTCGTACTTTGGACACACCATAAGACTCATTAGAAAAGGCAATGATGATGGGAAAAGTGGAAGGCAGCAGCAGAAGGGGACGGCCACAGACCAGATGGATAGACTGTTAGGGAGGTCCTGGGTCTGAATTTACAGGACCTAGGCAGAGCAGTGGAGGCTGGGGAGTCTTGGAGGTGCCTTACCTTCAAGCGATTACCCTTTCTGAACACAGTTTCTCTTAAATACTCTTCATTAGAGGAAATCACATTGAGGGCAGGAAGCTCTAACATCCAGAGTAAGGTTGGAAGAAAACAAAAAGAGAACCCTCTTATTTAGGAGGGAGCTAGCTTGTTTTCTGCTGCTCCAGAGAATAGGACACCATGGAGCAATGGATGCAAGCTACAGGAAAAGAGATTCCAGCTCAACATTAGGAGGAACTTCCTGACAGTAAGGGCTGTTCGACAGTGGAACACACTCCTTCCTCGGAGTGTAGTGGAGTCTCCATCCTTGGAGGTCTTTAAGCAGAGGCTGGATGGCCATCTGTTGGGGATGCTTTGATTGAGAGTTCTTGCATGGCAGAATGGGGTTGGACTGGACGGCCCTTGCAGTCTCCTCTGTGGCATATCAGAATGAGGGTAAGTGTAAGAGGTTTGGTGTTAACTGCCCTCAAGTCGACTTGAGAAATGTCACGTTGAAGCTGGAGCAAGCTTGTTTTCTGCTGCTCCAGAGAATAGGGCCAGGAGCAATGGGTTCAAACAAAAGGAGAAGAGATTCCACCTCAACCTCCACCTTTTAAATTCATGTGTATTTTAACTGATGTGCTGTGTCTATTAATTGTTGTTGTTCCCTGCCTCGATTCATAGGGAAGAGGCGAGTAAGAAATGATGATGATGATGATGATGATGATGATGATGATGATGATGATGATGATGATGATGATGATGATGATATAATTAATAATATAACTGTTATAACACTTTCTCCCATTTGCTCTCCCAACCCTCCCCTGGCTACAACCTGCAAACAATATTAGGCATTTTTTTTCTTTAGGAGAGAAAAATGTATAAAGGTTAACTTTCGAAAGATACATTACTATCACAGTTTCAGGCCTCCTAAAATAATATTATGCAAAACGTGAATGTAAGCCCCCAGCCACTGGGCCAACGGCTTTTAATTGTTTGCAAAGTGAGAATTTAATACAGATTCTCCTGCTTTTCTAGCCATGCAGAGCAATCGTAATCTTCTTTGAAAAGAATAAACCTTATTGCCGAAGCCAGTGTTTGATTTTAACAATAGCTGATTTAAAAATATGTTGAGCTGGAAATCTTCAGCCATTCGGGAGCACATTTTGTGACAGAATCAAAAAAAAGTTTCCCTGACTGGTATGGGAAGCCCTTCAGTGCATCTCTTGCAAACTAATGTGTGTGATCAAGATAACGTTTAGAAAGGCAAAGTCAACAACAACAACAAAAGCCAAAGTCAACAATCTTCTCTCAGTCCTCCAGTCTACACATCCCACTAACAAGAGACAATTCTGTTAGATAAGCACGCTTTTCTGTTAGGGACAAATGTAAATAAATAAAGGTCTTTTCACAGGGATGTTCCATTGAGGTCTTGTCTGCATGGGTCTAAAGGCTTGTTCTCCCCTCCACCCCACAAGTTCTGGTGTTGTGCTTTGTGGATGACACATTTCCCAAACCCCCTTCTGGTGCAAGCAGTCTGGATGACATCCAGCACATTCTGCACCAGAACCAGGGTTTAAGAACCTTAAACTTCATTTACCTGTTATTTCGGATCTTGCTGGAAGATTTGGAGTCCTCCATTCCTACACTGCGCTGGCTGTCTGCAATGGCATATTGCTGACCTACCTGGGGCATCTGCCACCACCACAGTTCTCTTGTTCTAGGGTTAGAATAAGGTGCCCAACCATGTGATTATCTCTGGGCACACTGTCCTGACCTCAGAAGTGAGTGACTCGTTGCAATGATGGATGCACTGGCTGGCTCAGCGGTATGCTCATCTAGACAGCTGTCGCGGTGTGGGAATAATGGAGTAATGGAGGGAGGTCAGGGCTATTCTGGGCTGCCTCCCATAGTATCCTGGCCCGTGCAGACATGGCCTACATTTGTCTTTAAGGAAGCTTTCAGAAACTACCAAGATCATACTTGATCATACATAGTGTCTAGATCAAGGGAAGTCATAGTGTCACTCTATTCTGCTCTGGTCAGGCCTCACTTGGAATCCTGTGTCCAGTTCTGGGCACCGTAGTTCAAAAAGGATGTTGAGAAACTAGAACGTGTCCAAAGGAGGGCAACCAAAATGTCTGGAAACCAATGTGGAGAGACTGGGTATGTTTAGCCTGGAGAAGAGAAGGTTAAGAGGTGATATGATAGCCCTGTTTAACTGTTTGAAGGGATGTCATACTGAGGTTGGAGCAAGCTTGTTTTCTGCAGCTCAAGAGAGCAGGACCCGTAGCAGTGGTGGGGACGTAGCTAGGTCCAGACTAAGTGCCACCATTATAATGGGGCTTGGGTGTGGCGGCGCAGCAGCACACACCATTCATTTTTCTAATGGAAGGGGGGGGTCTGGACCCCAAGAACCCCCCCCCCCCTTGGCTACATCCCTGGCAGTGGATTCAAACTAGAGGAAAAGAAACTGCATCTCAACATTAGGAAGAACTTCCTGACAGTAAGGGCTGTTAAACAGTGGAACACACTCCTTCCTCAGATTGTAGTGGAGTCTCCTTCCTTGGAAGTCTTTAAGCAGAGGCTGGATGGCCATCTGTCAGGGATACTTTGACTGAGAGTTCCTGCATGGCAGAATGGGGTTGGACTGGATGGCCCTTGATGTCTCTTCCAGTTCTATGATTTTATGATTCTACTTTCATTCTGAATGGAAGTTTATGCTCTGTTGTACATGTTCAGACTTGGTGTTGTTGGTTGCCCCTTTCAATGTTTAATGAGCAATTTTGTGTTCTGTACAGGGGAAATGAGCCCCAGTTTACCAACTTCTCTTATATTGCATTAGAAGCAGTGGGGTGGTAGGGTGCCAATGGTGCATTAGAAGAAGCAGTTTGCCAATCTGGAAGGGGCAGCTTCAAGCCATCACCTCTTGCCAGTCTGTCCCCCCACAGTTTACATTAGAACCTTTGAGCACCTTTGAGACTAACTGAAAGAAAGAAGTTGGCAGCATGAGCTTTCGTAGACTTCAGTCTACTTCCTCTGATGCTTTTGGTGTGCTGCATGTCCCATTTCCTATACTCTTACCTCCATCCTACCATTTTACATCAGCCTCCCCATGTTAGCTCAGCCCCTCCATTCTAACACTGGGCGGCTGTTTGCATCCTAGCTTGTCCCACGCTGCAGCTCGGTGCACATTGCTCACTTTCAGTGCCTTATTCTGACCTCAGAGCAAGCGATGCACAGCAGTTTTGGGTGGCAGAGTGGGACCCATTTCAGACAGCCGCCTGGCATCCAAACTGAGGGGTCCGGATCTTCCAGGAATATCCAAAACAAACAGGGATTTTAAAAAATGCATTTCAATGGGGTATACCCTGGGTTTGGCACTGAACGGACTGGACGTTGTCTGGTCAGTTTGCACCAGACCCAGGGTTTGGACCCTAAGTCCTCCAGACTTCTTGTCTAGAGGATGAGAGGAGAAAGGCTGGTTTAACTGGCCCTGGCAGACACAGTCCCAGAGTCACATTTCATTGAAAAATTCGCACAGAACTGCAAGATAGCCGTATTAGGACATTGTCACCCAGAGAGTTTAAAACAGTGTCCCAGCCAACTGCCATGAACAGGTCTTTTTTAATGAACAAAAAACAACTGGGATTGTCCCAAGGAATCTATTGTATTTTGCCATGTGGGAGCGGGGAGGGGGGGGGGGTTGGACAGGGATGCCACAGTTGTTGTTTTACACTTCCATAGTGTGTAATGGAATAGCTTGTAATTTGCGATTAATTTCTCATTACATCCTCTCACGACGCTCTTCCGATCTTCATGAGAGGATCTTTTTTAAAATTTCTGTTAAATTAATTTGCTTAAATGCTAAATTGACCTTTTAGAAAGAAAGAAAGAAAGAAAGAAAGAAAGAAAGAAAGGGGAGAGAAAAATCCATATTAATATAATTACTGTCTTGCCAAAAGTGCACATAAGCTCTAAAGCAGTAAGTGAAGTCTATCAAGGAAACAAATACAGTGATTAATGTCCTTGCTAGCAGCAAGAATCTGAAGAATAAAAGCAGGTAAGAGTGGTTTGGGCTAAAGAGGCAGGTTTCAATTGACTGCTTTGGCTTATTGGAGTCTCGGCAGTGTTCTCTTGGCTGTTCCAGGCAGCATTACATTTCTGAAGAGGTCCAAAAATGGCACTGCGCTAAGGAGCCTTGCCTTGCTCATTAATGCTAAAAGTACGTGCACAGATTACTGTTAGTTAGTGGTGAAAGGAAAGCAATCTGTACATGAACAGAGGCATTTTTCTTATGACTTCACGTGTGCCAAAAAGTTTTAACCAGCTGGCTGAGTGCTACAGTTGCTAATTTGGAATTGAGAAATATGCTGCTTGACTCAAGAACTTCCATGGAGCCAGCCCCTGATATTTCCTGCTTTTCTCTATGGTGTAGATGATCTAGATAGCATTAGTGCTTTCTTCTTCTGAGTCCCTGCAAGGGTGATGTTCGTGCTGGGCACCAGTTTCCTTATGTTCTCTCTAAGAAGTTGTCAAAATGAGGATAGGAAGCATTATGTTTTGCTCATGCCCTCACCTATATTTGACTTCATAATGATGCTGTGTAGCAATGCTTCCCACATGAGGAGTTGAATTTGCACGGAAGGAAAGTGAGAGCAATAGCAGGACAGAATAGCAATAGCAATAGCGTTTACATTTCTGTACCACTTATCAGTGTACTCAGCACTCTCTAAGCGGTTTACACTCTGTAAGCCAATTGCCCCCAACAAGCTGGGGACTCATTTTACCTACCTGTGAAAGGATGGAAGGCTGAGTCAACCTTGGAGAACTGGGATCGAACTCACAACAGTACTGGCATTTTAACCACTGCGCCACCAGGGCTCCTGTTGATAAATTCACCGTCCCCCCCCCCCCACCGTCATGCAGATATTTATCTTTTGAAATCATCAAAATACTCCCCTTAGTTTTTCAGCCTGCAGACATTGTTGGTGTCTGCCCTGCCCAGAATACCTCTAATAAATAATAAATAAATAAAATCTTTATTTTTACCCCGCCCTTCCAGAAAGATCAGGGCGGCTTACAAAAGTGCAACGAATGCACACAAATACAGTTAAAAACAGTAAACATCAAACACAATACAATGAACTAAAAGCAGGAATAAAAGCCCCATCGCCCATCCTCATGGCCACGGAAGAGGAGGGGAGGCCCAC
>NC_056531.1:10274219-10308943 GCF_019175285.1 Sceloporus undulatus
CTGGCTGTGCTGGGTAGAACTGGTCTCTAAAGCAGTCCAACAATGTCTGAAGACCCATGCAGTCCTCATCACAGTTTTAGACAGAAGTTCTGTTATCTTTGACACAGAAAAGAATGGAAGAGGTTGTTCCACTAGGTCTACCATTTTATTTGTTGCTTTTATCCACTGATGTTGCAGTTCTGTCTCTCAGTAATGCCACCTTCTGAAAGCTTGATGGAATCCTGTATATTTGGCTTACCTGGGACTAAGTCCACTAAAAACAATGAGACTTCCTTCCCCCAGATACATATTAATAGGATGAGTCCAAAAAAGATGGTCAAACTCTGTAGTAATATCTTCAACATCAGGTTTTCCACATCACTAGTAATGTGCAATGTCGGAATTGGGGTAGCTGATAGAATTATGTTATATTGTTTACTTTGGATAAAAATAAAGGTGCAAGAAGGGTCTGTCACTATATCTACCGTATATCCTCATGTACAAGTTGACCTCATGTATAAGTTGAGGGAAGACTCATGGTCAAAATCCTGAATTTTGATATGACCCGTGGATAAGTCGAGGGCAAAACTTAGGAGGCTATAAGGAAGGATGGAAAGGGGGGAATAACCCTTCCATCCTTCCTTCTCTTTCTCTGGATCTCTCCCAACTGATTGCCAGCTGCTGGAGGAGAGGTTTTAACGTTGGATTGAGAAAGGAAGCAAGTGGATTTAAATGGAGAGGTTTTTTTTCCATAGGAAGCCAGGGCTTGCAAAACGGAGCAGAGAGAGAAGCAAGTGGGTGTAAATGGGGGAGTTTTTCTGATAGGAAGCAAAAGCTTGCAAAATGGACTGGAGGGGGAAGGAATTGGTATTCAATGGAGATCGGGGCATCAGGCTTGCTTAGGACCTTTCTAAGCACTACTGGTATATTGACCCTTACTGTATATAAGTCTGCCCAATATTTTAGGGGCAATTTTGGGTTTCAACTGGAGAGGCGAGTAGATACGGGATGTTCTTTTAGGTTGCCTAATGACAGGGTGGTTAATCTCCCCCCCCCCACCCGTATATCCAAAAGCATGTGTTTATTCCACCTTCCAGTGTGAGACAAAGTAACATGTACCATTCTTCATCCCCTTTTATCCTTCCCACAACACTGTGAGGTAGGTCAGAGCGAGTGCTGGGTCCAAGGTTATTCAGACTGTTCTCCCACTACAGAAGTAATGCAGTTTGACACAACTTTAACTGTCGTGGCTTCATCCTGTGGAATCCTGGAATTTGTAGTTTGTTGGGGCACCAGAGCTCTCTGACAGAGAAGGCTAAATATCTCACAGAACTACAGATCCCATTGAGCCATGGCAGTTAAAATGATGTCAGGCTACGTTAATTCTGCAGCGTAGATGCAGCCCCAGCGAGTTCTGTAGTTTAGTGAGGACTTAAAGTCGAAGTCCAATGCTCTAACTCAGGTAAGCCAGTGTTGGACCTTCCAGCTATTGTTGGATTGGAACTCCCATCAGACCTAGGCCGCATAAGCATTTGAAGGGGATTGTGGGAATAAAGGTCTGACACAGTGCCTCAGATTGCTCAGAGCACAACACCACACCATGTTACGTCTTGGAGATGCAATTCTGCTGGAAGCCCTGAGAGATGCTAAATATGCCCCCTTCCCTTCCTGAGCTGCCCTTGCAAGATATTAAAATTTTGAAATCTTATATTCATGTCAATAGTTTGCACTTGGGACACCCGGGATTCTCACTTAGCATTTATGTATGAAGTTCAGAGGGATTATCACTTTACCATCTCTATCTCATCCAGCCTGACAGGATTTCAGGGAAGTAAATTATTATTAATATTATGCCATTTTACTCAGCCAAGCATCTAATCTCTGGCTTGCTTCCTCACTGCAATCTTATCAAGCAAGTGGAGGTCAGCTTTGGGATGCAACCACGAGAGATATTTGATTTAAAGTGTTGAAAATTGTGTGCTTAGTGCAAGACAACAGTGAATCCAATTGAGTCACTGCAAAATAGCATTGATTTTGCACCAAGACGTTCTGTATTCTGCATTGTGACAGTTTAGACAGAATAAGTTTATATGTATTTGTTTATCATTCCTTCTGTTTCATATATTAAGACCATATGCAGCCCTGCATTTATATCCGGAATCGTACTATCCATGCACAAGAATTACACAGCAACAGGTTGAGGCAAATGAGAGAACAAAAAGTTTTCCTCATGGAAAAAGCCTTAATGGCTAAATCCCAGAATACCAGCCCCATGAGAAATAAATGTTTTCAATGGCCATAGAGTACTGACTGGTTCTGTGGTGGGTAGGAATGGTGATAAACTGGGGGAGAGGGGAATGGAATAAAATAGTTGGAATCCTAAACTGGAGTACTCTGCACTGCAACATATATTTTGCAAGTCAACGTTGGAGTGTTCACCAGGCATTCATAGAATCATAGAATTGTAGAGTTGGAAGACTCCAAGGGCCATCCAGTCCAACCCCATTCTGCCATGCAGGAACTCTCAGTCAAAGCATACCCGACAGATGGTCATCCAGCCTCTGTTTAAAGACCTCTAAGGAAGGAGACTCCACTACACTCCGAGGAAGGAGTGTGTTCCACTGTCAAACAGCTCTTACTGTCAGGAAGTTCCTCCTCATGTTGAGCTGGAATCTCTTTTCCTGGAGCTTGCATCCATTGCTCTGGGTCCTAGTCTCTGGAGCAGCAGAAAACAAGCTTGCTCCCTCCCCAATATGACATCCCTTAAAGAATTTAAACAGGGCTATCATATCACCTCTTAACCTTCTTTTCTCCAGGCTAAACATCCCCGGCTCCCTAAGTCGTTTCTCATAGGACATGGTTTCCAGACCCTTCACCATTTTAGTCGTCCTCCTTTGGACATGCTCCAATTTGTCAACATCCTTTTTGATTATGGTGCCCAGAAGTGGACACAGTTTGCCAAGTGAGACCTGATTGAAGCAGAACAGAGTGGCACTGTTACTTCTCTTGGTCTAGACACTATACTTCTATTGATGCAGCCTAGAATTGCATTGGCCTTTTTAGCTGCCGCATTACACTGTTGACTCATGTTCAACTTGTGGTCTACTAGGACTCTTAGATCCCTTTCACACAGAGTCTCGTTTAGCCAGGTGTCCCCCATCCTATATCTAGGCATTTCAAATTTTTCCTACCTAAATGCAGTACCTTATGTTTCTCTATATTGAAATTCATTTTGTTAGCTTTGGCCCACCTTTCTAATCTATTCAGGTCATTTCGAATGTTGAACCTGCCCTTTGGGATATTAGCTGGTCCTCCTAATTTGGGGGCATCTGCAAATTTGATAAGCATGCCCCCTATTCTTTAATCCAAAGCATCCAACCTTCTGGCAGGACTTATAAAGGCGTCACACACACAAAGGTTTGGGGGAGAAAAACCTTGGTGAGTTTTTTTTTCTTGAGGGGGTGGGGCTTCTGTGAGTCACTGGGGAGGGGCTAGAAGCCTAGCCTTTATAAGCCCTGCCAGAGGCTTGCAGCAGGTTCAGTTCTAGCCAGGGAGAAGCGGGAGATAAGTGTCTTGGCAGCAATTTTGATTGGGTGAGGTTCCCCCCCTCTCAAAATCTGGTGAGTGTGTCCAGATGCTTTCAGTCCTACCTTCCCCAGTGAGGGCTAGTAACAATTTTGCTTTGCAGGTCTTTATGTTTGTGTTCATTCATACCATACGTAAGCAAGCTTTTAAAAACCCTACAAATAGTTTCCTTAAAGCATACAGAACAGGGATAGGCAGTGCTGTGGTTCTCCTGGTGTTTTGGGAATACACTCCATGAATCCCCTCGTCCACGACCATTGGCCATGCTGTCCGGAGCTGATGAAAATTGGAGTCCAGCAACATCTGCAAGATCATAGGTTCCTCACCACTAATTTTGGAGATTATTGGTTCTAATCATGCTCACCCAAGACACGAATTTGTTCCTCAGTTACTTAGCTTGCTGTTAACTCTACGTAATTGTCTGTGAAAGCAATGCTAAAAGAGTTTGAATGCTTACCTCGGTATTTTCATACAGACAGTATTGTTAGCACAGTAAGAATGTAACAAACTGATAGTTAAAAGATCAGAACACCAGTAGTGCTGCAACTAATAAGACCTTACTGTGAATTGCTATAATATTGGTCCAGTTTTGGGTATAATATATGAACTGAATGGTGATGATTTCATTGGTTGAACCTCCTAAATAATTATGTTCTCTAGAAATGATTAAAATACAAGGATTCCATTGACTATGGCCTGTTGTTTTCTCTTGTTAAAGGTACTCTTTGGAATCTCTCATCCTATGAGCCCCTCAAAATGGTGATCATTAACCACGGTCTTCAGACACTGACCAATGAAGTGATCATCCCCCATTCTGGCTGGGAGAATGAGCCAAATGAAGATTCAAAGCCTCGAGATGCCGAGTGGACAACTGTCTTCAAGAACACATCAGGGTGTCTGAGGTGAGACTGGAATGGGGTGGGATGCTCACACCATTTCTGTAAGCTGAAGAAAGCAGGTTGATGGGACAATAGGAAGGAAAACCACTCTGGTGCATAAAATTTATATTGTCCCTCTCCCATGTTTTTCATTCACACACACATACAAATATGCACTGCTACCCAGGGCTGGGGAGTAGCGGTGATTTGGCTGGACATGAGCTAGGAGCAAGGATTGAAGTTGTGCAGGGGAAAGGAAGGAATGGCAGCAACAGAGTAAAAGCTTGTTACAAAGGAAGACGGGATAGATGTCTGAAAGCTATCACACCTTCAGTTCGGAGGTAACAAAAACTTCCCCTTTGTCATGGACGGATCATTTCCTGATCAAGGCTGAACTTAGAGCCATGGTCCCTCCCGTTGGGGGTGGAGGACCCATTAGAATGGTCTGCCCTTGAAGGCTAATGGAACCATTTGGATTCCAGAAAGCCTTAGAGGGTTCCTTGGTTGATAACGTCAGTGTTTCTGTTGAAACCTTGGTCAATACCTGGAACATCGACCTTACTAAGGCTATTAACACAATCACTCCCAAGCATCCTTGCTAGCCTGCTTCAAACCGCCAACCATGGTATACAGAAGAACTTAGGAAGATGAAGCAGGTTGGACAACAACTAGAGTGCGCCTGGCGAGATACTCGACTCTTATCTGACAGAACTCGTCATAGGAAATTCCTTCGTTCCTATAGAGAGGCAATACGTGCAACACAGAGAGCCTTCTCCTCTGCACGTATTGCATCTGCAGAGTCTCGTCCAGCAGAGCTGTTAAAGGTGGTGAGGGAACTGACACAGGTTCCACCTGTGCAGAACCCTTTACTTAACCTGACAACGGCCTGCTGTGATGCATTTAACAACTACTTTTCAGATAAAATCTCTCAGATAAGAGCCGACTTGGACGCCGGAGTTACAACAGAATCAACTGATGAGGTGTCCAGCAACTCCATTGATGTGGTTATACTGGATCACTTTCAGTCTGTAAGTACTGATGACGTGGAGAAGCTTCTTGGAAGAGTGAGGAAAACAACTTGCCCTCTCGACCTTTGTCCTTCGTGGCTGGCCATCCAGGGGGTGATGCCCTGAGGATGTTCTTAAGGGACATCATCAATGCATCCCTTAGGGAGGGTCATGTTCCATCCTGTTTGAAGGAAGTGGCAGTTAGGCCACTCCTGAAAAAACCTTTCCTTGGCCCCCTGGATATGAAGAACTACAGGCCAGTCTCTTTACTACCATTTCTGAGCAAGGTGATCGAGAGAGCAGTTGCTCTTCAACTCCTAGCTGTCTTGGAGGAAACCGATTATCTAGATCCATTTCAAACTGGCTTTAGGACGGGATTTGGAGTTGAGACTGCCATGGTTGCTCTGGCTGATGACCTTCATCTGGGCATCAACAGGGGTAGTGTGACCCTGTTGGTGCTTCTGGACCTCTCAGCAGCATTTGACACTATACCTGAGAAGGTTAGGAATAGGAGGCACTGCGCTCCAGTGGTTCCATTCCTTCCTCTCAGGCAGATTCCAGAAGGTGGTACTTGGGGACAGTTGCTCGGCAAGAAAGGAGCTTAATTATGGCATCCCTCAAGATGCCATTCTGTCCCCAATGCTTTTCAATATTTACATGAAGCCGCTGGGAGAGATCATCCAGAGGCATGGGGCAGGGTGTTATCAGTACGCTGATGACACCCAGATATATTTCTCCATGTCTCAGTCTTCAGCTGTGACTTCAGATGGCGTCTCGCTTCTCAATGACTGTCTTAAGGCAGTAATGGATTGGATGAGGGAAAACAAATTGAAGCTGAATCCAGACAAAACGGAGGTACTTACGGTATCGGCTCCCAGGCATCGGGATACAACCTCCAGTCCTAGAAGGGGCACACTCTCCTCAAAGGACTCTGTTCGCAGTCTGGGGGTGCTACTAGATTCATCGGTTCACATGACAAATCAGGTGAATGTGACGGTCAGGAGTGCCTGTTATCAGCTCCAGCTGATATGCCAGCTGCGCCCTTTCCTGGAAGTCAGGTACCTTGAGACTGTACATGCACTGGTAACCTCACACCTTGATTTCTGCAATGCACTCTACATAGGGCTACCCTTGTACTTGGTCCGGAAACTTCAATTAGTTCAGAACATGGCAGCCAGACTGGTCTCTGGTACATCCAGAAGAGACCATATAACACCGATCCTAAGATCACTCCAGTGGCTGCCCATCAGTTTCCGGACCCAGTACAAGGTGTTGGTTATTACCTTTAAAGCCCTAAATGGCTTGGGTCCAACCTATCTTTGGGACCCCCTCCTTCCATATAATCCTCCCCGCACACTTAGATCCTGAGGGAAAAATCTGTCTACAACCTCCCAGAGGACCTTCTCAGCCATTGCTCCCAGATTGTGGAATGGCCTGCCGGACGAGATCCGTCATATTACCACCCTAAATAGCTTTTTAAAAGCTATAAAGACGGATCTCTTTCGGCAGGCCTTTCCTGAATAGTCCCCTGGCCATCAGAAGGAAAATCAAATGCCGACCTTAGACTTCACCACAGTTTATTGAATTATTTTTAAAGTATGTTTTAAATTTCACATTGTTTAATTGTATTTTAAGGGGTGGGTGGGTTGGGGCTTGGGACTGTTTATTTTAACTTTGTAAGCCACCCTGATTGCATTGTGTAGAGAGACAGGATACAAATAAATTTTATTATTATTATTACTGTTATTATTATTATTATTTGAGGGTTACTCCTTGTCCTACTCCAGAGTAAGATTTTTTCTTAATATTACTCCTTACTCCTACTCAGGTAAAAATTCCTTACTCCTACTCCTCAGCTCTGGGGGAAAGCCCTGGTTGCTTTGCAAGGCTGGCCTCTGTGTAAGTGTCTCGCTTTGCCTCCCAATCCCTTCCCCGGTGCAATATAATAAAATTGTTTTTTGGTGTTTGCATGTGCAATATAATAACAGGAATAAGGAGTAACAAATATATTTTGTTACTCCTTGTTCCTACTCCTGTAAAAAACCCTTACTCCTTACTCCTTATTCCCCAGCACTGCTGCTCCCACTTGGGATTTCCACTCTACATGGTCAGGAATATGTCCGAATTTTTATTTGTGTTTTAACTGCTTGGCTGATACATTTGCCATCTTTAGTTTATGGTGTGACCCAGCTTTGTGGACAAATGCGCAGAGATACAGGGGACCAGATCCAGCGTATCATATCTTGGATGACTAAACTGTGATAGGCATAAGGCTTGTGCTTTCTCATACTTTGTCTTGTCTTGTCTTCCTTACTTACTTTTCCATGGACTACAATGGAAGATACCTGGGCCCATTAGGCCTCCTTTCCCATTATGGGAAATACCCAATCTGCACATTTGTATGAGTTTAATACAGGTAGCATTCTCTCTCATCCCTATTTCAGAGTAGGAAACAGGCCTTTTAATTCACCTGCAAGGCTTCTGTGTGTGTGTAGTATTGTATCTCACAAAACTGAAACTCAACTAAATCGATTGACCTCATTTTTTGTTGCTGCTTTATATTTTCATCTTGTCTCTTTTGACCAGAAATAATCCAGCATATATCTCTTCAGCTTCCAAAACTCATATACAGGCATCCTCTTATAACAAAAGGCTTGGAAATGCTGACAGGGCAGTGGCAAATTTGGGATTGATCATCCATGCACGAAACAAATGGAATGATATTTTTAACCTCTCCTCTTTGAATCGAGGCAGAGCTCTGAAAAAGCTAACTTGTGGGGGGGGGACTTCATCATAACTGCAGAGGATCATGTTTTATTGGGGCAGAGGCTATTAGACTGAGGTTCTGTTCTCTGGGCCAAATGCATTTGTCTCCCCCCCCCTACACACACACTTTCCACTGATATATTGTATTCAGTTTAAGACAGGTTTTTTGCAGGTGGCGGGGAATAACCTGGGGATCCATCTAACAAAGCCTGATACAAAAGACACATACTGGGACCAGGAATTTGTTTTGAGAATTGGAACTGAATGAAGTTCACACTCCTTCTACACCACCGTCCCTGTTTACTTCAAGGGATTTATAAACTATTATTTAAGCCACAACGCTTTTAGAGTATAGAGGAAGGTCATTTTGTTGCTGTGAAATCTAGTACAAATTCTTCTGAGATCAGCCAGTGGAACCAATTCTTCTCCCCGCCGCCATTTTGTAATAAACATAATGGCATCAAAGAGGGTTCAAGCCAGCCTTCCCTACTAATTTATTTAATTATTTTATTATAAAGCTATTCCTTTATTTATGTAAATCATTTCTACTTCCCCTTTCTTTACTCTTCAGTGGCATTCTGGAAGGTAATTCCCGCACACCAAATTTGTTGCTGAAATTTATTTTATATTTATTTATTTCCATGGAGTAGCTGACTGAGATGCCAGTTTGGCTCCAGGTATCTACCATCTGTTAAAGCAGAACGGTCTCTCTTCTGGTGTGGACAGAGCTTTGTTCAGCTTGTTTTCTGTTGAATTGTTACTATCTTTAACTGTGTGTCACTTTAGCTTTTTGTAAGTTTTTCGGGCTGTGTGGCCATGTTCTAGAAGAGTTCATTCCTGACGTTTCGCCAGCATCTGTGGCTGGCATCTTCAGATTGTTCTGCCCCAGAAGAAAGTCACCTTTTCTGATGGGCTGCCACTTACAGCCAAGAGGATAGTTCTAATTAATTGCCCAAATTACATTTGGTGTATATTTAATTTATTTTCTGTAACTAAATAGAACCTGTACACATTTGAATGAGATAATGAAGAAATAGAAATAGTAAAATACTTTTCATACCTGCGATCAAACATTAATAGAAATGGGGTCTGCAGCCAGGAAATCAGAAGATGATGAAGAATGGGGAGGGCGGCTATGAAAGAACTAGAGAAGATCCGAAAATGCAAAGATATACAGCTCAGCACAACAGTTAGAACTGTACAAGCCATTGTAGTCCCTATTACACTGGATGGATGTATGTGAGAGCTGGACAGTTAGGGAGGAGGATAGGAGGGAAATCAATGCATTTGAGATGTGGGGCTGAAGAAGAGTGCTGAGAATCCCGTGGATGGCCAAAAAGACAAAGAAAGGGGTCCTAAAGCAGATCAAGCCAGAAATCTCCCTGGAAGCCAAGATGACAAAACTTAGGCTGTTGTACTTTGGACACATCATGCGAAGTCATGTATCACTGGCAAAAACAATAATGCTAGGAAAGGTAGAGGGAAGTAGAAAAAGAAGACGGCCACATGCTAGGTGGATGGGCCCATTAAAGAAATCCTAAGTATGAATTTGCAAGAGCTAGGCAGAGCAGTGGAGGAAAGGGGGTCTTGGAGGAGTTTCCATGGGTTGGTGTCGACTCAAGGGCAGTTAACAACAAAATATCTGCCTTGCTGACTAGGTTCCTCATATTCTACCCTGGCAGTGGCAAGGTCTTTTTAGTGATGGTTCTGGAAGGGTCTTCCCTCTGAGTCCCAGAATTAAAAGCCCTTGCTGGGGTCCAGGAATCTTTAAAAGCTTGAAATATTAGGAATTTCACCCAGCAATCCTTGCCATTTTGTTTGGTGTGGTATGATGTGGGGTGCATGTCTATTGGTCTATGTATCAATAAATTTAAGTACAATGCTACATTATACTGAGTTAATTATTGTTACATGTTTCACTCAGTTTCCAGTTTCAGTGCTAGATTCCTTACTGAAATTTTGCTTGGAGATGTCAGGGGTTATAGCAAGGGCCTTCTTCATGTGAAGGATGTACTCTGTTACTGGCCTTCATGCCAGCGTCACTTGTACATTTGTTTTAAGAAATGGCCTCATACCAATCCAGAGCACAGATCTGGGACTGTCTGCATGCAAGGTATGTGCTGCACCATTGGACTGTGGCCTTGGGTTTAAACAGTATGTGTATATGGCTGAATTTAAAAGCAGCCAAGATTGTGGAAAAATGGGATGACAGGGTGTGAAATGAGAGAGGGGGCCAGGAGAAAGTGAATGAAGACTGAGTCTCAGATTCATGAATGCCATATAGAATGCCCTCTTGCAAAATGTAAAGTTGCCCCCATCCCCCACATCAAAATGAACTTTCTTTGAACATGACAAATCTTAGCATGTTCAGAAGAAGCTTCATGTGCAAGTTTTCTAATGGAGGTGTGGATGTGGTTGCCTGTCCTCATTCTATTTGGCATTCATGAATCTGAGACTCAGTCTTCATTCACATTGTGGTGTGGATGTGGTTGCCTGTCCTTTTTGTCATCGCTGGGGTTCTTTAAAGCATTCCCTAATACTGTGGGCTGATAGAGAGAACTTGCATTGCTGATACAGTGCCCTATTTTTGGCACCACGCTGGCATAGGTCACACTTTCCTAAATGGGCATGTTGCTAGCACAGCAAGGCTTGGAAACGTGCTGCAACAGACTTAGAGCTTGCACATCCATGATACCATGCACTTCTGTCTGCGCGTACTACTTCAAGGCAACTAAATGTTAGCCCTGCAGACTGCTTTGAGGCTTGTGGGTCTTTAGAGGTGAATTCTGAAGCAGTTTCTTCTTGGTACAGCAGTGTACTGATGTGTAAAATGTAACAGCCCTCTGCTCATCTGTTCTTCCTATGCATGTTGGCACATGAGAGAGAGCACATTCACTTCAGTTGTGATGAGAACTCCCATGATGAGTGTGAGGCTGTTCCACACATGGAGTTAATAGGATCCATAGGAGCACCATTTACACGGTAGGGCTTCCATGGATTCCCTGTGAGGCTTCAGGGGCCTGTGAGCTACTTCTTAGAGCTTCTTAGAAGAATTCTCACAGAAGAATGGGGAGAAAGGGTTGGAGGAGAAGAAGCCAGGAGGAAAAAAACCCTGCAAGTCCTGTTTCCGATCACTTCTGCAAGTGTCATTTCTTCCTTTTAGTGCCCCCTTCCTCTCCCTATGTCAGCCATAGAGGGTCAGCTAGGTTGCAGGGGCGCCCGAGTCTGTTCTGTTTAATTGTAAACTGTATTTTACATTTAGAATTTTACACTTCAGTTTACCCAAAGACTTTGGCCAGACTTTGCCCTCAGTGTGACGTCGAAGGTTTTCATGGTTGGCATACTGTGTCCAGTTCTGTACACCACAATTCAAAAAGGATGTTGAGAAACTGGAGCGTGTCCAAAGGAGAGCGACTAAAATGGTGAAGGGTCTGGAAACCATGTCCTATGAGGAATGACTTAGGGGGCTGGGGATGTTTAGCTTGGAGAAGAGACGGTTAAGGGGTGATATGATATCCCTGTTTAAATATTTGAAGGGATGTCAAACTGAGGAGGGAGCAAGCCTGTTTTCTGCTGCTCCAGAGACTAGGACATGAAGCAATGGATGCAAGCTACAGGAAAAGGGATTCCATCTAAACGTTAGGAAGAACTTCCTGACAGTAAGGGCTGTTCGACAGTGGAACACACTCCCTCGGAGTGTAGTGGAGTCTCCTTCCTTAGAGGTCTTTAAGCAGAGGCTGGATGGCCATCTGTCAGGGATGCTTTGACTGAGAGTTCTTGCATGGCAGAAGGGGGTTGGACTGGATGGCCCGTGGGGTCTCTTCCAACTCTACGATTCTATGATCCATAGACTATTGTGGGGTTTTTTTGGGCTATGTGGCCATGTTCAAGAAAAGTTTGTTCCAGACATTTTGCCAGCATCTGTGGGTGGCATCCTCAGAGACTGCTGGCATGAAAGAGAGTGGGGTATATATGTATTGTGTGACTCTGGGTAAGAAGGAGTGATTTCTATGTTAATCTGTGTATTGTTCTATTGTTGAATGGCAAGGCCTCATTGTGGGAGGATATGCAAAGAAGATTAGTGTTTGTTTAGTAAGAGATCATAGTCTGAAGATGCCAGCCACAGATGCTGGCAATACGTCATGAATAAACTCTTCTAGAACATGGCCACATTGCCCGAAAAACCCATGAAAAACTCTATTTGCCCTCAGTCTCTCAAAAGTGATATTCCATGTGGTTGTGTTTCACCCATTCCCATTTTTGCTGTGCTTTCGAATCATTCCGCTTTTATGACAAGTGCTAATAGTTCATGCCAAGCTAATAAAGGACCTGTGTTGCACCTTATAGAGCATTGGAGTGTACTTCAGTCCCATTTTCACTGATTAATATGTGCCTCCAGAATGATTTCTTTATATTTCTATTTCCTTGGGCTTGTGGTCTTTTAATGGAGCTTCATCATTCCCTGGAGAGTAACTTTCTAAATCTAGATGGTAATGAACAGTGGTCTGAGAAGGCCTGTTACTGAAAGCATCATCAGCCCCTTTAGACAAACACCCCCTTCTGAGTGGGATTCAGGCATACTAATTTTTATTGACACATGCCTCACTCCCTCATTCCTATGCAAGATGTTTGATGGAATGGGGCTGAAAGGTTTAGCTAAAATGAGCCTTAGATTCCCTCACTATTGCAGACCTTAAAGATGATTGTTAATGGAGTAGACTAAAACTACATTGTAAAGTCGAAGGCTTTCATGGCCGACATCCATAGTTTTTTATGTTTTTTGGGGGGGGGGGCTATGTAGCCATGTTACATAGGAGCTTATAGGAATAAACTCTTCTAGGACATGGCCACATAGCCCGAAAAACCCACCAAGAACTATAAAACTGCATTGCAACATTTTTACCCTCTCCTCACCACTCCCATTAGCAGGCTCCTTCACTGGTATGATCTTATGATTGATGTTGTTGTTGTTAGATTTATTTGTAGCCCATTTTTATCCCCAAAATGGGACTCAAGGTGGCTTACCGTTTAAAAGAGCAGGAGCATGCCATGGGCTTGTGCACTTTCCCTTTGAACAGTCCTGTTCCTTCCTTGCCCTAACTGAGAAAGCCATACTTTGTCATTAAGCCTGAATTATGAGAACAATGGTTTATGCAAGCCATAGTCTTCCTCCAAACTGAAGATTCAAAACCTGTTTTGAAGGTAGGGGTTCATTCCCCAGTTTGGTGGCAAACTATGGTTTATTCATGCAAGGGAATGATGGCGCATGAGAAGAGAGCAGGAACACAGGGGAATGTTCCCAAAAAGAGAAATCTGAGTTTGTTTGTCATGAAACAGAAAGGGAGTGACTCTTTATGGGAAGGACCATAGCATGTGGTAGAGCACATATTTTGCACACAGAATGTCCTTGTTTAATTTCTGATATTTCCAAGTAGGACTGAGAAGAACTCCGATTTGAAAGAGTGGACAGCTACTGCCAGTAGGGGTAGTCCAAGATAAATCCCATTATGCCCAGCAAATGTTTTGTCAAGGCTGATGTGACTGGTAGTGAAGGTAGGCTGAGAAAAGGCAGCATGGATAAAGCTGAGCTAGATCAAGGGAGATGAATCTTTCTTAGCCTGAGCATTGGCATTTCTCCATTGATGATGATCTTGATGGGCTGCTGAGTAAAACCGAATTTGCCCAGCTGGGCTTTGGACCATTTTCTTTAACAAAATGGGAACTCGAGCCGTATTGTCATATTGTGCTTCAGCTTGTGAATCCAGAGTGATGTCAGATTATTAAATTTGTTGATGTTGATGCCGACTTGGCGTGATAAATAAATGAATCCATCCGTTGTTCAGGATGAAGCATCCCACCAACATGGCGATCACCAGCCGAGAATAAATTTTTCAGCCATCTGTTTGGCTGGCTTTCATGTTAACTATTCCCTTTTTACCATTACTGACATGATAGTTAGATGACCTAGAAACCAAAGCGCTGATGAATGGCACTGACTGCAAATTTAAAATGTGTGTTTCCATTTGAAATGAAGATATATATATATATATATATATATATATGAGAGAGATTTCCTCAAAGGCTGGTTTTTCTCTCCTCTTTGATCATATACTGGTGCTGGTTGGAGAGATGTGAACTCAAGATAGTGCGTTGTGTTGATTTTATAAAACAGGGATGAAACAGGGAACACTTTTTAAATTTTACTTTCAAGGGTGCAAAAACACATATTTAAATAACTTGGATGACAGCTCACAGTATGTCTGTTCTACCATCACAATTGCTTTAATTTCTATCTATTTTTTATTAGTATTATTATTTCAAGTGCAGCACATGAAATTTGCCTAGCAAGTCATTCTGTGTGGGTGGCAGTTGTCAAACTCCTTACAGCTCTGGGCACATTAACCAGATATTACTTCTCATTTCCAGAACCTTTTTTTTTAATGGTGGTCTGAGCCAAGGGCCAAGCAACATTTTCAAGTAAAGACATTCGCACACTTTTTAAGAAACAACAACTTTTTATTCATTTAAGAACGGACAAAGGGAGGTGCGCGTGGTTATGGGGACGGTGGCATAATGTATAATGAACCTCTTTCTCCCACTGCAATTTCCAAAGGTAATATGGTGCCCATACAAAACTACAAAAAGATCCCAGATTCAGTCCTTGGACTATCAAGAAGTGTAAGTGACAGATCCTGAGTTTGGAGAAGTTACTTTTTCAATTGCGGCTCTGAACATTCTGCCATGCTGCAGAGGACTCTGGGAATTGTGGTTCAAAAATAATTTTCCCAAGCTCTCAATAGTCCTGGGAAAGAGCTCAGCCCAAGGCCATGGAGGACCACATCTGATCAAACTATATTATTATTATTATTATTATTATTATTACTACTACTACTACTACTACTGTACTACCACCACCACTACTGTTTATTTATTTATTTATTTCTATCTTGCTTTTCCCCCAGTTTGGGACTCAAAGCAGCTTGCAACAAATTGGAAAGCAAATAGTTAAAAATTGACAAGATGCAAATGTTAAAATGAGATTAAACTATAGAAAAAATAAATAAAACCAGATTAAAACCTATAATTAAGCATATGCACGTGCGCGCACACACACACACACACATCACACCTCTGTAAATGTGGTGCCAAGGCAGAAAATGGCAGTTTGGAGACATGGGATAGAGCAGCCTTCCTCAGCCTGGTTTCTTTCTGATGCGTTTGACTATATTCCCCGTAATCCCTCAACATTAGCCATGTCATATAATAGGAATGGCTGTCCCACACGTTAAGAGAGCACTATTTTTTAAATGAAAATTTGAAAAATTATACAAAACCATAGACTATAAAAAACCAGCACAACACAAAACAAAGATTATATAAAACAAGCTGAGAAAGAAAATTCAAACATATGCATGTAAAGGGGATATTACTAGTTTGAGAAATAATCAGTTATCACTTTGGGGCTAAATGTAAGCTATTCTGTTTTTAATTTAGGTTATCAACCCATCCTCAATCCTTAATACTTCTTCATTTAAACGCCTTGTCTTCATTCTCCCAGTAAGACTTCCTTTACTTCTTATTGTCGGTATAACACTGTTATCTTTACAAAGAATGGAAGAATGGAATACACACACACACACACACACACACACACACACATACACAAACGTGTGTGTGTTTATTAAGATATGAATATCAAATTGGGCACGGGCAAGGAAGAGAGAGGGGAAGATATGTACATATATATATATATATATACACATATATATATTCCTTGCCCGTGTCTAATTTGATACTCATATCTTAAATGTCTTGTCTTGCGTTTCTGAGATAATGCACTGAAATATATATTGTGTTTTCTGTGTAGTTTATGGAGAGCACCATATTGAGGAAGGCTGGATTAGAATTCAGCACCTATATTCAAGGCAAGATAAGAGATTGCCTAAAGAGCTCTGTGCTCACAGTAGGACCAGTGAACTTTCCACTGGCCAGAAAGTGTTTCAGTCTTCAGGTTTTTCCATATTTTCAAATGGAGAATCTACGAAATTCACCACATCTCCTGATCCCAGCTAACCTAGAAGCCATTATGGTGAAACCTGATGGGCCTCCTCTGATAGTCGGGGAATATGTATACTCCATGACTCCAAAGATCAACCTCTCCACCTTTTCTCTCTCTGCCTGCTTTTAAAAACATATTTGTCCAGTTGAAAGCCCTGTGGTCATGAAAGCTTGCGCAGAGATTTCTATCCCTTTTTGGTTGCGCAAATAGTATTGTGATCATCTGGTTTTTTTCAGTGGAGTAAGGCTGTGTTGGTATGAGCAAGCACTTCCCTTCTGGCCCATTCATCATGGTGATAAATCGCCAGTATTTCTCCAAAGAAAACAGTTGAAGAATGAGGGCTTTCAGAATGTATTTTGTACGCTTCCCATGGCTTCCCATTCTGGAGCTAACAGCAGTGGCATTGCATATTCTCCTGCCTCCTCCTGCAGCCCTCCCACTCATGCGGAGTAAGGCCGCTCTCAAAACTAACAGATGGAGGAAGGAAAGAAATCCATCAATATTTGAGTTTCGGAAAGAGAGCTGCATATGTGAGCATCTCCCAAGTCAGCTTGTCGGAGGGAGAGAAAACGCCTGGGTGAGGGTATATGTATGAAAGAGATGCGCGCGCTGCTGCGTCAAACTTTGCCAGAAGAAATATTTGATTTATTTCCCTGTTTGAAGCAAAGCAAGCCACGGAACGAGTTTTTAGAATGCCAAAGACTTTATTTAAATGCCAGTAAAAAATTAATGGCTTAAAGAGTATATTGCAGCTTTGGATCCCATATCCAAAGAAAGGTGGGTATGGAGTGCTTTGTATCTTATGCTATTCAGTGCCTATATGAAGCTGTGGGGTGAGCAGTGGTGTCACTAGGGTTGGCATCACCCAGTGCTGGCATCACTCAGTGTGTCTCACCCACATTGACCTCCTCCTGTACCACACCATACAGACCCCTTAGAAATGTTTTTTTCCTGCTCATATCACTCTTAAATCGTAATTCTCATGTATCGCTGAATGTACTGGTAATAGTTGTGGCATAAACAACTGGCCAAATTAAAAATGTACCTTTCAGTTACAATGTCATACCCGCACCCTCAATTTATTTACTTGCACATAGGACTTTGTCACACCGAGGCGTGAAATCCTGTGCAGAAATGGGATTTTAAAATCAGTTTTTGCAGGTAGTTGTTCAGACGACGTTTGCGTCAATGAGAAGTTCCCAAAAGTTCTTGAAGTTTCCGAAAGTAAAAAGGAACAGGTTTTGTCAGCTTTGCGTTCGGATTAGTGTCGCGTTATTTCTCATTAAAGCAAATGTCGTCTGAAAAACTACCCATTTTTGCCGATTATTTCTAATTTCTGTTTGGGTTAACCCCAAACGTCGTGTGAAAAACAACCTGCTTTTTGTGGGGGGAGGGGGGGGGGTTCCACTTTAACTCAAGTTTCTGCACGGGATCCGTCCCATGTAATAAACGCCATAGTTTCATGTGGTTAAGATGCAACTTTGGGAAGATCTAATAGTTTGAAAGATAATTTTAAAAGAATTTAATTTAAAAAAATTAATTTAATTTTAAATTAATTTAATTAAATTAATTTAATTTTTTTAATTTTAAAAAAACCTAGGGCCTCTCCTTTGTCCTCCCACTGAGCCTCACCCCATCTCTTCAGCATTTTAAAGGAAAGCAGGTGAAGGCCACAGCCTGTTCCTGCCAAAAGGCAGATGTTTGGAGAGCAATGGTGTCACTTTAGTGACTTAGGCCTGCAGCCCCCGCATTCCCCTCGTGATGCCCCTGAAGGTGAGGTCAGTAGGCATCTTGGGTTGGTTGGCATGAGTTTGATGATGCCATTCAGCTATACTTCTTTTTATCCTTGGAGTCCGCTGGTGGTGCTCAGATCTATGAATTGAGTAAGCAACCTGCCTGGGATAGCATTACATTACCTTGAGGGAGCAGGTGTGTACTCTTGCAGCCATCTTTTTCACTAGAGGCTAGCTTTCCTGGTTAGGGTCCACAGTAGTCCATGCATTCATGAGTTTCCTGCTGCTAGACTACTGTAGTGTGCTCTGTGTGGGGCTGCCCTTGGAAGTCAACTCAGAAGTTGCAGCTAGCGCAAAATGCAGCAGCTGGTCTCTTGTCTGGAGCATCCGTTCCTGGAATGTGCCTGAAAAGCATCTGAGAGGAGGTGCTGGAAAAAGTCCAATCAGAATGAGTAATAGTGATGGATGTAAGACAGTATACCCAGTGTTCTTTTCTAAACTTCAGGTACTTCATTGTTGCGGAATTCCAACCTTGGGTCATACTGGATGGAAATGATGGACCCTGCAGCCCCACACCTCTGCGGGCTCATAGCTGCAAGAAATGGGGCAAAACCATGAACCAGGCTGGGTCCCATGGATACATATATGGCATTGCTTGTCACCTTAAGCAATGAAGTAGTCTTGTGGGCACCACAATTCAAAAAGGATGTTGACAAACTGGAGTGTGTCCAGAGGAGGGCAACCAAAGGGTCTGGAAACCATGACTTATGGGGAAAGACTTAGGGAGCTGGGGATGTTTAGCCTGGAGAAAAGACAGTTAAGGGGTGATATGATAGCCCTGTTTAAGTGTTTGAAGGGGTGTCACATTGAAGATGGAGCAAGCTTTTTTTTCTGCTGCTCCAGAGACTGGAACATGGAACAGTGAGTGCAAGCTACAGGTAAAGATTCCAGCTCAACATTAGGAAGAACTTCCTGACAGTAAGAGCTGTTTGACAGTGGAACACGCTCCCTTGGATAGTGGAGGAATCTCCTCTGGAGGTTGTTAAACAGAGGCTGGATGGCCATCTGTTGGGGATGCTTTGATTGTGAGTTCCTGCATGGCAGCGGTTGGACTGGATGGCCCTTGTGGTCTTTTCCAATTCTATGATTCCTTGATTCTATGATCGTGGCTTGTTTTTGCTCGATGTATTCACAGGGACCATTCGCTTTGGCTCTTGCTGAGTTTAGGGCCAAGATATTAAGTGGGGTGGGTAGGTGTCCCTGCTGAACATACACTCAGCTCATCTTGTTGGGAGGCATAATAAAGACACCTGAGCTGAAGGAGACTCATAATGAGCTCCCAGATCTTGTACAGGATCGTGGCATATGGCTGTCCCGAGGCTTATATCATGAACAAAAGAATCTAATTCCTCCCACTGTAGGAATTCTTCGAGTTCAGCCTGATGGTGCCTGATGTTTCACTTGTACTGGCAATAAATTATGCATTGCTTTTAACTGCAGAGTCACAGCCTGGTTCCATCAACCCCTTTTGTGCTTCACAATCAACGCCAAAGTGTAGATTAAAAAGTTGTACTCTGGCACTGCATCACCTCATGACGTTCCCTCATAGGGATGCGTGAAAGCTTTTTTTTAAATTTTAACCAATTAAATAATCCTCAGGTCCTTGGAGCAGAGCACAGACCTAGGTAGAAATCCCTAGCTTTTGTGGCCTTGTGGTGCATTCTGGCAACAACCAAAAGCCACTCATCAGCATGGTGATGTTTTATATGTGCACAAAGAACACTGTGTACATTTCTAAAATGGACACAAATGTGCTCTTAGTCAATGGTAACATGTGTCCCAAAATATGTAGAATTGAAAAAATATGTTTAGAAGAATGAATCATAGAGTCATTGAGTTGGAAGAGACCTCAAGGACTATCCAGTCCAGCCCCATACACAACTAAAGCACTCCTGACAGATAGCCATACAGCCTCTGTTTGAATGCACACAAAATTATTTAATATTTTTTTTACCAAGGCTGGGGGGGGGGGGGAGAATGTACCCCAACACTATTTTTAGAATGTCCCATCCCAAGTTGGATGGAGCTAATGCAAGTCCTTTAACACATTTTTTGTTGTTGTTAACTGCTGTTGAGTTGATCTCAACCCATGGTGACCTATGATGAGACATCTCCAAGGTCCTCTGTCCTTCACTGCTCTGCTCAAACTCAGACTCAAAGAAGTTTATCACACAGGAGGAATTTCTCTTAATTTTGAATGAAAAGAAATTGGGGCCAGAACGCATTCATGTGAATTCACTAGTTCAGCGAATTTACGTGAATTCGAATTGCGTTCAAACTGACTTCCCATTGCCCGAAGATAGCTTGCCATTGCCCAAAATTGCATGTGATCACCTCTCACGCAATAATGTGAAACCCCATGATTGCGTTTGGACTGATTTCCCGTTGCCCAAAATTGCTTGTGGTAGTCTGTCATGCAATAACGTGAAACCCCATGATTGCGTTCAGACTGACTTCCCATTGCCCAAAATTATTTGTGGTAGTCTGTCATGCAATAACGTGAAACCTCATGGTTGTGTTTGGACTGACTTCCCATTGCCCAAAATTGCATGTGGTAGTCTGTCACGCAATAACGTGAAACCCCATGATTGCGTTCGGACTTGACTTCCCATTGCCCAAAATTGCGTGTGGTAGTCTATCACGCAATAACGTTCAGACTGCCATTGGATTATACTTCCAATTTCCCTTGTCTGATAACATCCAAAGTGTTCTCTTTAAAAAAGAGTTCATCCATCTTGCATGTGGCCTTCCTCTCTTTCTACTTCCCTCTACTTTTCCTAGCATTATTGTTTTCTCCAATTATGCATGCCTTCTCAGGATGTGTCCAAAGTACAACAACCTGGGTTTTGTCATCTTGGCTTCTAGGAAGATTTCTGTCTTGATCTGCTCCAGGTCTCTTTTGTTTGCCTTTTTGGCTGTCCATGGAATCCTTAGCACTCTTATCCAGCACCACATCTCAAATGAGTTGATTTTGCTCCTTAACTGTCCCGCTCTCAGATCCATACATAGCAATAGGGATTTTTTTTTATTTTACCACATTTTTTTAATTTTATTTTTTTCCGTTATCACATAGAAAAGGCTGAAAGCCAAAGCTACCTCTGTAGTCCCACATGTGTCTAGGATTTCTGTTTACCAGCAATAGGATCTAATGTATATACTCAACTATAAGTTGACCTCATGTTGAGGTCATGACTTAGGGAGCTGGGGATGTTTAGCCTGGAGAAGACAAGGTTAAGAGGTGATATGATAGCCCTGTTTAAATATTTGAAGGGATGTCATATTGAAGAGGGAGCAAGCTTGTTTTCTTCTGCTCCAGAGAACAGGACCCGGAACAATGGATGCAAGCTCCAGGAAAAGAGATTCCACCTCAGCATTAGGAGGAACTTCCAGACAGTAAGGGATGTTCGACAGTGGAACACACTTCCTCCGAGTTGGAGTGTAGTGGAGTCTCCCTCCTTAGAGGTCTTTAAGCAAAGGCTGGATGGTCATCTGTCGGGGATGCTTTGATTGAGAGTTCCTGCATGGCAGAATAGGGTTGGACTGGATGGCCCTTGGGGTCTCTTCCAACTCTAGGATTCTATCAATCCATGATTCAAGGGAGCAGATATGTCAGACCGTGTGTGTGAACAGCAGTGTGTGCCCAGGGACACTATGGAATGCTTAGCCTGTCAGCATAGCTGCTGACCCTATTTTGGACTACTGATGACTTGTTCTAGGACAAATCAAACAAACAAACAAGCTTCCTTTATATACCACTTCCTACTGCTTAAGCAGTGTCTAAGCGGTTTACAACTGTAAGCTAATTTGCCCCCAACAATCTGGGTACTCATTTTAGCGACCTCAGAAGGATGCAAGCCTGAGTCGAGCTTGAGCCCTTTTGCTGGTCTTGAACTTGCAACCTTATGGTTTTGAGTGAGTGGCTGCAGTACAGGCATTTAACCACTGCGCCACCAGGGCTCTTATCTTTTCCAAGCAGGGATAGGTTGCATCATCTCCAGTGCCCATGATACACATAGGCCTGTTACAGACAGGCCAAAATAAAGCTGCTTTGAGTCACTTTGGAGGTATGGTATTTCAATGATGCATGAGTCTTAAGAGTCCAAAAGCCACACCAAAGCTGCACTCCAGTCCTTAAGACCGGAGCGTGGCTTTGGTGCGGCTTTTGGACTCTTAAGACTCATGCATCATTGAAATACCATATCTCCAAAGTGACTCGAAGCAGCTTTATTTTGGCCTGTCTGTAACAGGCCATAGACACTAAAGCGCCATGCAGCGTGCAGCCTATTTATTCACGCACTGTGGATGGTGATTCTATAACAGGACAATTACACATCAAGCAAAGAAAAAGGAGGTGTTTAATCTAGTGTCTATCTTATGAATGGACACTGCACAGTGGGCTGGTTCATGCACCTGTTCCATCTGGTAACTTAACATTTCAGCAAAACATGGTCTCTGCCGCCACTCTGGCCTTTTCCTCATGTAAAACAGGGGAGTTGAGTCTCCCCCTGAAATTCTATCTATGGTCCACCAGGTAACTTTGATTTTTGCAGATTCTGTGGGCAGTGTGCTAAATGCCTCTGGCATCTCAAGCAAGTGGGGCCTTTCCGTGCAGAATAATAATTCCAAACCAGAGCAGGTGCCAGCCACTCAGTTATTCTTTCACAGCAGGCCTCTGAACCACTTTGTATAATAGGAGCTTGAAGTGATGCTCTGGCGGAAAGGTCACCTTTAATGTGACCTGTGAATATTTTAGAAAATTTTTTTTAATGAATGACATGTGGTTTTATGTGCTACACGTTCTCAAATAGCCAAAGATAGAGGGACAACTGCAATTCTCCTTACCGAGATGGAAGAGCTACCTGTTTACAGCTGTATGCTTGCCCAGGTGTGTGTGTGTTGTGCGTTCAAGTCTCCTGTCGACTTAAGTGATGCCATGAATTTCATAAGAGTTTTCATAGGCAAGGTATCCTCAGGGGTGGTTTTCCTTTCTCTGAAATATAGCCTGCATTGCCTGGTCTGGGTTGGTGGTCTCCCAGCCAAGTACTAACAATGCTGACCCTGTTTAGCTTCCAAGATCAGATGGAATCTGCTGCCTTTAGGATATTTAGGCCCTGACAGGGATGTGTGTATGGAAAAATAATAGGACCTAGCATCCAAGGCAAATGCCCCTGTCTCATAAAGACTGGGCCTACCTTGCACCCACTTGTACCTGCTTTGCATCTTATACCTACTTTTTGTTTCTACTCATTGCGCCTCTCACTCTGTCTTCCTTGCTTACATCTCTTTTGTCTCATTTTTGCACCTTCACAATGCCTTCTTCCCTTACTCCACAACTGTACCTCTTCCTTCCTTTCCACACCTAGCACCTTTGCATCCTTCTTGAACTCCACCATTTGCTCATCTCACCTTCTTTTCTTTCCCTCCATTTCCCCTCGTGCTGCTACACATACCTTCTTTTGCACCTTGCATTTGCATGCTGCACCTACCTTCCCTTCTTTCCCTTGGTTTTCATCACCTTGCCTCTGTGCCATGCCTCCTTCCCTTGCCAGCTGCATCCTCACTGCAGAAATAATCCAGGTTGACACCACTTTAACAGACATGGCTAGTGCTAGGGAATTCTGGGAATTATAGGTTTTTTTTAGATATTTAGCCTTCTCTGTCAGAGAGCTCTGGTGCCAAAACAAACTGCAAATCCTGGAATTCCATACCGTTCAGCCATGTATGTTAAAGTGGTGTCAAGTGATGCTTTTTAGAATGGTTATTGTGAGCTGCCTTGGGTCCCTTAGGGGAGAAAGGCAGGATAGAAATAAAATAAAATAATCTGGATTATTTCTGCAGTGTGGATGCAGCCAAATGTGTCACAGCTGCACCATTCAACTTTTCTTCCCCCCCTCCCACTTCAATTCATGTTGTTGTATCCAGTTGATGGTCCAAATAGGTAGGATGCCTAACATCCAGATAAAATCCAGACAAACCAGCCAAGTGACAACCACACAGATGATGTAGCAATCGCTTCGTGTCCCCGCATGGGGAAGAACCAGAACCATTGGGATCAAATCGAAAGAAAAGGTGGTTTCGTTAAAAGTGAGAAACAACTTCATGACCATCTGAGTTGTTGGCGATGAAACCACTGGTTACCTTACAGTGTCGTGGACTCTCTTTTATTAGAAGTGTTCAGGAAAAATCTATCTGGGCATGTATCATGGGTACTAAAATTGGAGTATCTACTTTGGTGGCATTGACTGGACTAGATCTCCTTTGGCATAGCTTCCAACTCCATGATTCTAATGTAGGGCCCGAATAGACAGGCCAAAATAAAGCTGCTTCGGGTCACTTTGGAGCAATGCTGTTTAATTGACACATGCATTTTAAGAGGCCAGAAGCTGTGCCAAAGCTGCGCTCTAGTCCTTAGGACTGGAGCATGGCTTTGGCGCGGCTTCCAGCCTCTTAGGATGCATGCAGCATTTAAACAGCATGCCTCCAAAGTGACCCGAAGCAGCTGTATTTTGGTCTGTCTTTTTGGGCCCATAGACTAAGCTCTGTTGACTAAAGTGGGATCTGATTTTCATTAAACACCTATAAGATTGCACTGGGATCTTGATAGCTCTCTCTTAAGTTGATTGACTGGCTCCCCTCTGAGGTGGTCTTATCTAATGTCAGAGCCCCCTCTGCTGTTGGCTGGGACTCTGCTGCCTTTGTATTAACCCTCTCCTGCTTGTTCTGCCTTGTTCCAAGTTCCTGTTTCTACTCACAAGCACCTTCTCACTGTCTGGCCTGCTATTAGTCTTCATGCCCCCTGAACATCAGAAATCAGGCTGCTTTGTTATTCAACAATCTTGCCCTCTCTCTGCTTGAGCCGAAGGACAAAGGTTTCCCATTTCAATTGAGTTACGTGCGGAGGTGGCGCTTACCATGCGGGGGCTTTCACTACATCACGGAAATGCCCCAACTAAAATTAAGACCATGCACAATGATCTTCTTTAATATTTACGGGTCACCTTGGGCAGGCGTCAAGTTGAAAACTTTAATAAGAAAAGACGGGCAGTTTGGACTTGAGCAGCTGCATGGGGAAAGGGTAATATAATCACATCAAGACTCATCTTCATAGGCTTCTAGATCTGCCAACTCAATGTGTTTCACTACTCAAATGGAAATAGAAAAGAACAGCTTTTTCAGGAGCACTTCCCCCAAAGCACACATAGATTCTTATAGCTCCGGAGACATAATGTGTGTCTGTGTGAACAAGTAAATAGTAATTCAAATGCAAAACCTGATTGGAATAGTTAATTTCGGTAAGACACGCCAGAGAACACAGTGGGATATGCTATTTGCCAATATTTTCCTTATTTGCTTATCATTATGATCTGGGGGAGAGGTGGGTAACAAATGAAGATGAGGATGTGGATAAGATGATCAGTAGATGTGAAGTGTAAATATGACCACCTGCAGCAACATGTATCCACTGTTCTGTAAGATGAAGTCTGTGAAAACTAGAGGAATCTTGGTTGGTAGCACATTGCTTTGGGTGTGAAAGGTTGCGTTATACAGTGGACCCTTGTTATATGCTGGGATTTGCTTCCAAGATCCCCCGTGGATAACAAAATCCATGGATGCTCAAGTCCCAATAAATATACAGTAATGACATAGCAAAATGGTGTCCCTTATAAAAAGTGGAAAATCAAGGTTTGGTATTTGAAATTTATACTTTTTTTGAACAAACTGTGGATGCTTGAATCCATGTATAAGAAATCGGTGTATAAGAAGGGCTGACAGTTTAGTTTGTCATGAATACAGTTGGCCCTCCACATCCATGGATTTGTTATCTGCAGATTCCAGCATCCATGGATTGAAAATATTCCCAAAAATATACCTTCCAACAAGCAAGCCTTGATTTTGCTATTATAGATAAGAGACACCATTTTACTATTGCTCTTCTATTTAATAGGACTTGAACATCCACGTATTTTGGTATCCACGGGGATACCAAGGTCCCACTGTATTAGGATACATGCAAAGTGGGGCACCTCTGCAAAGCATAATGAAAGTGGTGTCAAACTGCTTTATTTCTGCAGTGTGGATACACCCTGGAAAACTAGGATTCAAATCCCCATTCAGCCATGGACACCCACTAGATGACCTTGGACTGTTTAGAAGAATTGGAATCTTTAGTGCCATTTCTGAACGTTCATATTAAGTGCCCTGTATATTCCATTTTACTAATGTAATGAGTCTTAAATAAACCAGTGGTTGGATCCACAGTTTCTTTCATTGGCAGAATATCCCTGATATAAAATTAAGGTAGCTTTTGCATCTGGACTCACTGTAATAAGAAAACAAACAGAAGTAAAGCTTCTCTAGACATAAAGAGGGGAAATTCTCTCACCTGTTCACTGTATGCCTATTGATAAAATCTTTTTAGTTGTTTTTGTTGTGTAAAATACGTTTGGCATCAGTTAGAACAATTCATGTATATCGTGTGGATTACAAACAGATGTGCTTTACTTTGCCAGTCAGCAAGAAAAGGTCAGCAATTTCCATTAAGGCAATTAAGATTTTGTCCTTTTCCCTTCTATTTATTCTTCCATTTCAAATATTTAGAGCTTGCTTGTCACTGATATTTTTGAGCCAGCTTGCAGCATAATAAAAACATAGAGTATGTAAAACAGCAAGCCCAAATGGTCCTGATAGAATGAGTAAATTAAACATAGAATAGCATTTTTGTACTTTCATTTCCCTTTCTCATAAAGTGATTTCTTTTACTCCTCCCTAACATTAATAGTAGAGTAAATTTGTGCACTGCTCTCATTGTGTAGGATAGTAATCCTTGACACTTTCTAATCAAGATCTTTGTGTATATTAGTAACAATATCAACACTATCAAATGAGAAACATTCACAAGTATTTTTGTCCTTCTGTGGATGGCATTTTTGACAGCACACTAATATTTCTTTACAACTTGGAAAGTTCACTGGCAATGGTGCAAATTTTATCTTGACACCTTCAACCCAAGAGGCATAAATGTTGCTTGAAACTTGTAGGTGAGTCTCAGGCTTCTTCAGATATCCTTGGGGCCATTCAGCCTATCTTTTACCCCGACTCCCAAACCAGATTAAAAATGGGATGTTCCCACTGGCGCTGGTTTTTGCACACCTGATCCAGGGCAAATCCCTGTCAGCGTGAGTTTTTTGAAATTGAGGTTTCCCCCATTTCTTTTGTAAAAACTGGTGTAAGTGAATGCGAACTTGGGCCCCAGATCAAGTTCAGGGGAGGGATCAAGGTCGGAGGGTGGGCAGTGGGCAGAACATGCCTCCCCTCTCGCACCTTTCGCTTCGCAAGCGGCGGGTTTTGTTATTTGACAAATTATGCGATTGGTAGTGCTTTTTGGATTGATATAATGTGTGAATGCTTGTGTATATGTGTGTATATTCTACATATGTGTGTATAAGAAGGGGACATCACTTTGGGGTTAAAACGGAAACAAAGGATCAGGAGGGAAGGAGATAGGGCATTGGGGAGAAGATGGAGGCAAGGCAAAGGATCAGAAGAGGAGGGAAGGGGACATAGAATGGAGGACCTCAGTGGAGGACGTTTTGGAATTCCTGTTGTACATAAAGCTGGAATGGAGGGCCTCTGTTCACCCTCATAGAAATGCATGGGTTTTTTGTTGTTTTGTAATTTGACAGAATATGCGAATGTTGCCGCTAGATTTTTTTTAAAAGGGGGAAGCACTCATGCTGTTGACAAATGGCTGCATGACACGTCACCATTGACATAATTTTATTGACAACAAGGAGGCACCATCTAAAATCGCTACTTTATGAAGTATGCACATCAGTGTGGTAAATTGCGCCGGGAGGTACGATCAGGGTAAAGGTAATGGAAACATCATTCCAGACAGATTTGGTATGGGGATGCCCAGATCTACCCAAGGCAAATGCACCAGTGAGAATAGGCCCTTGTACCCAGTAAAGGGTAGCTTGATTCCCAACATCTCTTCCAGCCCACTCTTTCCTGCAATGCTAAGAAGTCACATTTGTCTGTCTGATGGATTTCCCCAGCTATGTGAATTTACTTTTCTTTTAACATTTACTCAGAGCTCCCCTGCTTTGTTTTCCTAAGGAAAGCAAGATATTTTCAACAGCCACACACAACAACACAAGCCCTGCGCACATTATTTCTGCTAGCAAGTTGGCAAAGTGGCTAGGACTTGGAGAGTGTATTGGGGTCATTTGTTCTCTCTCCTGAAATGTTTGCCAAGGGAATGGAGGAGCTGGGAGGACATCTAAAATCCTGGTGACATATTCTGTAATGATGATGATGGTGATGATGTTTTTGTGCAGCCGTAGTGCAAGTAAGCAAGCTATTGTATATTCAAATAAGGAAAAACTAGATGTACGGCTTTGTGGAGGAGCCACAGTTTAATGGAAGAGCACATCTTTTGCATACAAGAGGTCCCCAGGTTCGTTCAGTGGCAGCTCTAATTACTGTATATTCATGTCTAAGTCTAAAAATTTGAGTCAGAAAATTGACCAAAAAATCTAAGTTGACTTATCCATGGTCAGTGTAAGTACTATAGTTTTTAAAAAAGGAACCAACTTATTTTATTTTTTAAAGGAACCATTTTTAAAAAAATGTTGAAAGGCAAGCATGTAAAGTCCTGGAAGCACTGACACATACACACGCACACACCCTCTCATCCATGTAGCCTTTAGTGTGATCACAACAGTTATGCCTGCTGGAATTTTGTAAAAATTTTGGCATCATTTTCCTTTGCTTCATCCCTTAGATTCTTTGTTACATGACCCTAAGTTTTACCCTTGACTTATCCACAGGTCATATCAAAATCCTTAATTTTGGCCTTAAAACCCGCCCTTGACTTATACATGAGGTTGACGTATAGCTGAGTACATAAGGTACAAGGATCAGGGGATACTTATTTCAAGAGAAAGACCATCACCTGATGCCTGATTTTTGCAACTGGAGATGCCAGTGAGATGCTCAGGTCTCCCAGCATCAGAACATAAAAGAGTCACTGCTAGCCAGAGTAGATGGGACTCTAAATACTCAGGTGTATTATCAAGACGGAACAACACAAAAAAAGAAAGAAGGAAGGGAAGTAAAATTGCTCCCTGAAGGACCTTCTGCAGATTAAGTCCGTGTCAGCATGTTTATTTTGAGTAATTTATTTGGATCCCAAAGTGGGTTAGAATTTTTATTTTAGAGCAAACATTCAGACACCTGTATGCAAGGGATCTTGTAGCACCTCAGAGACTAACTGTACGAAAGCCGTTGTAGCATGTGCTTTCCTAGACTTGGTCTACCTCCTCATGTGTAGGAAATAAACAGGTGCCCAGGAAGGACTTTTATAATCAGACTGTATGAAAAATAAATAAATAAATAAATAAAGCCCAGCTCTCCCCGAAGGATCGAGGCGGGTAACAAACATAAAATACAACACTAACAGCAATAAAACTACATAATAAAAATAACATAATCCCCTATCCCCCAATTAAACTGACACACATCATAAAATACATTCAATCAATACAATTAACTAAATTATATAGCCAGAGAAATGCAAAATTTGTGGGTATGGTGATGGAGTGACAAGTTCAGAAGCTCAGTGGAGCATCAAAAGCTTGCAACATGTAATTGTGCATTTTGGTTGGTCCAATAAAGGTATCATTGTTTTTTTGTGGGTTTTTCAGGTTATGTGGCCATGTTCTGGAAGGATTTGTTCCTGACATTTTGCCAGCATCTGGGGCTGGCATCTTCAGAGAGGCGTCAGGAACAAACTCTTCTAGAACATGGCCACATAGCCCGAAAAACCCACAAAGAACTATGGATGCCAGCCACGAAAGCCTTCAACTTCACAAAGGTATCATTGTTTGGTGGATTTTTTTATTTGCTCTATGGGCAACATGGTTACCCCTGAATGTTTTTTCCTTAAGTTCAGTTTTAACTATGGTCAATGAGGGACAAAGGCAGGAGGAAAGAGCAATAAAGCAAAGGACTGGAGGCTGAGAACAGAAACCATTCTGGCTACTGCCAGGCTCACCCTATTTCTTACTGAGGCCAATAGGCTATATACTTTTAGGGGAACATTAATACAGTGTGCCTTTGCCTTATGCGGGGGATCCATTCTGGACACCCCCCCATGTAAGGCAAGTTCCACGTATGCTCGAGCCCCATTGAAAATAATGAGGCTCGTGCACACGGCACCGCGCAGTACACACACCACAGGTGCACAAGCCATTTTGTATATGTTGCATGGCTTTCAGCATAAGCTGAAAGCCACGTATAGTGTGCCCATGTATGACATGGGCACACTATATATGCCAGTGTAAGTACACTGAATCCCACAGTTCACCAGCTAATTGCAAAACGTCTGCCATAGCCTTGAGGTCACCCATTGCATAGCAGTCGGTTTGCTCCCAACCCACCAAGTCAAAATGAGGTCCATGGGTGCACTTGCAAAACACTTGGCCGCCCTAAGGGTGGCTCTTCCGCAATCTCTCCAAAAGTGAAACATTTTGTGCAATGATTTTGGTGCTCATGTAGCACCCTAACAGGACGTTGACCTGAGTCTCCCTAAATATGGACCACATTTTCCTTGGGTTCCTCCCATTTCTCTGTAACCATGAGGTCTAGCAACGTCCAATAAAGCAGAACAAAACATTCCAGAGAAGCAATGTGTCTGCTTCCATGCCCATGTGGTGAAACGAGAGGAAACATGCTCAGTAGAAAACCCTTCGTTAAGCCGAACGGTAGCTTTGGAAATAGGAATCTATTTATTTTGGGGATGTTTCTTTTTGAACCTGCTGTCCTTGTGTCGTCTTTCTTTGCTAATCTTAAACAGAGGCATTTGCTGCATAATCCAAGGTGACACAGGATTGCATGGTGCTGGAAGAGATGCAAACATTTCCCCAGTCAATTGAAATGCTACAGCTCTGCACTCCATATTCAGATCTTTCTTCCAGAGCGCTGGATACAGACCCAGATGTGAGTTTCCCCACTCCTATCCAGCATGCTGACATTCCAGGGATGCCTACCTTTGCTGTGCAATGGCTATAGGGCTCCATTTGTATGCGAAAAGCTAGTATGCTCTTTTACACATGTGTACATACCCATCTCCAGTTAGGTAGCAGATAATGGTGAACTTTTCTTTGTGTGAGAATGGAGAGCTACTGCCAATACTAGATGATTCTCTGTATGAGTAAGGCACATGAGTAAGGCACATCTGTGCATGTACACAATCCCACATTGCTGTAACAAGGAGTTTAGAAACTCTAGCAGGGGCGCAGTTTTCATACCGAGAGCACTCTGAGCACTGCATTCGTGAATGAGTTACACATATCTGCATTTGTGTGCCTAGCATTGTGGAAGATGATAGTTACAAAACGGGTATGTCTGCTTGAGTCAGTTTGATCGCTAAATGGTACCAGAAGCACAGACATTCCCCTTTAAGTTTACTTTTTGCATACCCTTGGCAAAATTTATAACTTTTTTCTTCCACTGATCCCTCTTAACACCAGACAGATTCTTGTCAGTTGATAGCAATGCTGCAGTGGTTCAGATCATGCTCATTGTGATAGCCTCCTAGTACTTCCCAGGGGTGGCACATGACATTTTGCTGCCTGAGATGGAGGAGCAAATGGTGCCCTTCTCATAAGGGACTCTGCCCCTTTCTAGCAGTGAAAGTGCAGTCATAATGGACCAAATACTGTATATACTCATGTATAAGTCTAGAAATTTAGGTCAAAAAATTGACCCAAAAACCATGGGTCAGTGTAAATACTGTATCTTAACTCTTATTTAAAAGAAGGAACCATCCCCTGGTGAAAAGCAAGAGTATCATTTGTCCTGGAAGCACCAACCCCCTTTATTCTCTTATCCATCCAGCCCTGAAAGTGAGCACAAAGAGCTATGTCTGCTGGAATTTTGTAAGTTCTTCGAAATTGTTTTGCTTTGGTTCATCCTTTAGATCCTTTGCCATATGTCCCTAAGTTTTACCATTGACTTATTCACGGGTCATAGCAAAATCCATAATTTTGGCCCCAAAATTTGCCCTCGATTTATACATGAGGTTGACTTAGTTGAATATATATGGTAACTGACAGTTTCCTGCCTTTTCAAGACATCCTCAAAGTGTGTTATGTGCAGTTTCGCTTTGTCTAAGGTGATGCTGGTCACAACCTTAAGATGGCCTCCCAAATGCAAGCGGCTGTGTGGATCCATATCAACAAACCAGTTGTGGCGATTTTCATCTCCACAAAGAGCAAACTTTTGTAAAGCTAATGGCTCCAGATTTGTTTTTCAAGACTAAGCCTCCCCAAAATATTTTGCGTTATTGCAGGAATAGCTGACAATAAGATGGGAAATTCTCTTCCCACCACCATCCTGCTGCTGTGAGGACCACATTTAAAGTCAGAGGGAATAGGGAAGCTGGAGGAATAGGGTAGATAAAGTCATTGTCACATTGATCCAAAAATCCTAGCACTTTCACCTTGTAAGCTCTGGGTTTCTTTACACCGCTGGTTGAAAGAGAGTATGGGGAGATACAGACTTGAATACATTAATCCCTCCTTATTTGCAGCTTTGATATTTGCGGCTTTGATTATTCACGGATTTGATTCATATGTTCTCTCTAGGAATATGTGGGTCCTCCAGTGCAACTCTGTGGTCAACTTTAACTAAAGGTTGCACTGAAAGACCTGGAGAGTCCTAGAGAGAACACTCCACTAGGCATTTGTAGCTCCTCCACGCAGTTCTGTGGTCAGTATCTGTCGGATGTTGACCACAGAGTTGCATTGGAGGACCTAGAGATTCCTAGAGGTGTCTTTATTATTTGCAGTTTTTCCATAATCATGGGGGTCCTTTGCCCCTAACCCTAGTGAATATGGTGGGACAAGTGTACATTATACAAAGATGAGCAGCCAGTTGAGATGCTGGAAAAAGCAAGTTACATTCTCCTTGTGACCAGCCCCAGTTCACATATTTAATGCCGGAAAACTATGCAAGTGGGGATCTTTATGTAAGTCTGTGTACGGCATCAGATCATTACAATTCCTGGTTTCCCTTTTTCAGTTCTTTTCATGGAGATGAGTGCCCTGGATGGAGGCCACAGCAGACAAACGGCGCAGCCTCTGGGAAGCCTAAAAAGAACCCGCTCCTGGCGGCTTTTTTTTACACTGCACATGGGGTACCATTGGTGCGTTTGTGCGTGATCATGATGTCCGCGTGGCACAGCACTGTTTGGGCACTGCATCATCGTCGCGCACCCCAATAGTAGGGCTGGGTGCGTGTGGACACCCAGCTCTACCTAACCGTCATTTTGGCCCCAACAAGCGCTGGTCTGTACCAAGCCAAAGATGTGAGCAATGGTGTGTTGTAGCCAAGTATTGCTAGGGCCCTGTCTGTCTGTCCCTTGTCATCGGATCAGTACATAAATTACTAATAAAGCAATTGACAATGAAATTATCTTCACATTCCTGAAGCACCGATATCTGCAAAATGGGCGCCATTAGAGATGTAGCTGCCTAATGATCCACTTAAAATTCTGTTCCAAGGAGGTGACAGGAAATTGGGAAGGCGGGGGGTTCTCTTTGAAAAGTAATCTGATCATTCCTTCATTAACATTCTGTCAGGTTTCCCTTAAGTGAAGGGCACTTCAGATTAAAGGGAATTAAAATGTATAATGGAGGGATTTAAAAAATAAAATCAAAATTACACGCTGCTCCAGGTGGTTCATTTTCATTGCAGTTGTGTCACCCTTCCAGCTTTAAATAAAAATGTCCACTTTTTATTAAAAGCTATTGGAAGGTGGGAATCTTAACTGTTATTATGGCGATTGCTTCAAGGAGTCTGTCAAGTGCTTTTCAGCTCCTAAATTTCCCTTTCCATAACGGCTTGGCTTTTTCATTTGATCTCATAGCCAAGGTCCCTGATTCTAGTATCGTCCAGGATGGAGAAAGCATGGCCCCACATTGACTAAATCTACTTTAGTCAATGGGAGAAGGAACTGCCATATATACTCAACTGTAAGGTGACTTCATGTATAAGTCGAGGGCAGCTTTTGGGACAAACTTATGAATTTTCTTATGATTCTTGGATAAGTCGAGGGTAAAACATAGGGGCATGCAACAAAGAATCTAAATGATGGATCTGAAGGAAAACAGTGCCAAAGAACCTATCCATCCCATCCCATCGTGATCGTCGAACAGTTCCCCATTATTTGCCAAAATGTATCCATTCTTTACTGAATTCTGCTCAGCCAGGAAAATACCTCCTGCACATTCCGCAATTCTATCTCAGCCCACCAAATCCGAACAGTTCACCCCCTGGAATACTCGCCCCACCTTGCTGTCATCCACACATCTTCAACAGCTTAAAAGAACTTAACAGAAATGTATTCACCAGTGCAATAACATTGTTGTGAACCTAACCTCCGATAAAACTAATTGGGAATAAACATTATGTCAGCATGAATCATGACAATCGTATAAATGTCTTAACCAAAGAATATAAATCATAACGTAACCATCTTGCAACCATACTATAACGCTCTAGTCATAACCCTTGGCTACTGTAGTTCCTATCAGTCCAGTTATAGTGCACTATAAGCTAATCGTATATAATTCAAACGCCTGGTTCTCCC
>NC_056531.1:10309343-10329595 GCF_019175285.1 Sceloporus undulatus
ATTTTCTCATCTATTACTTCCGAATGTTCCTGTATCCTATAAGGATTCTATTTTCTCTTATCACTTATATTCCCCCTTTTTCAAATGTAATCATACTTCCTTACATCTCCAAGTAAAATTAATCCTAAAAGTGTACATTTTTTAATCAATTTACCTTATAAAGTATATTATTATTTTATTTTCTTATATCCCAACTTTCTCCCAATATAGGGACAGTACAGTATAGTGTAATACAGTATAATAACAGCTTTTTTTAAAAAAAGTTTTTTCCACACTTGGCAAGAATGCAAAGACTTTTAAATCTCCAAGTCTTTGCATTTTTCCATTTTTAGGACTTTTGTGAAAATTTTGTGATGCATTTTTGTGCAACAGTTTATAGTGTTGCTTATTTTTTTAAAAAAAAACAAAACCAGTTTTTGTGCGCAGTCTTAGTATTTTGCACAAATATGTATTTTGCACTATTTTCCCCCTAAAAATCCTGCAGAAACGGGAATGCGGAGGGGTGTATTTATTTATTTATTTATTTTGCGTTAAATAGGGGTGCAAAACTCAGAGCAGTTTGATAGTTTTCTCCTCCTATGGAGTGTCTCAATATGTCAAGAAATTCTTTTGGTCTGAGAAGAATAAATTTTGCAAATGATCTTTACATCCCCAGTGCATGGAAATCCTATGGATGCATGGAAATTCCAAAGGATTTCTATGCACTGGGGATGCCAAGAATATTCACAAAATTTATTCTCCAAAAGAGTTTCTTGATACATTGAGATGTTCCATAGGGCAGCAGGGGACGCCTATGTGCTGGTCTATGGCCATAACAAAGATTCTGTTCTTTTTTATTCTCTGCCACAAGATGAAGAATTGGACGCCATCTTAGATGATTTAGAATGGAAGTTAAGCATAGCCGTAGAAGATTGGGCTATTGGTAGTTACTACTCCGCATGGCGATAGACTTCTTCCATGTTTGGAAACAGTTGATGGGGAGAATCAATAAAAGAAGGCTGTGGCTCTCATGTCTCGCTCTAGGGTTTCCCAAGGGCCTCCTTTTGGCTGTTGTGGAAAATGGGATCCTGGACCTTATAGATCTCTGCCCTGAACCACCAGAACTCTCCTTCTGTTCTAGAGGAGAGCATCACTTGATACCCTCTCCCCTTGCACTGAAAGAATGAGCCAAGGGTTGCACATTGGCTGCCCACCTCGGAAATGCTTCCAAGCATGTGTGAATAACTACCTGGGCCTCTTTCCCACTACCTTTTAAACCAGATCGCAAATCATGTTGAACCGGTTTAAATGACCCTGGTTCGCACTTGAACCGAATCGCTGAAACAATTTGAAGAGGGGCGCATGTGCTAGACCCATTTAACACGCATCATTTTGACACTGATTTTTTCAGCATCTTTTTGGATAAATCAATTCCGCGCAAGTGTGAACCAGATGTGGATCAGAATCAATTTAAATTTGCCCTTTGGCCGGCTGGAGCGGGTTGGAAGAGACCACAAGGACCATCCAGTCCATTTTGAATTGATTTATTCATCAGTGTGAACCACGAGTGGGTTATTTTAATTTTATTTTGCAGCAAGAAAATGCAATCAGGGCAAATGTAGTTTGAACCATGCTCCGTTGCCGAACCAATCCACCAATTCGGATCGCAAAGCAATTTATTTGTAAGTGGGAATGCGGCCCTGATAAGGTTGGGTGTTGTATTACAACTCCCATCACTCTTAACCAAAATGCAGATGATCAGATTGGTAGTGGAAAACTTTTGAAGGCCGCTGGGGAGAGGAAGACTGCTCCATACTGACAGCATGCCTCTACCTGACTTTGAGGAATTTTCCACTACACTATAAGGGCTTTTTCTGCTCGGTGTAACTTTCTGTGTGCCATACCGCAAGATTAAACAGAAATATAAAGCAGCACTCTGGTTTCTTTCCTTTGATGTGCATCTCGAGAAGACGTTTCCATCTCAGTCCATGGGTTGTTGGCTCAGAGACAAGTGAGCCCCCTGAAGAAATGTTTAAAAGAACAAATTTTAAAAAGACATTTTTTCCCAGCTACTACGTGTCGGCAGAGCTCAAATGTTGAGCAGGTGCTGGTGCTCAGATGGGAGGGCGGATTCCAAACAAAACCAACAACCCGTTGGGAGGTGGCTTCCAAGCAGGAAAACATATAACCCCATGTTAAGTCAAAGTCACTGTACTGGTATCTAGCATTGTTTCAGGAATTTGGCTGGCATGCAGTAGATGATGTTTTGCAGGAATGGCCATTGTTTCTATTAGCAATGATTTTGTTAATGATCGTTGTGTGGGAACTGTTAATATGTTATACTGATCATTAATGGGTTATTGATCTTGGAAGCTAAGCAAGGCCAGCCCTGGTTAGTACTTGGATAGGAGACCACCAACGAATCCAGGTGCTGTAGGCTCTATTTCAGAGGAAGGAACTGGCAAAACCACCCCTGAGGATTCCTTGCCTAAGAAAACGCTACGAAACTCATGGGGTCACCATAAGATGACAGGCGAATTGAAGGTGCGCACACACACACACATATTTAACATTGGTTTGAGATTTTAAAAATCAGTTAAAATAAGTAACGAAAATGGCATCAAATGGCAAAAAAATCCACATGTTTTCTCTGCAAAGTAGCTGTTGATATAACTTGAAATAGCCCAACCCACTCAATTTGGGTATTTAATTATTTATATAAAATGTTTGAACTCATTCTTAATTTTTTAATGAAATTGTTTCCAAGCTCTGAACACCGCTCCACTGATTCAGAAATTGAGACTGTCACGTCTGTCACTGACTGAGTGTCTGTCCTTTTCCTTGGTCCTCTTCCATCTCCTTATTCTTGCTTTTGAACAAGTGCCTTCACCTGTCCCAGGCATGAGGGCTAGAAACTTTAAAAAGGGAGCCATGCTATATTCAGGAACCTAAGTGTTGCCTATCAGTGGGTTAGGATGAGAAAGCTAATACCGCACAGGACAGGATCAAAATTCAAAATGACCTTAATAGATTAGAAAGCTGGAGCAAAACTAACAAAATGAAATTCAACAAGGAGAAATGTAAGGTACTGCACTTAGGGCGGAAAAATGAAATGCACAGATATAGGATGTGGGACACCTGGCTGAATGAAACTACATGTGAAAGGGATCTGGGAGTCCTAGGAGACCAAAAGTTGAACATGAGTCAACAGTGCGATGCAGCAGCTAAAAAGGCCAATGCAATTTTAGGCTGCATCAATAAAAGTATAGTGTCTAGATCAAGGGAGGTAATAGTGCCACTGTATTCTGCTTTGGTCAGGCCCCACCTGGAATACTGTGTCCAGTTCTGGGCACTGCAATTCAAAAAGGACATTGAGAAACTGGAGCGTGTCCAAAGGAGGGCTACTAAAATGGTGAAGGGTCTGGAAACCATGACCTATGAGGAATGACTTAGGGGGCTGGGGATGTTTAGCCTGGAGAAGAGAAGGTTAAGAGATGATATGATAGCCCTGTTTAAATATTTGAAGGGATGTCATACTGAGGAGGGAGCCAGCCTGTTTTCTGCTGCTCCAGAGACTAGGACATGAAGCAATGGATGCAAGCTACAGGAAAAGAGATTCCATCTAAACGTTAGGAGAAACTTCCTGACAGTAAGGGCTGTTCGACAGTGGAACACACTCCTTCCTCAGAATGTAGTGGAGTCTTCTTCCTTAGAGGTCTTTAAGCAGAGGCTGGATGGCCATCTGTCAGGGATTCTTTGACTGAGAATTCTTGCATGGCAGAACGGAGTTGGACTGGATGGCCCGTGGAGTCTTTTCCAACTCTATGATTCTATGATTCTATTAGTGATCTATTCCACCATGTATGAGAGCTAGCATGATGTGGTGGTTAGAGCTTTGGATTACTATTGGATCAGGGTTCAATTCCCCGCTCAGCCATGGTTTACTTTGGGCGATTCACACACTCTCCTCCCCAGAAAACCTTGCAATAGTTCACCTAAGGGTCGCCATTATTATTATCATTACCATTTTTATTATTCTTATTGAGATTTATTTATAAAGCGCTGTAGATTTACATAGCACTGTACATACAATCAATAAAAATAAAATTAAAATAAAATAAAGATCTACTGGTGACGTACACTCTACAAAGAAAAATAGAGATTAATACATGTATTACATTGGAAGCAATAAAATAGAAGACACAGGTTAAAAACCATATGTTTTTAGCCACAAGTTGGAACTACTTGGAGACATACAAGAACAACAGTGTTACCATGTAGTTTACTTCATGGAAACCTGTCAGCTCTGTCTTGCAATAATGCTGTATTCCACAAAGTACAGTAACATCCAAAATCTACAGAACAGCAATACAGTCGCTCCTTCATTTTCATGGACCTGAAGTCCACGGTCTCGATTATTCATGGAGGCATGTGGCCATTCAATCCAATGGGGCTTGAATATATGCGTGTTTCTGTTGTTGTTATTTTGGGGGGGGGGGGAGTTCCCAGTACGGATCCCCTGCAAAAAAGGACAGGCGACTGTACTTTTATCGGGCCAACCAAAATGCGCAAAATAAACAATGCAAGCTTTCAAGGCTCCGCTGGGTTCTACATCAGGCTGTTAAAAATCATAAAGGAGTAAGAAAAATATGACGATGTTAGTCACAAACCTGCATTCTGTCAAGATGTGGTGGTGGTGATGGGCATTGTCGTTCAGTGTTAAGGTGCAATGTTCTCTGCGTAACAAAGGGGCCTATAGCTTGACAAAGGACAGAGCCAACCTGGATGTCAAAAAAAGTATCTTTTTGTGTTGCTAATGGAATTTAAGAGCCCGTACAGACAGGCCAAAATAAAGCTGCTTCGGGACACTTTGGAGGTATGCTGTTTAAATGATGCATGCGTCCCAAGAGTCCAAAGGCCACGCGAAAGCCACGCTCCAGTCCTAAGGACTAGACCAGAGCTTTGGCGCGGCTTCTGGCCTCTTGGGATGCATGCATCATTTAAAATAGCATACCTCCAAAGTGACCCAAAGCAGCTTTATTTTGGCCTGTCTGTTCAGGCCCTAAATTTTATTTCCTGGACCTTATGATTCTTTGTCTCCAAGAACCCACATGGCCAGATGGAGGAGTGGCCTGCTTGCATGGATATTCCTCCATACCATCTTGACTGAGAAATGTGACTAACATCCTCATATTTTTCTTTCTCCTGCATGATTGTTAACACTGTGACATGATGAAGAAGCCAATGGAGCTTCAGAAGCTTACAACACATATTTGGTGCTTTTTGGTCAACCCAATAAAGGTATCGCTGTTTTGTAGATGTTGAATATTATTGTATGTTGCTATTGTACTTTGCAGCACAGCTACCCCTGGATACGTTTACTGTATAAGGAGTTTCCTATTGTTTGGGATGGAAAGAATATCTCTCCAAAGGAGTATGTTCCACTCTCAAACAGCACTTACTGTCAGGACCTTCCTAATGTTGAGGTGGAATAGTGTTTGAGAACGGCACAGTTTTCAAAGACTTAGTCTCCACAGGAATAAAATTGCTAAAATTATCCATTGCTTCCCTTGAGAAGGAAATTAGTGAAGATTTACATCCCTAGCTATTATACCTGTTTGACAGGTGAAGGGGAACTCCGAAGTTCACAGGCAGAAAACAGTCTGACCTCTCTCAGTACTCTGGAGTGAGTGTTGAATCTCTTGTTTTTCCTGGAACACTTCAGCTGCCATACCGTGGTGGGTCTCAAAATGATCGGTTTCATATGTTATTTAATTTAGGATCATTAGATTCCTAATGACCATGATGGCTGCACAAGGGAAGCGTGCTTAAATGGCTGTGAGCATTATGATGCTAATGTTTCCCTACCTCTTTTTTGCAGGAACGTCAGTTCGGATGGCGCTGAAGCCCGCAGAAGACTCCGGGAATGTGAAGGCTTGGTGGATGCCCTCCTCCATGCTCTGCAGTCTGCAGTGGGCAAGAAGGACACTGATAACAAGGTGACTGATAGTCTCCCATTATTGGAAATTAACATGATGGGTATCTCAGGAAGAATGTTAGAGCACCTGAAAAGGTGCAAAAAAAGATCAACCAAATGGATCAAGAGAGTGGAACAATTTCCCTATTTAAACATTTCCAACAGGGTACAATTCAGAGACCTAGCCAGATTGGTCTGGAATATCAGCAAGCAAAGGCACCTTGTAGCATCTTTCAGACTAACTGAACAGAGGACGTTGTAGCATAAGCTTTTGTAAACTTGGGCCTGGTACAGACTGGTACTATGCGCAGGCCTGGGGCTGAAATTAGGGCTCGGGAGAGTGGAGCGTCTGCACACTCCTCAGCCCTACTGCACTGTCTGGGTGCGATCTTGGCACACGTGCGTCCAAATGGTGTGTGCTCTGATGACATGCCTCGTACGCCATGTCCAAATGGCGCAGTGCATTAGGGTGTCATCATGGCATGTGAGCACACCAATGGCACCCATTCTGCAGCACAAAAAGAAGCCCCTTTTCAGGCTGTGGCGTGTGGTTGACACGGTCTGCTTCAAGGGCAGAAAGGGACGGCGTCTCGCCACCCCTTCCTGCCCATCTGTCAAAGCCTTCGGTCTACTTCCTCAGATGCATGGATATGCCCTTCCAAGAGTATGCCTCTAAATATGAGTTGGTGAGGACCGTGAGCAGAAGGGGAGTATGTGCCCTCGTGCCCACTTGGGACCTTCCCACTTGGGTATATGTCTGACCACTATGAGTATAGTGGACTAAAAAGCCCTTTGGTCTCATCCAGCTTGGCTCTCCTTATGGAGGTTTTACCATACATGATTTTGTGTATATGTGAGTATCGGTGTTGGACATTGACTTGGAAATTTCTTCCCTCTTGAGAGATGGTTGGATTTGCAGATGTTCAGAAGACATCCAGACCTTCTAGAGAGGGTAGAAACCATGTGGTCTTCTGGATGTTGCTGGGTTGCAATTCCCCCGTGTCTCTCATCATTGGCTATTCAAGCTGTTAGAAATTTCAGTTCAGCCACATCTGAAGGCACCACACGATTCTCTGTCCTGTTCTAGAGGAAATCACCTGCATCAAACTGCATTAATTCTGCAGTGTGGCAGCAGCCCAAATGTCATCCTAGCTCTGGTCAATTCCGGATATTTTGGTTGTGTCATTATGTTTATTTTTCGTAAAATTAACTTTAAGAGCTGCGCTGTACAGGGTGATGTGGAGGGGAGTGGGTGGACAACCCATTTCCAGCAGCCCTACCATATTGGCCTTAGAGGCTACTGTTGACGTTTCTTGACTCCTGACAAGCTCCTGATGGATTATCCTGTTCCATGGTCTCAGGCAGTGGTCTTTCTGCCACCTGGGACTCATTAGCTGGAGATTGAACCCAGGGGGCCTCATACATACAAAGTATGTTTTCTTTCACTGAGCTGCTGCGAAAGAAAAGAACAGTAAGCCCAAAATAAAATGTTTTCCAAAAGCTACTTTAAAAATGCCAGCTGCTTTCTTTGATGGGTTTTTACTCATTAACAGGAAGGACCGTGGCTCAGCAGTATATATGGCACATGCCTTGCATACGGAAGGTCCCAAGTTCATGTCTTAGCATCTCCAGTTCAAAAGACCAGGCAGCAGGTGACGGGAAAGACACTTCTCTGGAAGACCCAGAGAAATGGTGTCAGTCAGGATAGACAGTTCTGAGCTCGTGTGAAGCGGCTTCCAGTGTCCCTAAAAAAAAAAAAAACTTGCAGAGGGAACCAGATTAATCCCAAGTGGGATCATATGCTGCATATGTTGTAGCTCAGTGATGATTATCACCCAGTGCTCTACTCTACATGCCTTGCCTTTTAATGGTGCAAATCTGTCACCAGTTATATTAACGTACCGTATATACTTGACTATAAGTCAACCTCATATATAAATCAAGGACAGATTTTGGGAGCAAAATTATAGATTTTGATATGACCCGTGGATAAGTCGAAGGTAACACCTAGAGGAATATAATGAAAGATCGAAAGCAAAGGGAAGCAATATCAAGGAACTTACAAAATTCCAGCAGACATAACTGTTTGTGCTCACACTAAAGGTTGGATGGATGACAGAATAAAAGGGAATCAGTGCTTCCAGGACGGATTATGCTCTTGCCTTTCACCATGGGATTGTTCCCTTTTTAAATAAGCGTTAAAGTACAGGACTTACATTTACCCATGGAGAAGTCGATCCAGGTTTTTGGGCTTAATTTTTTGACTAAAATTTCTAGACTTATACATGAGTATGTACAGTAATTGTTTTCTCATTTTTCTTTTCCTCTTTCTTTACTCTAACCACCATGCCATAGTCTGTAGAGAACTGTGTGTGCATCATGAGGAACCTCTCATACCATGTCCACAAGGAGGTACCAGGAGCAGACAAGTACCAGGAGCTAGAAGCCAGCCACCCTGGAAGCCTGGGGGGGACTCACAAGAAGAAGAAAGATGACGCGGGTTGCTTTGGTGGCAAGAAAGCCAAAGGTACGTGTCTTGTTGCAGCCTCCAAAGCAAATGAGGCAATTGATGCTTTTTTCAGACACATCAACTTTTTCAAGAATCAAGTTTGACTTAGATGTTAGTGCCAGGATCTCTCCGTTTCTGGGTATCTGCTCTGTGAGATGTTTGTTCAACTTTGGGATTCTCAGTTTATTTTGCAAGAGCAAGACCATGTAAAGTAGTCCCTGTGTACTTAATGGTCAAAATTAAGGTGTATCTATAATACACAGTTATAGAACTTTGCTACCACTTTGTCATGGCTCCATCTTCTCTCCTCCGGCAGGTCATTCCACATTTTGAGGGCAGCAGACAAAAAGGTCCTCTGGGAAACTGTTGGCAGTCTAGTCCTGGATGGCTGGAGCAAACATTTCTGAGAGGAGCTGAACGTACAGGGCAGATTGTACAGGCGAAGGCAGTCCTGTAGGTAGCCTGGACCCAAACTCTGTAGGCATTTAAAGATAATAACCAACACTTTGTACTTTGCCTAAAAACTAACTGGCAGCCAGTAGAGTGGTTTTAAGATCAGTGTAATGTGATCACTCCTGGATGTACCCATAATCAATTTAGCTGCCATACTTTAAATAATAATAATAATAAAAATTTTTATTTTTATACCGCCCTTCTATAAACCAAGGCGGTGTACAGCATTCATAAAATACATGGCATAACATATACATAATACCATATAAATAAAACACAGTCCATTAAAACATTCCAGCCAGCTGCCATTGCTGACGTGGGGGGGGGGGGGGAGAGGTTAGTCGGGGCTTGCATCAGGGAATGCTTGCTTAAATAAAAAGGTCTTTATTCTATAAACTGGGCCAGGGAGGTGGCCGAGCGGAGCTCAATGGGCAGAGAATTCCAGAGGGTAGGGGCCGAGATGGTAAAAGTCCTCTTAGAAGTAGAGGTTAGTCTGGCCCCTGAAACCCTCAATAGCTGCTGCCCAGATGTTCTGAGAGTGCGGGGCAGATTGTATGGGGAGAGGCGGTCCTCGAGATATCCTGGGCCCAAGCCATTTAGGGCTTTATAGGTAATGACCAACACCTTGTATTGCGCCCGGAAGCGAATAGGCAGCCAGTGCAGATCTTTAAGCACTGGTGTTATATGGCTGGCTCTGGATATGCCAGTAACCAGTCTGGCTGCCATATTCTGTACTATTTGTAGCTTCTGGGTATGGTACAAGGGTTGCCCCATGTAGAACGCGTTGCAGAAATCCAAGTGAGAGGTTACCAGAGCATGTACTACCGTTTCAAGGTCCCTCTGACCCAGGTAGGGTCGCAGCTGGCGTATCAGCTGAAGCTGTGATGTAAGGTGTGATGTAAGGTGGAGCGACGAGTCAAGGAGCACCCCCAGACTGCGTACCGAGTCCTTCACAGGAAGCGTGATCCCGTTCAGGACAGGTGGAACCACCGTCATCCCCGGGCCAGGAGAACCTATCACGAGCACCTCCGTTTTCTCTGGATTCAGACTGAGTCGGTTTTCCCTCATCCAGCCCATTACCGACTCCAGATAGGCCACGAGAGGAGAGATGCCATCCCCAATCACTGCATCAGTCGGAGACATAGAGAAGACTTTGAACCAGTTGGAGCTTCCAGACTTGATACAAAGATAGTTCAATGTAGAGCACATTGCAAAAGTGCAGCCTTGAGGTTACCAGCGTGTAAACTACCATCTTGAGGTCCTCTGATTCTAGGAAGGGGTGCAGTTGGTGTATCAGTTGAAGCTATTAGCAGGCACTCCTGACTGTCACATCTATTTGACATTTGAAGGAATGTGTCAAGGCTGTTTGTCCTCATAGCCAAATGCAGAATGATGACATATCTGCCAAGACCTCTGGAGAACCCTGGCAGATCTTGGTGGATGATGGTCGTCCTGCATCTGGCCATGGGCACACAGACATGTCAGCGCTACTGCTGGGGTCCAACAACCACTCTCAGCGACTCTAACGAGTCCTGGGGTTAAATCTGACCCTTGGAGCAGAGCTGGCAAATTTCCAGAAACAGAAGCGTGGCTCCAAAGTCCAATTTGGGACGACAGCAACTGGATGTCTTCCAGGAACTACAACAATGCAGGAACCTCCAGGGACACACAGCAAACCGATGTTATAGCTTCTTCTGATAAACCACCAGAGAAACTAAGTCTCCCAAAGTGTTCTTTATTCACAGTGCTATTATACAAATACAGATCTCTAAAACTCCAAACCATACCAATCCAACTCCTTCTACAAACCCACAAGCAATCCCTTGCAACCCCTGGGTTTATATAGGCTCCAGACCATGTGGTCTCCCAAGCCCAGTGAGTTCAGGTGTGTAACCATGTCATGTGTCTCCTGTGCAATCTAGACACATGGTTTCATCATCCATGGCTACGTGCACTTGGACACTGAAGTGTCCTTGAGCCAATGAGCTTCAGCTGTGCTGATCAGCCTTGCAACTCTGCTGAATGCTCATGGCCAAACACACATACATCAAGCATTTCCCTGTGTGCTGTGTTTTAACCCTTCAAATCCCTGACAAGACAGACATTTCTCTCATCCCCTGCTGCTTTCCAGCAGCCACAGAATGACCATGGAGTGGTGAGGTGCTATCACAGCAAAATGATGAATCCCGGTGGTGTGGAGAGAGGAGCTGTAGCATAGCTCTGCCCATGAAACTTTTATGCCATACTCAGTGTTGTTAGAGCTCAGCTGCAAGGGTTACAGTGTATATGCTAGTTCTGTAATACTTGAAGCAGTGCTCAGTCTGGCCATATCTCACTGCTTGAAGAGTTACTGATATTCATTAATGCCAATGCACAGAATAGAAGGGGGGCAGAATGCAGTCTCTCCATTGCCACACGCATAAAGGAGCGCATGCCATCCAGATCACAAGCAGACACTTGGAGGGATCAGAGGCCCCTCACCAAGGTGCCTGCAGAAAAGGGAGTTGTGAACCAAGCTGTACCTGTTTGATGTAGTTGAGGAGATGCTGTGCACTTGAGACCCTTTGATCTTTGCCTTGTTCAGATGCATAGAGCAAGCCACACAAGGGCATTTGTGAGGTATCAGAAGCCCAGGAATCAAAGGAACAGATACATCCCATGGAGAATTGGTCAATCAATGGTTATTGCACATTATAGTTAAGTGCACAGTATAGTTCAGGTTCAGAGGCAATGCAGCAGGGGTGTGGGAACTTCGTGGAATGGCTTGTCATCTGGAGAAGCAACTGCATTTGTCCTATACTGCAAGAAGTGCAGTCCATTGTATACGCCAGTTCCTTGGATTGAAAATATTTCCTTTTTCTTTTTCAATTTCTCATGTGGAAAAATAGAAGTTCCACTCAAAACATATAAAATGAAGTTTGTGCCTAGGTGGAGCTTCCAAAGGCCAACTGCCTGGACTCCTTCGCTTGTCAGCACAGGGCCTTCTTTCCACATATCTGGTGGTTACACTTGTATGGAGAAGCAGCATGATGTAGTGGTTTGAGTGTTGGGCTAGGACTCTGGAGACCAAGGTTTGCATCCCAACTCAGCCATGGAAACTCACTTGGTGACCTTGGGCAAGTCACACTCTCTCAGCCTCCAAAGGAACACAAAGGCAAACTAACCTTGCCAAGAACACGCCATGATAGGTTTGCCATACGGTCACCATAAATCAGAAGTGAATTGAGGGTACAGAACAACAACAAGAACAACAACAGCAACATAAAGGAGGTAGATTTAATTAGTTAAATATTTGATCTGCAGCTGGAAGAAAGACTCTCCAAAAAAGAGAACCCAATTAATGGATAGTGTCCCTCGTTCTTCATAGAATTGTAGAATCTTAGAGTTGGGAGGGACCACAAGGGCCATCTAGCTCAGTTCCCTGCCATGCAGGAATACACAACTAAAGTTTTTGAGCAGTTTCAGAGCTCCACAGCCTCAAGATTTTTTTTAATTAAAATGTTAAATTGGAGCTGCAGAGCTCCACAACTACACAACAAAAGTTGTGAAAAAAATAGAGAAATGCATGCCAGGGAAGAAGGGAGGGTGAAGTTAAGGGATGGGAAGGGAGCGTAGTGAGGGTGGCAACTCCCAGTTGCGCGAAAGACACAATGCGATGATGGCTGCAATAACAGCAGTAAGTTGTTATTTTATTTTTTTAGTGCTTATTGCAGTGCGAAAGGGGCTGGTGTGATAAAGCCCTAAAGCATGCCTGCAAGATGCCCATCCAACCTCTGTTTAAAGACCATCACCAGCATCCTCTGAGGTGGTCTATTCCACTATCGAACAGCTCCTTCTTTGGAGCCTTTTCAACAGAGGCTGGATGGCCATCTGTCAGGGGTGCTTTGGTTGTGTATTCCTATGTGGCAGAAGGAGGTAGGATTGGATGTCTCTTGAGGTCTCTTCAAGCACTATGATTCTATGATTCTTAGGAGTTTATCACACGGGGGACAATTGGAAGTATAAACGGTGATTAACCTTTGATAATCCTGTAGTTGTGCAAATGGTTTTCACACGATGTCGTGTTCAAAGTGATATTATCCCATGAATAACCCATTATCATGAAATTTACACCAATGGTTTTCACACAACATTGAGGTAAAGTGTGATTAAAGTGCCATTAACCCGTGAATAACCAGGCAAGAAACAACAGCAAATCATTCACTCGATTTTCCTGTGAATGACTTTTTGCTGTTCATTGCCTGGTTATTCCCTGGTTATTCACAGCTTAATAGCTCTTGTATTAATCTCATTGTAATAGCGTTTTGATGTCAGTTGTGTGATTTTCTCAGTTTAATCACTGTTTAAAGTCCCAGTTCCCCCAGTGTGATAAACTCCTTACTATAAAAAAGGTCTTCCTAATGTTCAGGTGAAATCTCTTTTCTTGTAATGTGAATCTATTGGTTTCTGTTTATGTTCTGATCTCTAGAGTAGCAGAAAACAAATTGGAACCATCTTCTAAAAGACATGTCTTCAAATATTTAAAAATAGCTATCCTGTCATTTCTCAGCCTCCTCTTCTCTGTATTAAACGTATCCAGCTCCCTAAGTTGTTCCTCGTAAGTCTGGGTTTCCAGACCTTTGTCCATTTTGGCTGCCTACATGTGTTTATTCGGAACCAACTCTTAGGAGTTTATCACATGAAGGAGATTGGGAGTTTGTCCCTTGAATATCCCAGAAATATCGTGTAGTTACATGAACCGATTTCACATGACATCACACAAAACCCGCCATTAAAGTGGTCACAAACAAGCATTAAAGCGTATCTTTTTACTTTTGGGATTTCAATGAGAATGCATTTCCGATATCACTTTATTTGTGCAATTGCATGTGATAATCATTTGTACAATTACCTGCCATTTTTGCTTTATTTACAGGATGCCTTAAATGCACTTTAATCTCTCTTTAATGCTGAAATTAGCCCCAGTGTGATAAACTCCTTAGAGTGCATTTACACTGTAGAAAACAATGCAGTTTGACACCACTCTAAGTGCTGTAGCGCCATCCTATGGAATCCTGGGGTTTTACAAGTTCTTTAGCTTTCTTGGCCAAAGCTGATGCCTCGCAAAACTATAGATCCAAGGATTCTGTTAAATGGAGCCATGGCTATTAAAGTGGTGTCAAACTGCATTATTTCTACAGTGCACATGCACCCTTACTTCTGGGTGTAAGCAAGCATAGGATTGCACACTTTCTTTATTTAAAAGACTTCTATTTTGTTCTTCCAACCCTCTAGGGCACTCAAGGCAGCAAACAACATTATAATTGATGCCACAGAGAAACATCATTGAAAGTATAACTGTTTTGTTGGGTTTTTTTACATCACATAAAATTGTATTAGAGATGTATTTAAAAACAAAGTGACACATTTGCCTGGAGTTGCCCAACTAAAAGAAACAGTAGCAAAAGCGGTGGGAAATAGCAGCGTTGCCCTGCTTTGTTTGAATTGTATACCTTTTCAGCTCGAGACATAGGCCAAGATGAGCATGGTTTCCATGCCAACTTCACTGACCCTTGAATGCATGGCTTGAGAACGTTTGGCCCTCCAGATGTTGTTGGCATCAACTTCCATCAGCCCTTCCCAACCCAACCAATGGTAGGGGATTGTGGGAGCTAAAGTTTGCAACATCTGGAGACCCTAAGCATGATTTATGGCTTCAAGTGTACAGTGTCATCTTTGTACTTCATAAAAATCCTCTGAAAGCAAGGCTGCTTTTCTCTGGCAATCTCTGCAAACATGTGCTGTCTGTATTTGCTTTATATTTGATTCCATCACATTAAAAGAGACCATTGTTGTTGTGGTTCAGTTTGTTTAAATTGTAAATGGTGATTTGTATTGTTGGTCACATTTGACCTCTCCCTCTTCAGCATGCGTGTTAAGAACACGTTGCACCATGAAGGGGGATTGACTGGATGCCATCTTCTCCTTCTCCTATTTCTTCCTCTTTTTCTTCTTCTAAGGAGACTTATTTTTCCTTTCAAGAAGATCCTTACATGTTGCTGGGTTTGATTTAGCACATTACTTTTGATAAATCTGGCTTCTAGATCAAATTACCGTATCTACTCGTGTTCAAGTCGACCCCATGTATAAGTCAAGGGAAGGTTTTGGGGTCAAAATCCTGGATTTTGATATGACCTGTGGATAAGTCAAGGGTAAAACTTAGAGGGGTATAAGGAAGGATGGAAATGGGAAAATACCACTTCCATCCCTCCTTCTCCTTCTTTGGACCTCTCCCAACCAATTCCCAGCTGCTGGAGGAGAGGTTTTAACGTTGGATTGAGAAAGGAAGAAAGTGGGTTTACATGGAGAGTTGTTTCCATAGGAAGCAACGTCTTGCAAAATGCACTGTAGACAGAAGCACGTGGTTTAAATGGAGAGTTTTTTCCAAAGGAAGCAAGATCTTGCAAAAGGGACTGGAGAGATGGTTTTAAATGGAAGGGTTTTTTTTTATAGGAAGCCAAGGCTTGCAAAACAGACCAGACAGAGAAGCAAGTGGATTTAAATGGAGAGATTTTTCCATGGGAGGCCAGGTCTTGCAAAACGGACCAGAGAAACAAGCAAGTGGATTTAAATGGAGGGGTTTGCCATAGGAAGGCAGGGCTTGCAAAACAGACCAGAGAGAGAAGCAAGTGGATTTAAATGGAGAGGTTTTTCCATAGGGAGCCAGAGCTTACAAAAAGGACCAGAGAGAGAAGCAAGTGGGTTTAAATGGAGGGGTTTTTCCATAGGAAGCCAGGGCTTGCAAAAAGAACCAGAGAGAGAAGCAAGTGGATTTAAATGGGGAGTTTTTTGATAGGAAGCAAAGGCTTACAAAACAGACTGGAGGGGGAAGGAATTGGTGTTCAATGGAGATCGGGGCATCCGAAACAATTCTGGAACCACGGCTACATGCTGCTATTTGGGTTGGTTTTGTTAAACGTTGGAGCAGCAGTTGTGTCAGCTTCTGGTGTCTTCAGCCTGGAACCTTCTCCATCTCCTCTCTGGCTATTATGTGTTGTGAGCTGCATGTGACCAGCTCCAGGCATCCCTCTGATCCATTCCTCGGCAGTCTTGCGAGGCGCCCTCATGCTGATCGGCCCATAGCTTTCTGCACCATCATTGCTTCAACAATGATTGCTTCAAAAGTGTAGCCAAGTGTGCCTCACCATCTTTCCAAAGTGTCATTGCTTTTTAGTGTCATCACATAATTCAAATGGAGGGATGTAATGGATGGTTGCTTACTCAGAAGCTGGAAATATTATTGGTGTTTGGGATTTTTTGTTTGTTCGTTTGGGGGTTTATTTTTTACTGCAGAGCTCTCAAAAAAAATTCTAAGTGCAGGAAAACATTGCCCAACAATTCGTCGCCCTACATAGAGCTAACATTGAGGCTACAGCAGTGGTTCCCAAAATTTGGTCCTCTGAGTGTTTTGGACTTCAGCTCCCAGACTTGGCCAACAGTCAGGAATTCTGGGAGCTGAAGTCCAAAACACCTGGAGGATCAAAGTTTGGGAATCACTGGGATAGAGTGAGCTTGCTGGCCCATTATACCTTATAAACCTGCCCCCAACTGAGCATAGACATCTGCAAAGGGAATAATTATTATTATTATTATTATTATTATTATAATAATATCTACTCCGCCTCTCCAACAAGATCGAGGCGGCTTACATCAATAAAATCCATACAATACAATAGAATAAAATCCCACAATCCCCCTCCCTCCTTAACCTGAAATCATCAAGAGTAAGTACAAACATAACAATAACTATAGTAAAATACAATTAAGATCATTAAAACGATTACTAAGACAAGAAATAGGACAGTCAATGGGATAGCCAATAGGATGGTCAGTAAAGGAAAGACTCTTTAAATGTTGTGGTTTGATTTCTTTTGTTGGTCGCTCCATCCGCCTCCAACTTGCTGCCCTCTAGTTATGTCAGACTACAACTCCCATCACCCAGTCAGCGTTTTCCATACTAGCTGGTGATGATAGAAGCAATAGAGGGACGAGTAAAGAAAGGCTACGCTAGCTAGTCTTTGAGGTGCAACAAGACAGTCTGATGTTTTTATCAACAACGGATTAATACAATTATCCCATGCAAACACCAACAGTCTGTAGTTCAAGCAAAAGGGAGTGAGTATCAGAGATACTAGCAGGACCGGAGCGTTTGGGGAGAGGGTCACCACACCTGCAACTCAGTTGGTACAGCCCTAGCTCTTTGCACCGAACACTTCAGCCTTTGTAGATAAGGCAGGTGAATTCACCAAGTGAATTATGGGCCCGTACAGACAGGCCAAAATAAAGCTGCTTCAGGTCACTTTGGAGCTATGCTGTTTAAATGACACACTCATCTTAAGAGGCTAGAAGCTGCGCCAAAGCTACGCTCCAGTCCTTATGACTTGAGCGTGGCTTTGGCGCAGCTTCTGGCCTCTTAGGACGCATGCATCATTTAAACAGCATACCTCCAAAGTGACCCGAAGCAGCTTTATTTTGGCCTGTCTGTATGGGCTCCATGACACATTGTGGGATGTGGTGCCCCATACACCAGGGGCTACTGATGCATGGACATTGCCCATGTGTGGAAAAGGAGTTGAAAATAACTGTTTTGCTATCCTATATCATGTTACACTGGATGAGAAGGCACAATTATAAGCATTTATTTGATGTTTTCCAACCTACAAAGCGCTTTAATTCATATGCGCACAGAAAGGGATAGAACTGAAGTGAAGAGGTCACAGGCACAAGTAATCCAGTCACCTGGAATCTTTCCACACCTGTTTGCCAAGTGTTTGTTGAACAACAAAAGAGACAATAAGGGGATATGATGTGCATTGTGTTTCTATTCAGATCTGGTCCCTGGAATGTGACAAGCTTTTAACCTAATCCATATTGAACAGGCTCACCGCATTCCTTGCGTCAAGAATGAAATACAATACAGAGTTGCCTGTGCCTAATACCAACATATTTCTGTCCCTCTGTCACACCGTGGGCCTTCTTAAGCAGCTGCTTCATCACTCTGACCCTGGAGCCTTGGCCAACTGCAACTGCCTTGTGAACGGATATTGTTCTTGCAAAGCTCTAAGGCCACATAGTTCAACACAACTGTGTGAAAGAATGAGAAAGAAGCTGTAGTAGACTGGAAAGGATCTTGACACATTGGTGCATGTGTATCAGTTCAGGCTGCAGGTGAAGACTGAGATGAATGAATGGCCTTTCATGCAGAGATGCCGACATGCACAGAATGCCAGTGAGAAAACTAGGGTAGCATGCTTTCCCCTGGCATACTGCGCCCTTATGGGCAGGGATTGCCTATAGAGCAATGTTCAGTCATATGAATCTGGAGCAGTGTAGTCCAGAAATAGACCTGCTGCTTCAGTGAGAACAGTGGCGTCACTAGCGTTGGCGTCACCTGCCATTAACCTCCTCCCATACCACACCATACAGAATCCTTAGTAATGTATCTGTACTAATGTTATTCATAAATCATAATTCCCGTATATTGCTGAATGTAATGGCAATAGTTTTTTGTGGGTTTTTTGGGCTACGTGGCCGTGTTCTATAAGACTTTATTCCTGATGTTTGGCCAGCATCTGTGGCTGGCATCTTCATATTTCTCCGAAGATGCCAGCCACAGATGCCAGCGAAACGTAAGGAACAAACTCTTCTAGAACACGGCCAGGTAGCCCAAAAAACCCACAAAAAACTATGGATGTCAACCATGAAAGCCTTCAGCTTTGTAATGGCAGTAGTTGTGACATAAACGAATAGCAACATTAAAATTACTGGTATACCCTTAAATTGCAATATCATAAGCACAGCCTAAATGTATTTACGTTTGCTTAGTTTTGTGGTGTTTTTAAAGCAAATTTTAAAGGAGAAAATTTAAAAAAAAACTGAGACCTCTCCTTTCTCCACCCAGTGAGCCTCATCCCACTCATGCCTTCTCTTCTACAGAGCTCTAGGGTTTTAATGGCATGCAAGTGACTGCCATGGTCCATTTCTGCCAAAAGGCAGACACTTGAGGACCAGTGGTGTCAGCCTGGTGCAGCCCTACTTCCCGCACCTCCTTAATGCAAACCGAGATTAAGTAACCGTGAACAAATTACTGCTAGCAAATCTCAAATTTACAGTGGTGCCTCGGGTTACGAAATTAATTCGTTCCGCGGCCGCTTTCGTAACCCGAAAAGCCTTCGTAAGCCGAATTGCCATAGGCGCTAATGGGGAAAAGCCGCGATTCCGTGTAAAATAGCGCCGAAAAGCACCAAAAGTTTTTTCGTAACCTGAAAAAACATTCGTAACCCGGAACAATAATTCCCTATGGGATTTTTTCGTATCCCGAAAATTTCGTAACCTGGGTATTTCGTATCCCGAGGTACCACTGTATTTTAATTCTGTAAAAGGAGATAGCGATACCCATGACCCATAAAAGGACAAGAATTTCTGTTGCAGAACCCCTATTGCGCTGAATGGTGATGAGCAAAGGCGTATTTTGTGGACTGCACCCTTAGTTGTTGAATACTGATGATCAAGTTTGGTTTTTCGCTCTCATTTCTTTTGGCTCACGGCCACTGCTTAAATCATTGCAAAGCCTCCCAGCATCGGAAGCCAGCCTTTTCCTCCCACTGCCACCGTCCCTGAGCTCTCTTTGATATGTTGATGCCCGGCCAAATCAAACAGTGTCAAGAACTGTAAGGTTGCCCTGCTCTCTTGGCAGGAGATGAAAGCAGGGGTGTCTCAGCCCCAGGAAATCCACAGGTGCTTCTTGCCTGTAGCTCTTTGGGTTTTAACTGTTCTGCCAAAAAGCAAAAACAAAAAACTGCTTCTAGTGTGATTGTGTTCATATGTTTCTTCTTCCTTTTGAAACCCTTTTATTTGTTCTTTTCTTTTGGCTGCTTTTCTGGTTATTAGAGGAGTGGTTCAATCAAGGTGAGTCTCTTTTGAATTATTTCCTTTTTCACATTTTCTTCCCTGCCATTGCGACACTTTCACCTTCCTCCTCTTTGGGATATACAAAAGGAAACTAGAGGGGAAGAAAAAGACAGTGAATGGCTCCCTTGTCCTGCCCATCCCTGTACTCAAACTGCGTTGGTTCTGTTATGCTCTTCTCTGTGCATTGGACTTCCATATCTTACAAGTTGCTGTGTGTGAGCCCTGGCTAATTTTGGGGTCCTTAGTTTGCTTTGAGTTTGCTTAAAGGAGAGTAAAGAGGCATCACTCTCTAACTTTGTGCATCCCCTAAGAAGTGTGGTAAGAGTCATGCTGCTGCTTCTTCTTGTGCTTCTGGAGTGGCTGGGAAGGAAGAATTCTTGCATC
>NC_056531.1:10329605-10344599 GCF_019175285.1 Sceloporus undulatus
TAATAATAATAATAATAATAATAATAATAATAATAATAATAATAATAATAATTTTATCTATATGTCCTGCCTCTTCCAAAGATCGAAGCGGGATTACATTATTAAAATAATACAATGCAATTGAACAGTCAGTAAAATACTAATACTGAATTATACATCCCTATTAGTTCCTTAAAATCTCCAATCATCAATTCATATACCATCATACTTAGAGATGTACTGCCATGCAAGGATTGCTTCGCTGTTCCCTTTTCTGTGGATTTCCTTTTCATATATTGGCCTAAATGTGCAAGAAGGTGAACTTCAGTTTACTTGCATTTTCTCTTTCCATGTTTCTATTTAACGCTAAAACACTGAGAAGGTGTATGTCTTATTATAGTGGGCCCTTGCTATCCACTGGGGTTTGATTCTAGTACCCCCCCTCCCCAAATAACAAAATCCATGGATGGTCATTAAATTCAGTGGCATAGTAAAATGGTATCCCTTATATAAAATGGAAAATCAAGGTTTGCTATTTGGAATTTATACTTTTTGGGAATGTTTTCAAGCAGTGGATGCTTGAATCTGTGGATAAAAATATCTGTGGATAAGGAGGGCTGACTGTACTGCTGTGTGCACTCTTTGTCTTTGTGCACTAAAGTCAGCATACCCAGTTTTCAAATTATAGAACAGGAATAATAGGAGTGGGTTGTGGTGGCTTAGTGGTTAAGATGCCAATTTTGATGATCAGAAGATCTGAAGGTTGGCAGTTTGAGGCCTGAGTGTTGCATGATGGGGTGAGCTCCCATCACTAGTCCCAGCTTCTGCCAATCTAGCAGTTTGAAAGCATGCAAATGCAAGTAGATAAATAGGTACCACTTTGGTTGGAAGGTAACAGTGTTCGATGCAGTCATGCTGGCCACAAAATCACAGAGTCATCTTCGGACAACACTGGCTCTTCAGCTTAGTAACAGAGATGCGCACCACCTCCTACAGTCAGTTATGACTAGACATTCATGTCAGGGGACTACCTTTATCTTTAGTAGTTTATTATTTATTTTACCTCCAGAATTTTATTCTAATTTTCTCACACTGTCATATATAGTTCTCTTTACGCACGCACACACACAGAGAAAGAGTCCTTACGACACCCTTGTAAAATTGCTTTGGCTGAAAGAGAGAGACAAAGACAACCTAATGTCAAAATCAAGCTACATGAGGATGCTGCTCATATTGCATTGGCAGTGGTGGTTACTGGTGCGCCCAGTAGCCAAATGTGTAAATTGGACATGTTTGTTTTGTTGGCTGCTGTGTCCTCATATGGTGGAGGCCTGGTAGCCTGTGCTGGAAAACACAACCATGCTCAGGCTTAGCACTTCTAACTCTAGAAACCGAAATGGGGAGCAACCTGTGACAAAAAGACGATAACCTCATAAAATGTAGCATATTGTCTATGCCTTTTTTTAAAAAAAACTATCACATAGACCACTGAGTGTACATTTTGATGTGCACTCTCACCACATGGCTAATGTAGGCAGGTGGGTTTTCTGTTTTGATGTTAGAGGACCATAACCAGCTATCTTGCACCAGATGGAACTGTAGGTCCATCTAGCTCAGTGCTGTCTATTCTGACTCTACTACAGACCCTTTAGACCAGTGGTTCCCAAACTTTGGTCCTCCAGGTGTTTTGGACTGCAGCTTCCAGAATTCCTGATTGTTAGCCAAGCTGGCTGGGTCTTCTGGACATTGAAGTCCAAAACACCTGGAGAACCAAGTTTGGGAATCGCTGCTCTAGACTTTCCAAGAGGGCTCCTGGTCATCGCCCAGTAGCTGGTCTTTTTGAACCAGAAATGCCTGGGGCTTTCTGTCTGCAAAGCTTGTTATCAGCTCATTTAGCTGCAGCCCTGGTGCACTAAAACAGAGATTGGAGCAGACCAGCCTTAAGAGGCTGCATGGCAATATATTCAGCATGAATTATTTCAAGCGCAATAGATAAAAAGCTTCAGTCTCTTGGAGAGGAGGCTTGCAAAACTCTGTTGGCGTGTTGAGCTTCCTTGTTTCCTTTTTGCCTCCCTATCCCAACCTTCTTTCCTTTTGTTTCTTGTCTCTTTAGATTGTAAATCTGTGGGTAGACACTATATTCTCTCTGTAAGCTTCTTTATGAACATTTCTGTGTGAAGAGTGGGTTATACAATATTTAAATACTTATTTATGTATCTAAGTAAATCAATACTGTACAAAGGTAGTATAACCTCCACCACCCGCTCCCCAAAACCACTGATGGCATGTATTCTGGGGAAATCTAAAGGGCCTGTTTATAATAGCCTCAATCTTACAGTTGCTGTAACGTGCCTAATGTACGGAAGTAACAGAACAGGTGGCAGATGGGTAGTTGTCGTGACATTGTTGCAGAGCATTGCACAGCATTAGACAAGATTGAACCAGGATGCTGCCAGGAACTCTTTTTGCATGTGCATACATGCCTATTCCTAGTGAAGCTATACAAATGTACTCTGTTGTGTTTTAGTAGTGGTACAACTTCATTTTGAGGGGCAGTAAGCAGCACTGTTCTCCTCTGTAGACGGAGGTGGTTTTTTAATGCATAGAAATAGTCTCGGTTAGGTTCAGAGGTTAGGTTCAGAGGAAGATGCCAGCCACAGATGTAGGTGAAACGTCAAGAACAAACTCTTCTAGAACATGGCCACATAGCCCAAAAAACCAACAAAAAACTGTGAGTTATTGTACTTTTTAGCATAGAAGCCGATATAGTAAAATCACATTTACCAAGATCAGGTTTCAGTATGGAGAGGGCAGGCTTGAGTCCAGTTTGACAAAGTGAAGCCTCAGTCCGCAAAGTCCAGACTTGGCAGGCTAGAACCAGGCAGAGCTGAATAGTACCTTGGACAGCTCACTGACTGAAAGCTTGTTTCCAAGAGCAAAAGAAGCTATTGCTTCAGCAGGGTCCAAAGGCCTGAGAATTTATAAAGCCAGAGTGGGAATTATGCAGCTTTCCAGATGTTCTTTAACAGCCGGTCCCAGGAGTCCTAGCTGTCATAGCCAATGATGAGGAATGCTGGGACCTGCAATGCAACAACATGTAGAAGCCTGCATAGTAGGGTGAAACACTCAAGATAGGTTGAAACTGCAGTTCCCAGCAATCAGAGCTACCATAGCCAATGATAAGGAATGCTGGGAGTTGCAACCCAACAACCTCTGGAGGGGCACATAGTGCCCACCCCTATGATAGGTTGAGTCGAGTCTGTGTGTAAGCAAGAAAGAGAGGAAGGGAGAGAAGCACATATCTCCAAACTTATAGGTATCCCTTATAAGTTAGTTGAGAGTTCCTGCATGGCACGGGGTTGGACTTGGATGGCCCTTGTGGTCTCTTCTATGATTCTATGATTCTAGTTTGCAAGCTGGAGATACTTTACTGTATTTCATGCAACAATAGTCAGAAATGGGATTCCAGTCAGTCTTTTGGTTAAATCTACATGTATCTGCAAAAATAAAATTACTGAGAGAGAACAGAATTCTTCAACTGGTTTCGAGAGATGTGCATGCCTCAACTGACATCTTTGTGGAAGAGGCACTCTCTCCTATATGCAACAAGACAGGCCACTGACAGTCAGAGGTTGCAGGTGGATGAGAGTATTGGCCCTCCAGATAAGACATCTGTCCCCTTCAGTCCCTATTTCTAGCATTGCCAAGAGTGAGACGCTGAAAATAATTCATGCACAGATGAGTGCTTATATTCCCTCCATTCACCTTCCCTTGGTCAGTTTGCCTGCCCCTTTTCTTTAAACACCTGAGATGCATTTCTGAATGGCCAATTGACATTTTAAGTAACTGCAACACTAGACAGTTGGAGGCTGAATGAAAATCCCATTTGAAGAGGCAGGGTCCTTACGGGAGGACAATACTCTCACCCCACCCTCACATTTTTGGAAAATCCAAAATCCAAAACTACTAAGTGCTTTGAGTAATGGACTTTCCTACCTTTTCCCAGTGGTCCACCCCAAAGCGAGAACATTCTTGCTCAAGGAGGACAACAGCTTGTAACCTGAGAGCCGGCTGTATCTGATGGCCTCATCTTTCCCAAAAAGATGGAGTTAAAAAAGCTTTTAATTTCATGGCTTGAGACATTGCAAATCATTTATTACACATGCATGTTTGCTGTCAGGCAGTTTGCCTATCCCTAAAGACTAGGCGAGCTCGAACAGCCAAGTCCCATACAGCAGGCCTGTCAGAAGCCATCTTAAAAGCTGTCTTTCTTCAGAGGAGGTTCGAACAGCATTTCTTGACTGAACATCATGCCTTCCCTTTTGGGATGGGGGCCTGGGTGTTAGCAGATAACACACTGAAGCCAGGGATGGGTAGAAGAAGGCAGTGGGTGAGGAGAAAAGAATACCCTAAAGATACATCTGAGACGAGTTAGAACTTCCAGCAGCTGGCAAGTGCCATAGAGGTTGAAGATTTGCCAGAACTGTGAAGTAGAATATGGAACTTGGAGTATCCTAGCTTCATCAAGGGATTGAAATGACAGGTTACTAGTTCTTTTGAACAGAGCTAGGAAAAGGTATGCTTTTGGACGTCACCTCCATAAGCATTAGTGGATTACAGCTCCTGGAATTCCCCTATACAGTTGGCCCTCCACATTTGCGGATTTGACTTCTGCGGATTTGATCATTTGCAGTTTTAATGAATATGTTCTCGCTAGGAAACTAGGTCCTCCAGTGCAACTCTGCCAGACGTTGGCTGTAGAGTTGTGCTGGGGAAACTAGAAGTCCCTAGAGAAAACACTTCTCTAGGCTTTTTTGTGGGTTTTTCAGGCTATGTGGCCATGTTCTAGAAGAGTTTATTCCTGACACTTCGCCAGCATCTGTGGCTGGCATCTTCAGAGAATGAAGATGCCAGCCACGGATGCTGGCAAAACATCAGGAATAAACTCTTCTAGAACATGGCCACATAGCTCGAACCCCCCCCCCCCAAAAAAAAAACAATAGTTGCCTGCCATGAAAGCCTTCGACTTCACTTCTCTAGGCATTTTGTAGTTCTTCCAACATGATTCTAAGAACATCCTCTGGCAGATGTTGACCATAGAGTTACACTAGAAGACCTGGAGATTCCTAGAGAAGTGTGCGCTTAGGTAAAAGGAAGAGTGTTTTTTTATATGTGTTTTTTCCACATTCCCAGGGGCCCTTCACCCCTAACCCCAGTGAATCTAGAGGGATCACTGTACTTGCTAGGGGATTCTGAGAGTTGTAATACCAAAAAAGTCACTTGTCTAGGCTTGATCTTGAGCCTCTCTTTTTTCTAAACTCTGCATGCAGTTGTACAGTTAGTTAAATTTAGATCCAGGCTGTTATAGTCTAACAGTTTAGAAAATGGTAATGTGCATTATTTCACTAACCTCTAAGTGCGGTTGGGCAGCCCTGCTGCATTTTGGTCTGGTGGTTGCATATTTCTCCCTGCACTCTGGCTCTTTAGATGGCAATATGTACTACAGTCGCCCCTCCTAACTCGCAGATCTGAGGTCCATGCCCTTGATTATACATGGAGGGCAACCTCTGCTATTTGTAATGGCACCTGCACCGCACACACAGGGGCTTCTTCCCTAACCTTGTGCCCTAGTGGCACCACTAGTTCCTTCTCCATTGGCTCACCTTGTGCTTCCTAGCTTGAGGGTCCAGGAAGGCTGGAGAAGATGTTTGCACTCAGAGAGATCTTACAGCACCTTTGAGATTCCCTGAAAGAAAGAAACTGGCAGCATGAGCTTTCGTAAACTTCACTCTACTCTCAAAGGTGTTACAAGATCTCTCTACGTACTGATTCTACAGACTCACACAGCTATATCTTTGAATTTGCACCCAGAGTAAGTGATCCCTGTTTTTCCCCCCACTGGCAATAACTCTGTGAGGAGGATCACACTGTGAGAGACTGGTCAAAGTTTCATGGCGGAGTGGTGATTAGCAAATGGATCTCCAATTCCCAGTCTGGTAATGCATCCACACATTAGAAATAGTGCAGTTTGATGCCACTTTTAAAGTGCTGTAGCTGAATCCCAGGGAATCCCGGGATTCGTAGTTTTACAAGGTCTTCAGCCTTCTATGCCAAATAATGCTAGTGCCTTACCAAACAATTAAGCAAAGGGTTTGTCGAGGATCAAATGGAGTGTGTTTCTGCTGTCTCTTCTTTTGAAACTTGTCTCTAATACATTTGTTTTCCCTCTCTGGCAATCTTGCCTTCTGCCAGGAATCCTTATCATTTTCTCCTTTCTGAGAAGTGACAACTTAGAGTATGCTTTTTAGCTACGCAGTTGGACTGGGTTGTCATCGCAAATTCTGGCATTCTGTCGTGGCGGCTGACATCTCGCCGCCGCCTTTGAATGCGGCTTGCTTTCCCAGAAAGGCTATTGCTGTCTTGTTTGAGCGGCCTAAGAATTAAGGATTCAGAGAGCTCTTGTGGATTGCTATCATTTGATCCACCAAAGTTTTTGCTGGAAGATTGGACAAAATGCGCCAAGATTGGCCTTGGCACAGGAGGCAAGAGACTTGGGCTTTGACGCTGAACTCGCTGTGATGACCGACACAAATTAAATTTGTGTAGCCAATTTGTCTGTGAAAGTTGACTGATCAATTTTTTTTAATAAAATAGATTTTATTATTAAAACACATATCAAATATACAACATACATGCAAATATACATATTTCTATTCACATCTTATAAATAAGAAAAGGCAATAAAGAAAATAATGAAAACATATAATAAATTTACCATACATGTTGCTGTTACTTCAGTTATCGTCAATATTATTTCAGATTAATTTCTACCCAAGTATTAATTTAATTAATATTCATCTTCATCAACGCTTGTTGTTTCCCCGATTTCTTCCTTCCTTATATACCATCTTTCCTACTAGAGCTTCTCACTTCCCATTCAATATTTTCTAATCAATTTCTATACCTTCATTCTTTTCCTTCTTACCTTCCTCCTATCCTCCTTTCTTCCTTCCTTCCCTTCTTAGCCATCCTTCTTTTCTCTGTACTATCCTTAATCTTTCTTTCCTTTTCCTCCTACTCTTTCCCCCTATCCTCTCTCTCTCTTCTCTCCTCTCCTCCCTTCTACACTTCCAGATTTCTCGCCCTTCTTCTTACCTTCTCTCACATACTCCTACCCCTCTACACTTGCTTTACTTTCTTCATATTCTCATACTTTCCTTTCCAAAGTTGGCTGATGAATTTAACAGACCTCGAAGTCTACTGGAATGTTGAAAATCTTCGATCAGATCCCCTTGTCTCATTAAATTGCTGCGCATCTAAATATTTACTCCAAATGAACTAAGTGCAGCTTGGACCGGGCAAGGTATATTGGGAATGTAGTCTGGAGAATGGATACTTAGGTTGGAAGTATGGTGCAAAGAGGGAGAGTGACCTTTTCTCCCCTGTACTGCCTCCCCAGCAATACAGTCATCCCTCTGGCTGAAAAGAAATTCAACATTCGGCCTTGAGATATTTCAGATGAAAGATTTCTAGAGCTGAAAAACGTTAGTGCCTGAATGCTAAATTGTACTATTAATTCCTAGATGTTAACTGGTGCGGGGGTGAGAGACTAAGAGCGAAATTAATTCATTGCATTAATTTGCACCATGTGTTTTCCACTTTAAAACAAGGCGTGAAAATGACGAAAACCTTAAACCCCAAGTGTGGCCCCCAAAATATACATTAAAGTAACAGGGAATGTTAAAATCATGGAAAACTAAAAAAAGGTAAAGCAACAGGGAATGAATTTAGAGAAACGAGAAATATTATGCCTGCCTCCAAATCCTGACTTACTGGGAAGAAACCAGTGCAAGTGATGGGAGTCTGTTCTCCTGTCATTTGGGATGCAGCTGATGGATATTTTCAAACACATCCCTCTCATGCAACAATAGTCAGAAATGGGATTCCACTTACAATTCTTCCTCCCACCAGAGATTGCTGGAAGGAGGATGGAAGATAATGGAAACATGTCCGTTAAGCCCCAAAAAACAGAAGAACAGACTCCTGTCGCTCACAGCAGCTGATACCCAGTAAATTAGGATTCGTGAATAGTTTTTTGTGGGTTTTTTGGACTATGAGGCCGTGTTCAAGAAGAGTTTCTTCCTGATGTTTCGCCAGCAGCTGTGGCTGGCATCTTCGGAGAAATGCACCCTCTGAAGATGCCAGCCACAGATGCTGGCAAAATGTCAGGAATAAAGTTTTTTAGAACATGGCCACAGAGCCCGAAAAACTCACAAAAAACTATGGATGCTGGCCCTGAAAGCCTTCGACTTCACATAGGATTAATGAACTTTTACAATCTCTACATAGTCCCTACACTATTGAATACATAGGGATCCTCAATACAAATCAGTTTTTTTAAAATTATTGTTAAGGCATTTAATGACTTACAGGTAACTACCATATATGCTAGTGTGTAAGTCGACCTTACGTATAAGTCAAGGGAAGGTTTTAGGGTCAAAATCCTGGATTTTGATATGACCCATGGATAAGTCAAGGGTAAAACCTAGGGGGCTATAAGGAAGGATGTAAAGGGGGAAATACCACTTCCGTCCCTCCATCTCCTCTGGACCTCTAGGAAGCATGTGGATTTAAATGGAGAGTTGTTTCCGTAGGAAGCAAGGTCTTGCAAAAGGGACTGGAGAGATGATTTTAAATGAAGAGTTTTCCCCATAGGAAGCAAAGGCTTGCAAATGGACCAGACAAGTGCTTTTCAAAGGGGAGTTTTTCCAATAGGATAGGAAGCAAAGGCTTGCAAAATGGACTGGAGGGGGGAGGAATTCAGTGGAGATTGGAGCATCAGGCTTGCTTGCTATAGGACCTTTATAAGCACTACGGGTGCATTGACCCTTCTATAAGTCTACCCAAGATTTTAGGGGCAATTTTGGGGCATAAATTTCTCGACTTACAGTTGACTATATACGATATTCTCTTCAAAGCGTGAGAGTTAACAGCAGTTGAACCAAGTTAAAACTGTTTTGTTTGTAGTCTAGATGTAGCCCTGAAACCTCAGGAGGAAATCTTTACTTCTCTTGAAAGTGGTAAGGTAACCCAGGGCTGCAGCCACACTGCAGAAATAATCCAGTTTGACACAACTTTTCACTTCCATGGCTCAATGCTGTGGAATTCTGGGAACTGTACTCTAATCCCCCCTGCCATGCAGGAACTCACAATCAAAGCATCTCCGACAGATGGCCATCCAGCCTCTGCTTAAAGACCTCCAAAGAAGGAGACTCCACTTCACTCCGAGGGAGAGTATTCCACAGTCGAACAGCCCTTACTGTCAGGAAGTTCCTCCTAATGTTTAGATGGAATCTCTTTTCCTATAGTTTGAATCCATTGCTACAGGTCCTGTTCTCTGGAGCAGCAGAAAACAAGCTTACTCCATCCTCAATATGACATCCCTAATATGGTACTGGTAGCCCTTACATCAGCTATCTTGAAAACTTGTCTGATGTCTGAAAATTAGCAAACTCTATTACCCAGTACCTGGGATTATGTGTCTATTTTGTATGACTGTAAAGCCATGAACATGCTTATTTCCATGCCAAGTATGCTTGTGCAAATACAATGTGGGTGCATGTATATTATAATGTTTTTGTGTGGTAGGGTGGTACACATGTAGGGGCATCTGTACGTATACATGCACAATTTTGAGGTTAGTGTTCTATTCGTACTTGTCTTTGGATATTGTGGTGACTGATTTTGGTTCGTTCATGTGCTGAATCCTTTTATTGCTCATTCTTCTGTGGCATGCACAGGAAAGAAGAACGGTGATGCAGACAGGAATTTTGACACACTGGATTTGCCTAAGCGATCTGAATCAGCAAAAGGTAATGTGCAAATGCGTCTCCGCGTGCTTTGAAAAGATCAGCAGAGGCATGCGAATCCCAAAGGGCTCTTGCTGAGGGAGTGAAAATTATATGACATTTATCATGCCCATTTATGCCTGTTTAAGTTCACAGTGGAATGAACGTTCAAGTGCTGCTTATACTCCCATATTTTTTTAACATGGCCTGATTGGATTGGCTAAAAAAGTTCAATATTAATATTGCACCAAAAAAATAGCACATTTTCTACACTACTTCCTAGCAGATTAAAAGTTGTGAAGTCGAAGGCTTTCATGGCTGGCATCCATAGTTTTTTGTGGGGTGTTTGGGCTATGTGGCCATGTTCTCGAAGAGTTTATTCCTGACATTTCGCCAGCATCTGTGGCTGGCATCCTGATTGTTGTTTATTTCAGTGTGTATTTCTTGAGTTGTTGCAATTGCAATTTCATTTTTCAGCTGATAACGTCATGTCATTATAAGGTCATACTGTTTCGTGTTTTGGTTGGGCATGTGCACCCTGTTTTAATATCGCTCTTTGCAGCGTTACCGTTAAGACGATTTCAATGCTTTTACAGGAAATGCCGTTCTTCCTGGAATGGTCTTACAGGAAGACAATAAAGTCTTATGGCTTCATTGATTTGCAGCTTCATTGATCACAACTTTAGTAGGGCAATTCTGCTGTGCTGGAGGCTTGTTCTTCAAAGCAGAGCCCTGGGCTTTTGCTCCAAAGTCCTGCCTTTGTGGCACTGCTGGCTTCTAGTTTAGCACCTCCTCTCTTCTGCAGTCCAGGGTGACCAGATGCCATACCGCAAAGGAGGACCACTCACCGCAAAATGCAGGCTAGTCAATAAAAAATGTTGGACGTTACCAAATAAAAGGTAGAAACACTACCATAAATATACAACGGACCCTTGTTATACGCTGGAGTTTGGTTCCAAGATCCCCGTGGATAACAAAATCCGTGGATGCTCGTCCCATTAAATATAATGACATAGCAAAATGGTGTCCCTTATATAAAAATGGAAAATCAAGGTTTGATATTTGAAATTTATACTTTTTTTTAACATTTTCAAACCGTGGATGCTTGAATCTGTGTATAAGAAGGGCTGACTGTACATTCATTTAATGTGGCTTATTTGCTGACTCTCACGACTGCAAGATTGGCAGTTCGAGACCCAAGCGCCACATGGTGAGTTTCCATTGCCAGTCCCAGCTTCTGGCAACTTAGCAGTTGGAAAGCATGTAAAAGTGGAAGTAGATTAATAAGTTCTACTTCGGTGGGAAGGTAACAGCATTCGGTGCAGTCATGCTGGCCACATGATCACAGAGGTGTCTTTAACAGTGCTGGCTCTTTGGCTTAGTAATGGAGATGTGCACTGCCCCTACAGTTGGTCACAACTAGACAGTCCTTGAGCCAGCATGGCTTAGTGGTTTGGACTCTGATTCTAGAGACCAGAGTTTGAGTCCTGACTCGGCCATGAAACCCACTGGGTGACCTTGAGCGAGTCACACTCTCTCAGCCTTGGGAAAGCCATAGCAAACCTCCCCTGAACAAATCCTGCCAAGAAAACCCCATGATAGAATCATAGAGCTGGAAGATAGGTTTGCTTTGGGAATGCCATGAGTTGGAAACAACTTGGGCACAAAATAACAGCAAAAGCAAACGTCTTGAAGCAAGTTGCAAAGAGGCTAAACACACTTTATTGGAAATGTGTTTTTGGGAGGTCAGAACAGCCTGTTGCTCTTAAATTCTTCCTTTTCTCCTCATAAACATCTGTTTCAAAAGCAGTTGGTGCACATAGTTACTTAAGGCTGGATTGAGATTGCAGCAATTTGGAATTATTCTGTAAAATAGGCAAGAGCGAAATGGCAGTTTCTGCCCTGTTAAAGGCATGGGTCAGATCTGTGGCATGGAACTTTAATGGGTTCTTATGAGATCAGCACTTGGCTACAGAACAGCTTCATTCCTAAGACTGAAAAAGGTCTTGATATTCAGATGGTTTTGGTTTGAGTGACATAGTGACATCATGGATGTTGTGTATATGGTTGTTGTTTTTCTAAATCCAGCATTGCAGGCTAATCTCTTTCATCCTAAAGTACTGTTTTTTGGATCAATTTTTTAACCTAAATTTTTAGACTTATATATGAGTATATACAGTATTTCTTGTTGTTGTGTGCCTTCAAGTTGTTTCCGACTTATGGTGACGCTAAGGCCCTAAACCTGTCATGAGGGTTTTTTGGCAAGTTTCTTTGGAGGGGGTTTGCCATTATTTGGAGGTTAATTAATCCAGAGCGTGGTCCACTTTGCATTCTAACTTTATAGGCGATGCGCCTGGTCACAGAAGAGAGAGCCTTCTCTGTAGCAACACTTGGGATGTGGAACTTTCTGTCTCATGAAATATGCTTGCCACCACTCCTTGCTCCCCCCTCAAAGGATGAAAGCTTGCAGGGCCCTTTGGGCCAAATTTAGGTGCCGACAGTATGAGTAGTTTTGTTAACTTGCTCTATAATGTCAACTGAAGCTGCTCCCCTCTTGACTATGCCATCTGAAACCATTTGTTTTCATTTGTGTGGAAGTATAGCATGAGGATTTTTTTCTTGTTTCAATAGGAGGTGGGGCTGTCATCCCAGCAAGCTTTTAAAACCTGTTCTGTAATACAGTATATTCAAATTAAATTGTTATAAAGCAGTAGCATCATGGGACGTTTATGGTCATCAGTGTTTGGAATATCATTTTATTAATATAGGTCTTCTTTGCAAAGTGGGCCCTTGGTTTGGTTCTAGGACCCCCTCGTAGTTACCAAAATCCATGGGTGTTCAAGTCCCATGGTGTACGGTAATGTAGCAAAATGTTTGCTTTTGGGATTTTTGCCAAGGGGGAAGAGAATATTTTCAAGCCATGGATGGTGAAATGTGTGGATGCAGCATGTGTGGATATGGGGAGCCAACTGTAGTGCAGGAGTAGGGAAAGTTGAATTTTCCAGATATTTGGGATGAGAACTTTCACAACCTGTTACCATTGATCATGGTGGCTAAACCTTCTGAAAGGTAAAGTTCCAAAGTGTAGTAGTTTGAGTATTGGACTAGGAGAAGGTAGACCTGGTTTGAATCTTCACTCAACTGTGCAACATACTGGACTACCTTAGGCTAGTCCCTCCCTTCCTTGCTGGTATGCACTGATGTGGGTACACCACATCTGTCTGTGTCTGTGTGTCTGATCTACACATTGTCCATGATTTAATGGGCAAGGGCACAGGACTGTTATAGTGACCTCCTGTAGAGAGATCTTGTAGCACCTTTGAGACTAACATCTTTCCAAAGAGAGAGATGAGATGAGGACAACAGTTCAGAGGAATGATTTCCTCCTGACTGTTGGTCCCATCTTCCTCTCTCGACTTTCTTAGAAAGATGTCAGTCTCAAAGGTGCTACGGATCTCTCTACATACTGATTCTAACAGAAAACACGGCTATTCTTTGAATAGTGACCTCCTGTATTTTGAAGGTGACCACTAATAACTGATCAAGGGCAGCCGGCTGCAATGCAAATCGATCAATCCCATAATGTATCTGTTTTCACTTATAAATGGATAAATGGATTAAGAATAAATGGATTAAGAATTTCCACGCAGTAGAGTCTGGTGTGATACATGTGGACACGATGACTAGTAGGCAGTAGCCTTCTCTTTAAAAGGATTGTCTGTTGAGGTACAATACTTGTACTTTCATTTATGAGTGGACATAACCCTACCCTGGCGTAACTGAATTCAGTATTTGTGGGCATTATCACCGCCATTTAAGATTGTATTTTGAGCAGCTTGATGCCGGGACTGTGTAGTAGTCAGCTGCCGTTCCCTTGTGTTATTAAAGGATCCTCATAAAAATGGCACAAATTTTGGCAGGTACATAATAGAAGGGGGCACCAACCCACCCCAGCTTGGACTGCCTCCTTTTATTGCTGTTATTGCTAAGCCAAAAGTATCAATCTGGCCCTGATCCACTTACAAAATTCACACATAAAGAGGTTGTAATCAATTTGATCTAATGTCCTCGTGACCTTGGTGGAAGCTGGAAAATCCAACTTCTTCTTTCCCCTCTTGAATTCAAATGTTTCTCTGCGTCTTTAGGCCACATTTGCTTTTGTCTAAAATCAGCGCTATGCACTGTTTAAACAGCCTGAACTTTTAAAGCTTGTTTGTTCCCAGCAGGGTTGGAAACAACCGAAAAACGACTTGGCTTCTGTGGGGGAAAAAAGAGAGACAAAGGAGAAATCGGTTGCTGCCTAATACTCAAACGTATTGTGCTCTGGGAATTCAGAATTTTATATTCCATTCATGGAGACTGTACTGGAGCTCCGTGGTCCCGGTTTTTTTGTGTCTTTCCTCTTGAGTTATTTAATGGAAGTTCATCCCTATCATTGGACCCGATACAGGTATTGACCCACCCTGGGTTCGGCCTGGGCCGAGAGAGGTCTAGCCTTCTTTGGCTGCATCTGCACTGCCAGAATCATATGAATCATAGGTTGAAGAACCGCAAGGGCCACAGTGCCACCAATTCTTTGGGCCAGTTAGCTTGTATTCCATCTATTTATGCCATGGGGGGAAAAAACGCCAACCGATCTAGACGTGAAAAAAGGAAGCATGCTTTCCATCTGAGAAGAGGTGCAAGAGTTGCTTACTTGTCTTATCTAATCTCAGGGCACATCAACTTACTGTGCTGTAAAAGGTGTAAGGAGAATGTTGGAAAGAAGGGAAGGGTGCATTGATCTCACGAGGACGGTGAGAGGATTTGCAATGTTTTGTCTTGCACGAGGCATGATCCGTCTCGACAAATCACACTGTGATTTCATAGAGTCATAGAATCGAGAATGGAAGAGACGACAAGGGCCTCGCATCCAACCCCATTCTGCCATGCGAACTCTCAATCAAGCATCCCCGACAGATGGCCATCCACCTCTGTTAAAGACCTCTAAGGAGAGAGGTCACTACATCCAATGAGAGTTTGTTACACTGTCGAACACCCTTACTGTCAGGAATTCCTCCTAATTTTGAGTGAATCTCGTTTTGGAGCTGCATCATCTGCTCCGGGTCCGTCTGGGCAGCAGAAACAGCGTTTTTCCCCTCCTCAATATACATCCTTCAAGTAGTTA
>NC_056531.1:10344624-10347285 GCF_019175285.1 Sceloporus undulatus
AAGATCTCTCTACATACTGATTCTACAGAATAACACGGCTATATCTTTGAATAGTGACCTCCTGTATTTTGAAGGTGACCACTAATAACTGATGCAAAAGGGCAGGCTGCATCAATGCAAAATCGATCAATCCCATAATGTATCTGTTTTCACTTATAAATGGATAAATGGATTAAGAATAAATGGATTAAGAATTTCCACGCAGTAGAGTCTGGTGTGAGATACATGTGGACACGATGACTAGTAGCAGTAGTCCTTCTCTTTAAAATAGGTCTGTTGATGTACAATACATTTTACTTTCATTTATGAGTGGACTAATAACCCTGGCGTAACTGAATTCAGTATTTGTGGGCATTATCAGCCATTTAAGATTGTATTTTGAGCAGCTTGATGCCGGGACTTGTGTAGTAGTTCAGCTGCCGTTCCCTTGTGTTATTAAATGACTCCTCATAAAATGGCACAAAGTTGGCAGGTACATGAATAGAAGGGGGCACCAACCCACCCCAGCTTGGACTGCCTCCTTTTAATGCTGTTATTGCTAAGCCAAAAAGTATCAATCTGGCCCTGATCCACTTACAAAATTCACACATAAAAGAGGTTGGTAAATCAGATTGATCTAATGTCCGCGATGACCTTGGGGGAAGCTGGAAAATGTCCACATCCTTCTTTCCCCTCTGGAAAGTCAAAATGTTCTCTGCAGGGCTTTAGCCACAATGGGCTTTTGTCTAAAAAGCAGCGATATGCACTGTTTAAACAGCTCGAACTTTTAAAGCCTTGTTTGTTCCCAGCACTGGATTGGAAACAAACCGAAAAACGAACTTGGCTTCGTGGGGGGAAAAAAGAGAGACAAAGGAAGAAAGATCTGGATTGCTGCCTAATACTCATGAAAGCGTATTGTGCTCTGGGATATCTCAGGGAAGTTATATTCCATTCATGGGAGAGCTGTTGTACTGGAGCTGCCGTGGTCCCGGTTTTTGTGTCTTTCCTCTGATGTGAGTGATTTTAAGTGGAAAGTTCAGCCCGATCATTTGGACCCGAGTACACAGAGGTATTGACCCAAGCCCCTGGGTCAGGCCTGGGCCTGAGAGAAGGTCTAGCCTTCTTTGGCTGCATCTGCACTGCCAGAATCATAGAATCATAGAGTTGGAAGAGACCGCAAGGGCCATCCAGTGCCACCCATTCTTTGGAGCCAGTTAGCTTTTGATCATTCCATCTATTTATGCCAAGGGGGGAAAAAAACAGCCAACCGATCTAGACGTGGAAAAAAAGGAGAGCAATGCTTTCAGCATCTGAGAAAAGAGGGGCAAGAGTTGCTGTACTTGTCTTATTTCTAATCTCAGGGCAGCATCAACTTACTGTGCTGGAAAAGGTGGAAGGAGAAATGTAGGAAAGAGGAAAGGGATGCAGTGAGGCTACACTGAAGGGGCAGGTGAGAGGATTTTGCAAATGTTTTGTCTTGCACAAGGCATTATCTGTCTCTATCAGATCACACTGTGATGTTTCATAGAGTCATAGAATCGTAGAATTGGAAGAGACTACAAGGGCCATCCAGTCCAACCCCATTCTGCCATGCAGGAACTCTCAATCAAAGCATCCCCGACAGATGGCCATCCAGCCTCTGTTTAAAGACCTCTAAGGATGGAGATTCCACTACACTCCAAGGAAGGAGTTTGTTACACTGTCGAACAGCCCTTACTGTCAGGAAGTTCCTCCTAATGTTGAGGTGGAATCTCTTTTCTTGGAGCTTGCATCCATTGCTCCGGGTCCTAGTCTCTGGAGCAGCAGAAAACAAGCTTGTTCCCTCCTCAATATGACATCCCTTCAAGTATTTAAACAGGGCTATCATATCACCTCTTAACCTTCTCTTCTCCAGACTAAACATCCCCAGCTCCCTAAGTCATTCCTCATAGGGCTTCATGATTTCCAGACCCTTCTCCATCTTAGTTGCCCTTCTTTGGACACGTACCAGTTTCTCCACATCCTTTTTGAATTGTGGTGCCCAGAACTGGACACAATATTCCAGATGGGGCCTGACCAAAGCATAGAGTGGCACTATTACTTCCCTTGATCTGGACACTGTACTTCTATTGCTGCAGCCTAAAATCTCATTGGCCTTGTTAGCTGCCGCATCACACTGTTGACTCATGTTCAATTTGTGGTCTACTTGGACTCCCAGATCCCTTTCACACGTAGTTTCATTCAGCAGGTGTTGCCCATCCTATATATGTGCATTTCATTTTTCCACCCTAAATGCAGTACCTTACATTTCTCCGTGTTGCATTTCATTTTGTTAGCTTTGGTCCAGCTTTCTTCTCTATTCAGGTCATTTTGAATTTTGATCCTGTCCTCTGGGGTGTTAGCTACTCCTCTAGTTTGGTGTCATCTGAAAATTTGATAAATATGCCCCAATTCTTTCATCCAAGTCATTGATAAAGATGTTGGATCAGGCAGTTTGACACCACTTTAGTTGCCATGGCTCAATGCTATAGAATTTTGGGATTTGCAGTATTGAGAGATATTTAGCCTTCTCTGTCGGAGAATGCGGGTACCACAGCAAGCTACAAATCCCAGGATTCCATCAGAGTTAAAGTGGTGTCAGTGTGCAGAATAATAATAATAATAATAATAATAATAATAATAATAATAATAATAATAATAATA
>NC_056531.1:10347385-10347807 GCF_019175285.1 Sceloporus undulatus
TTGTATACCGCCCTCTGGCAAACCAATCCGGGCGGTTAACAACAGTAAAATATAAAATATGACAATTAAAAACACTTTATCCCTCCCCCCCAGTATGGATGCAGTATGGATGCAACTTTAGTCAGGGCTCTCCTCATCCACCTCCTCGCATTTGGGACTTTCTGAGACATAAGCCTGGCTCCCCAGAACTGCCCTTCTTAACACCAAGAACATTGGAGAGGCCATATGGTTGAGTGAAGATTGTACTGTTCCAACTATTATCATTGTTGTTGTTGTTATTCCTAGCTCTGAGACTCAAAGCACCTTACAGAATTAAAACCAATACAGTCAGCCCTCCTTATCTATGGATTTCTTTATTCACGGATTCAAGCATCCGCAGCTTGAAAATATTATATATATCATATCATATCATATCATATCTC
>NC_056531.1:10347817-10370160 GCF_019175285.1 Sceloporus undulatus
ATATATATATATATATATATATATATATATATATATATATATATATATATGAGAGATAGTAAACTTTGATTTTCCACTTTATAAAAGGGACACCATTTTGCTCTGCCAGTATATTTACTGGGATTGAGCATCCCCGGATTTTGTTATCCACAGGGGATCCTGGAACTAAACCCCAGTGGATAACAAAGACCCATTGTACAGGGAGCCCTGGTGCCACTGTGGTTAAATGCCCATACTGCAGCCATAAGGTTGCGGGTTCGATCCCAGGCAGGGCTCTAGGGTCCACTCAGCCTTCCATCCTTTTGTAGGTTGATAAAATGAGTACTCACAATGTTGGAGGGAATTGGCTTTCAGATTGTTAACCGCTTAGAGAGTGCTAGTTCACTGCTAAGCAGTATAGAAATGTACTTGCTTGCTACTTGTAAGCCATCTTAAGTCCCAGAAGTGGGGGAAATGTGAGATATTTAATAATAATAATAATAATAATAATAATAATAATAATAATAATGTGGAGGAGACATAATCTGCTCCTCTTTGTTATTTTAACCCAGGCTTTAAGGTCTTGCCTGCCTTGAGGAAAAAAGAGAACTTGGGAAGGGTGATCTGACAAGAGGAACGAAAAAGCCTCTGTTTCATTTTAGATGTCTCTGCAGCAAGTAGCACACAAGTAGTGTCCTATGGTCATGCAGCTCTGGCCTGCTCTGTCATGTGGATATACCATATATACTTGACTATAAGTCGACCTCATGTATAAGTCGAGGACAGGTTTTGGGGCCAAAATTACGAATTTTGATATTTCCCGTGGATAAGTCAAAGGTGAAACTTATGGGCATGTAACAAAGGATGATGCAAAGGAAAATGATGCCAAAGAACTTCAATGCTGGCAGGCATTAACTGTTTGTGCTCATACTAAAAGCTGGATGGATGATAGAGTAGAGGGGATCCATGCTTCATTTTGGTGTTCCCAGGATGGACTAAGCTCTCACCTTTTATCCCTCTATTCAGAGCATGGGTATGGTTCCTATATAAGAGTTATAGTACAGTACTTACATTGACCCGTGAATAAGTTGACCTAGGTTTTTTGGGTCATTTTTTTTACTAAAATTTCTAAACTTATACATGAATATATCCTATAAATCCTTGCTTATCTTGTTCTTGTGAGGAAGAATGGAAGATTTTAGTTTTCTTCCTCCTCAGGCAAGATGGCAGATAGTTACTGTGCTTATTTTGCAGACCTGTTTGTATTTACAAAGCAAAGATTTGTGCATGTTGTGCAAAACCATTCCTGCACCCCCCCCAGTATCATTGGTGCTGCCTTATTGCATGGACTTGTGAAAAATATAATCCTGGGATAGGATTATATTTCTCTCTCTCTCTCTCTCTCTCTCTCAGTTTGGGAAGAGCTTTGTTTTGTGCTAAAGCTTCTTGCGAAAATTGCTGGGAAGTTGGCAGGGGAAAAGGTGCTTTTTATTTAACTCTCACATATGAGGTGGAAAACCTCTTTTGTGGTTTGGTCTGGCAGGCAATTTTCTGACAGCGTGTCTTCAGATGCTGACACACTTTCGTGTTGAGGGCAAAAATATTTAAAAAGTATCCTTTACCTCCTAACTCTGTCATTGGGCCTCAGGGTGGAATCACCTCCCCGCCGTGATCTACTAGACATGATGATCCTTTGCTTTGGATGCACATTAAAACGGTGTTTTGTTTTCCTGTGACATTTCCAGACCATGAACAAATTGCGTTGTTGGACATGTTATGGAGCAATGTAATGTTGTGTTCTATGGCGTTTTATAATTTATTGGTAGCTGTATTGGTAATTTGAAAAGGGAATGTACATAGAAATGTTTTAAATAAACGAGTAATGAGAAGTTTCTGTCCAAGTTAAGGGCAGACCGGGCATAGTGTCACAGCGCACTCCATCATTTGGTACATGGTCCTGCTTTTCCGTACTGCTGAATTGTCGGAGTTCTCCTTCCCCGCCATCGCTGTGTCTAGAAAGCAAAGAGTCAGGCTTTCCATCAAGTGCCAACCTTGGTGCTTTTCTTCTTTTAATAATTTAAGCTCTTGGCACTTCCAGTGCGGAGGCTGTTTAGCCATGCACACACAGTGGTTTATGTGACACCCTGTCCTTTGAAGCTGACCCACATAAAAGAACACAATCCACTTTGACAGGCTCTAGAATGTTCCTGTCATGGCAGGAGGTGTCTGAGGAAGCAACGCTCCTTTCTCCTCAAAGAGATGTGACAGATCTTGCAAAAGGAGATGATGGCTGGAACTGGGGAGCGTAAGGGGCAGGTCAGACATCACCAAAGCAGAAGCCACCAGTCAGAAAATGGCTGGCTCACTGAACTAGTTCGGATCCTGAGAAAAGACTCCATGTTGGGGAAGGCAGTCATTTGTTGATGGAATGTGACATCATCTGAAAAAATGAGCATTAATGGTACATAATACATGTGGCAATTTACACAATTTCAACCTAGACAACGAGGAACTAGAAATAGTAAAAGAATTTGTGAAATCGAAGGCTTTCATGGCCGGCACCCATAGTTTTTTGTGCGTTTTTCAGGCTATGTGGCCATGTTCTAGAGGAGTTTATTCCTGACGTTTCGCCAGCATCTGTGGCTGGCATCTTCAGAGAATGCTGGAATGGAAGAAAATGGGGTGCATATTGCCATTTAACAACAGAACAATACACAGATGTAAATCACAGAGAGAGAGAGAGAGAGAGAGAGAGAGAGTATTTATACCCCACTCTTCCATGCCAGCATTCTCTGAAAATGCCAGCCACAGCTGCTGGTGAAACGTCAGGAGTAAACTCTTCTAGAACATGGCCACAGAGCCCAAAAAACTCACAAAAAACTATAGTAAAAGAATTCTTATACCTGGGATCAAACTTGGGTAGCAAGGAGGACTGCAGTCAGGAAATCAGAGGAAGATTATGAGGGTGGCTATGAAAGAACTAGGAAAGATGTTAAAATGCAAAGATACACAACTGAGCACAAAAGTTAGAATCATGCAAGCCATCGTATTCTGTATTACCATGTATGGATGTGAGAGTCGGACAGTTAAGAAACCAGATAGGAAGGAAATTAATTCATTTGAGATGTGGGGCTGGAGAATAGACAACCAAAAAGACAAATAAGTGGCTCCTCGATCAGATCAAGCCAGAAATCTCCCTGGAAGGCAAGATGACAAAACTGAGACTGTCATACTTCGGATGCATCATGGGAAGGCACGACTCATTGGAAAAAACAGTAATGCTTCGAAAGGTGGAGGGAAGTAGAAAGAAAGGAAGGCCGGATGGACTCTATTAAAGAAGTCATGGGTATGAGTTTGCAGGACCTAAGCAAAACAGTGGAGGACAGGAGATCTTGGAGATATCTCAACCACAGGGTCAAAATCGACTTGAGGGCAGCTAACAACAACAAACATGTGGAAAACCAATTGGCTGCGTTCCCTTGGAGATTTTCAATGCTGTCAACAATGGGTGCCCAAGTGGCACCCTATTGTTGATTTGTCTGCACACTATACTCCCTGCTTTTTTCCTTTTATGTGAAACAAAGAAAAAGAAGAGCCTCTTTCTCCATTTATGTCAAACTATAGGAGGAAAGTGACTTGGAAGTGGTGCTCTGTTTTTTCACCAGTTGGCTTTGAGCTGCCATTTTAATTTCTCATTATGCCTAGTGTGACATTGTGTTGGAGGCCTTATGGGCAACTGAAATGGTCATTTTGTCCAGTCACCTGCTGCTGCTCAGTGCACTGGGCCAGAAAAATAAATACTGTAAGGATTACTGTAATACAGTAAGGGCTGTTGGACAGTGGAACACACTCCTTCCTCAGAGTGTAGTGGAGTCTCCTTCCTTGGAGGTCTTTAAGCAGAGGCTGGATGGCCATCTGTCGGGGATGCTTTGATTTAGATTTCCTGCATGGCAGGGGGTTGGACTGGATGGCCCCTGGGGTCTCCAGAGCTGTATCCCACTGGGGACATGGCTGCCAGGAGAAGGCCCATGTTTGTAGTCTGACGCATCTGGGGCCCACGGATTTTGGGGAGGTGTTCTTGTGCCTTCTCAGAGCTTGGCGAGGTTAGTTTTTGGTCTACAAAACCCAATGGCTATACTGTCTGGAGGTTTTGGGGAGCCGTAGTCTTAAAAAGTAACTCCCCCTGCCGAAGCATGAACATTCCTCAAGCATTTTGGCATTCAGAATTCCCACTGGGACTGCTAAGTGTCTCCTATTTCCATGGCATTGCTAAGCTCACTGATCATCATAATCCCCTGTGGCACCCATAATTTCCTAAGGCGCAAATGACTGCTCATCTGTCTTGCAATGCCTTGCACTGGCAGAAGTTTATTACCCTGCCTGGAAGATTTTTTTTCCCTTGCAGATTTTTGTGTGTGTGACAAAGTCCGCCTCCCCCCAGTGCATTAAATCCTCACCTCTTCACAGCCATCAAGAATACAGACATTGGGTACCAGCTGGCAGCTTTTCAGCTTCAGCTATAATAGAGGAGCTGGTTTATTCTTCCATCAGGTTGTGCCTTTTCTTAAAATTAACTCGGAAACTAAATTAATGCTTTACACTGCCCTTTTTGGCGTTCATACCTACCACCTGTTTCTTGTGCTGCAATAAATAAAAAATAGCAGGGAACTGCTTCGTTGCTCCATTTGGATTTTGAAGCATGTATTTAGTGGAAACCTTTGATAGGATGATATGAAACTATCCGTCCTTTAATGATAGGTATCTGTATGTATTTTCAAGCTATTAATAGCATACACATTATCCCAGTGTAGATCTTTGTGGGATCAGATTTGTGCCATCCAAGAGGAGAGGCTTGGGATAACCCCGAGGTTTGGAGAAGCACACAAAATATTGGACTGGACCCAGAGCTTTTAAAAAAAGCCATTTCCATCAGGAGTGTGTACATTCAGTGAGCACAGAATATTGACTAGTAGTTTTGAGGAAAACTGAACACTGAGAAAATGGAAATGGAGTACTTTGGAGAGGGCATGGCTGGGTAGGTCATAACTTGAACAGGAGCACTATGTGTTGCAAAGGTTTGTCATACAAAATCCAATGTGTTTGTATAAGTTTACATTTGAGACTGCTGTAGAATGAGCAAGCGTGATATTTAATATTGGGCCAGTTTATGTAAAAATAACCAACATTTGCATTTTGCGAGCTTTAAGTTTTCAACTTGGAAGTTGATTCCCAAACTTTGGCCCTCCAGGTGTTTTGGATTTCAACTCCCAGAATCCCCAACCAACTTGGCCAACACTCAAGAATTCTGGGACCTGAAGTCCAAAACCTCTGGAGGTTTGGGAGCCACTGTCTTCGTTGATGTAGTAAGAAGGATGTCTCATTGCCTGCTCTGCCACTGCCATTTTGGGTGTATCCACACTGCAAAATCAAAACGGTTTGACACTACTTTAACTGTCATGGCTCCATTCTGTATAATCCTGGTGTTTATAATTTGGTGACGTATTCAGCCTGGTCTGTCAGAGAGTTCTGGTGCCTCACCAAACTAAAAATCCCAGGATTCTGTAGATTGAGTCATTAAAATTAAAATTACACTGCTTCAATAAGGCTTGAGAACTTGAAAATGTAGTCTAGATGCCCCTACAATGACATAAATGATGAATTTAAAAGTAACTAGAAAATCTTGCTCATTAGACTGATGGAGTATCTTTGTGGCCACTCATTGAATCAGGATGCTCCACTAGAACCAGACTGACACCAGATTGCTAACACATGGCACAACATAAAAAGTTGGCTAAACAGTTTTTAAACTGGATCTTGAGGGAGAGTCAACAAGGAAGCTTCTGCTTTGAGATGAATCTTCCCCAGTGAAAGCTAAAAGGTTTCTGATCTGTGGGAGCAGAGTGGAAATGGTTGTCACCATATGCTAAGGACATTATCATATGATTATTATTAAAAGTTATGTGTTAATAAAATATTTTTTAAATTAATAAAAAATATTTTTAATAATACTTGTCTGCAGGGAGATCATCCCAGGCTGCTTGCATCGACAGGACAGTCTTGTTATTCTGCAGATGTTGAAGGAAGTATAAATCATTGGCCCAGCTCTTAAAAGCAAAACTCGTTGGCTGTCACTTTTATTCAGATAATGCGTGTTGAACCGGTTGCCCTTTGGAGTGCGTGAGACCCCCAAGATGACCTCCTGTTCCTCCTCATACATCAGACTGTAGTGCATTGTGCGCATTTATGATCCAGTTGAAGAAATCGGAAAGCTTCTTCGAAAAAACATACTGCATGGGTAGGCATCTACCACAGTGGTGCAAGCGGGACAGTATGGAACACACAGCTCCTCTCCAACCTTGCATCTGCACTGCAGAAATAACCTGGTTTGACACCACTAACTTCCCTGGCTCAATGTTATGGAATGCTGGGAATGGTAATTTGATGTGGCATCAGAGCTTTTTGGTTATTTATATACAGTGGGCCCTCCACATTCACTGGGGTTAGGGGAGCAAGACCCCTGCGAAAGTGGAAAAACTGCAAATTTAAAAAAACAACTATTCTTTTTACCCAAGAGAACACCTCTCTAGTAATCTCCAGGTCTTCCAGTGCAACCTGGTGGTCAACTTCTGCCAAACACTGACCATAGAATCACACTGGAGGACCTGCAATTGCCTAGAGAAGTGAAGTCAAAGGCTTTCATGGCCGGCATCCATAGATTTCTTGTGTTTTTCAGGCTATGTCGCCATGTTCTAGATGAGTTTATTCCTGACATTTCAACAGCATCTGTGGCTGGCATCTTCAGAGAAATGCCTAGAGAAGTCTTCTCCCTAGGAATTTTTAGGTCCTCTGGCACAATGGAAGTTGACCATAGTGTCGCGCTGTAGGACCTAGAGATTCCTAGATGGAACATAACGATTGAATCCGCGAATGATCAGATCTGCAAAAGTCAAATCCACAAATGCGGAGGGCTGACTGTATTTTTTAATATTTTCAAGCTGTGAATGTTTGAATCTGCGGATAAAAAATCTATGGATATGGATGGCCGACTAAATAGATTTCAGGATTCCAATGCATGGAGCCATGGCAGTTACAGCAATGTCAGGCTGCGTTAGCTCTGCAGTGTGGCAGCAGGCCCAGTTTTCATCTGTTGAACATTGGAGGGTATACCAGTGTGGTGGAGGAGCCTGTCACAATGCCAGTGTTGCAGAAAGGTCCAGCTGCCAGTCCAGTCAGGCTTCTGTACATGGAATAGAGAGTGCCATCTTGCCCTTCAAAATTGTCTTGAGCTGGCTCTGTTTCACGGAGGACAAGCAGAATGTGTGTATTTGGAGGGAAAGGAGATGGCATATTCTCCTTTCCCCCTTTTTGTGCAGTTCAAAATCGCAGAGGTGGAATGCGGCTGAAGGAGTCGGAAGAATTGATGAGTCGATGAATAGGGGTTGTCACGGTTGCAGGGAGACATGTCACAACAGAACCCAAACACCTATTTTTGGATGTTTTCACGGTGCCAATCTCCGCTATGAACACCCCAAATTGCTCTTTCCGGTGTTAATGGAGCCTAATGCTTGGTTTATCATTGCCTCGAGGGTATGAAAGGAGGGGGAAAGTGACAGCATCAGGCGACGCTACAGAGGAAGGGGTTTTGAAAGCTGGATTGGAATTATTATCCAGGAATCCTTCTTAGGCTGTGCGTCTTGTGCCAACATGGCTCAGGTTAGAGTTAGTTATACATGCTGATCCATTTTTTTCCCCATTGTGTCTTTTTTGCTCAGTGGTTGAGTAATTTAATGAAAATTGATTCTGGAGCTTGAAGGCGACCATGGCTGAGTTGACCTTGGGAAAGTTGTGCTCTCTCAGCCTCAGAGGAAGGCAACAGCAAACCCCCTCAAGAAATTTGCCAAGGAAACCCCATGATAGGGTCACCTTAGGGTTGCCATAAGTGGGAAATGACTTAAAGGCACACAGCAACAATAACAATAACCCAGTGGCATCTCTAAGGTTGGCATCACCCAGTGCAGTAACTCATGGTGTCACCCCCCCCCATTGACCTCCCATACAGAATCCTTAGTCACGTTATTTGTACTAATGCTACTAATAAACTGTAACTCCCGTGTATCGCTGAATGTAATAGTAATGCAGTGGTCCCTCCACACGTGCTGGGGATAGGGGCACAGGAACCCTGTGAATGTAGAAAAGTCACAAATAAAAAAATAACTATTCTTTTTGCCAAAGAGAACATCTCTCTAGACCGTGCCCCAGTGTCCAACCGTCGCTTCCTTTGTCACCGGCCCTGGAAAAAAGCAGGTTCTTTTTTTAAAAAATGTAATTTTTTTAGAACATCTAGGGCTAAAGCAGTACAAAATCCACTTGTGTGATAAACCAGGCTGTGAGGAAACATGCAGCAGGCTTTTTTCCAGCGGCACTGCATTTGCAGACAAAGCCAAGGGATCTGGGGAGCTTTTGAAGTGGGCTTTTGGGGTATAGTGACTTGAATGTTGGACCACAACTCTGGAGATCTGGGTTTGATTCCCTTCTTGCCCATGGAAACCCACTGGGTGCCCTTGGGTGAGTAACACACTCTCAGCCCCATGGTAAGTTTGCCTTAAGTTGGGAGCTACTTGAAGGCACAAAACAACAATATTGGACACCTGAGCTGTTATATCACTGAGCATCCTTGGTCAGATTACCCAAAAGGCTTTGGAGAACAGCGCCTATGCTTAGCTTGAGATGAGCCCTGCTGTTCCTGTTTGGCTGGCAGGGCTGAGCGCTGGCATATCTTTGCTGCCATGCCACATATTCCTACTATGGGCAAATTGAGATGGCATGGCATGGCCAAAAGCAAAGAAATGGTTGCCAGCACCTTGTCTTGGACTGGAACACGTTTGCCCGCTTGGGAAATCTCCATAACGCATTTCCATCCGGCAGCCAGGTGCTGTGCCGCACAGCTGAGGACTTCGCAGGGGTGTTGTCGAGAATTGATTGAGCTGCTCAAGCTACATGGACTGCTTTGATAATGTGCCGCTTCACCTAAGTGCTTCGTACAGCTATATTTTTAATGGGGCAGGTGTCAAACTGTTTTCCTTCTAAATCTCTGCAGAGCAACCCAGTCCATTATTATTTATGAGCCTTTCCATTAAATATACATCTGCCCAACAATGGAAGCGTCTAAATAAAAATTATAGCTCTTTTTGGGGGGACAATTTGGTTGCCCAGGTAGAATATTGAATCTTCGTGCACTGAGAGGGAACGATGTGCCCATTACCTGCCAGCTGACGGCATTTGGAAAGCTGCTGGGTGTTTTTGCTTGAAAAGATGAAGACATTTGGCTCCTTCTTTACCCAATAATAATAAAGGGTGAAAAAATAGAGCTGAAAACAGACAGCTGACAATTTTACCCTATTCTTTCTTTTGTTTTGTTCTTTGTGCTGTCCACTCTGAACAAGATGAATATTAATGCTTTCTGGTGTGTGTGTCTTTATTTTCTTGTTGTATTACTTCATTTCAGTGATTTATTTAACACTTGTTTTTACCCTGCCTTTCAGTTCAAACAGTTTCCAAGATGGTCTAGGAACAAAAAATGTGTTTAAAATGTCATTATGTTAGTTGGGAGATTGTGGAAGTATTTTTTTTCTCCAGTACAGAAAAAAATATATATATATATATATATATATATATATATATATATATATATATAATTTTAACATAATAAAATACATTTTGCTATGATACATAATACTAAACGCCTATTTAAATTTCCATATTTACATTACTGTCCTTCCAAATCAGTAAGCTGCTGTCTTCCTCTTCCAAAATAAGGCAAACTGTTTCAAACCACTCTCTTTAAGGGTGCATCTGCACAGTAGAAATAATGCAGTTTGACACCACTTTAACTGCCATGGCTTGTTCCTACAGAATCCCCGGGCTTGTAGTTTTGTGAGGCGCCAGCACTCTTTGGCAGAGGAGGCTACAAATCCCAGCATTCCATAGACAGACCACTTAAAGTGGTGTCAAACTGCATTATTTCTAGCGTAGATGCACTCTAAGAAAAATCGCCACCGCCACCCATTCCAAAGCAGATGCTCCCACCAATTTGGATGATTCAAAGAAGGTTCATCACACCCCCGTGTGTGTCTGTGTGCGTGCGCATGTGCGCACGTGTCCCGCAATGTATTTATATGTCTCATTTAGCATTTATATTGCAAACAATTCTATCATTGGCTCTAAAGTGTGGGGAATTGACTGTTTTACGTAGCCCAGTTCATTACACAGAGGTTGTTGCAGTTTGTTGGTAAGATGAGTGTGTGCCAAGCAAATCTGCCATGGATGAGAAAAAGGAGTTGGAGCAAGTGGTGCTGTTTCCACATGGCTGCAGCCGGTTCAATCCTGGGATTTCAGGCAGTGCACTGAATAGTGCTGCCCAGCCATCCAGAACTGTTGGATTACAAAGAAGCCCTGCCATGCCATTTTTCTGCTGTCTCAGTTAAACAACAGCAGTAGCCACCGCAACAAAATAGTTCATGTAAGGAAGACTCTTCAACCCAGGGGCCCATTTTAGTCTGTGTGCGCATGCTCTCTCTCTCTTTCCCTCTCTCATATGCATGATCAAAGGGAGTGGGGGCTAGTGCACAGCAAAGATGTTGTGCCCTGGCTTACAATGAGCCATTGACAATATGCTGAGACCCGACTGACATCAGAGGTGGTTACTCCAAAAAAGAGAAGTCTTGTTGCAAAGGCTTAGGAGTGTCTGAGTTGTCCGTCAGAATCATCACAGAACTTCTTTTGTTTGCTGGTTTGCTATCAGATAGGGCTTGTCATGTTCAGAGAACGGTAAAATCCTCTGGCACAACTGAGGAGGAAAAACGACACTGTGTTCTTGGCTTAGAATCTAAATCTTAGATCCTATTCCAGATTATTTTGGGAAGGAGGGTTTTGCAGATTAAGCTAAACCCCATTGTGTGGGAATTTTCCAGCGATGTTAAAGATTCCCTGGCATTTATCTGGGATATTTTTCCCTTCCCATAGGAATTTCTGTGACCAGGGTCTCAAGCGTGTCATGGAAAAATGGACAGGTGTCCATTCGGTATTCATTTTTAGAGGGTCCCAAAATGCAGCTAGCTATTGCCCAAATTTTCATCCACCTTACAAAATTATACTGTATTGACGTTAGTTTAACTGCAGTGACTACATCCTATGCAATCCTGGAGTTTATAGTTTTCAAGCTACTTAGCATTCCGTGCTGGAGAGCTCTAGTGCTGAAGTTTGAAAGAATGCCCTAAAACTGTCCAGTAGAAAATTCAAAGTACTTTATCAAGCTACAAATTGCAGGATTCTGTAGGCCAGAGTCATAGTCATTAAAATGGAATCAAACTACTATAATTGGACATTGTGGATATTCCCCAGTTTTAGCCTCTTTCGTCTTCACTGGGTGTAGGTCTTTTGTAAAGGGAATGCATCTTAATTGCCGATTCAGGACCAAGTACCCCAAAATGCTTTGCATTGCAATGGTAATCTTTCACAATACTAAATTATCCCTGAGAAAACTATTCCCACCAGAGCCATTCTCCGGCTGCGGTGAGGATTGCAGGTAGGCGTCTAAGGAATAGTGGTGGTTGAAATGGTTGGTAAGCAGTATCATCATTGTGGAGTTGAAGGCTTTCATGGCGGGTATCTATAGTTTTTGTGGGGTTTTGGGGCTATGTGGCCATGTTCAAGAAGAGCTTATTCCTGACATTTCGCCAGCATCTCTGGCTGGCATCTTCAGAGAATCTGAAGACGCCAGCCACAGATGCTGGTGAAACGTCAGGAATAAACTGTTCTAGAACATGGCCACATAGCCCCAAAACCCCACAAAAAACTGGGTATCATCATCCTTGCTAAATGTAAAAATGCCTTCATTTTAGTTCTGCAATGAAATTAGGAATCGGCTTGTTCCAGCGCTGTCTTCATACCCCTGGCCTGCACCAACCACCATTGCCTGCTGAGCTGGTGACTCTGGCGCCATACAGACAGGCCAAAATAAAGCTGCTTCGGGTCACTTTGGAGGTATGCTGTTTCAACAATGCTTGCGTACTAAGAGTCCGGATGCCGTGCCAAAGCCACAATCCAGTCCTAAGGACTAGAGCGCAGCTTTGGCGCAGTTTCTGGAATCTTAGTACGCATGCATTGTTGAAACAGCATACCTCTTTGGCCTGTCTGTATGGGGCCACAAAAATATGAGCAGCCCTCCTGGATCAGATCAAAGGTCAGTCTGAGCCAGCAACCTGTTTCCTCTATTGGTAACCAGATACCCAGGGAAGCCTACTAGACTTAGACGGGATCTTGGAGATCATTTCGCTCAGCCACCTGCCCAATGCACACTCGATAGTGCAAGATGCAGTCACCACATTCCTGATGGGTAGCTGCCCAGCCTCTCTCTTAATACCTCCAGCAAAGGAGTGTTCACCCACCGACCCGACCACTAGGCAGTCTGTTTTGCTCTGAACCTGCACTCATGGTTAGGAGGAGTTTCCCCCCAATGCTGTTCCTGAATATTGTAGTGTACACGCATACACAAAGAGTGTTCCCCAGTCTCTCACTGTGAAGGTAGTATAAAGCCATCATGACTAGGTGCCATCGATAGCTTTATCCCCTGTGAATTTCTCTAATCCCCCTTTAAAGCCATCTACATTGATGATTCCACCTGTTGCATGGTGTCTCTGTTTACTGCAGAACGGCCAGCCTTCTGTGGATTTCAGAGCCAAGAGGACATTCTTTGGGTTAAAGAATCATAAAAGAAATATTGTTCTACAGTATGTAATCAATTTGCTGTGTGCCTTCAAATTGTTTCCGACTTATGGTGATCCTCAGGTCATATCATGGGGTTTTCGTAGCAAGATTTGTTCGGAGGGAGTTTGCCATTGCTTTCCTCTGAAGAGGCTCAGATAGTATGACTTACCCAGCATCACAAAGTGCATTTCCATGGCCAAGTGGGGATTCGAATTGTGACCTCCCCCTCCCCCCCAGAATCCTAGTTCAGCATTCAAACCACTATATCCTACTGGTTCTCAGTGTAATCTGTAGGGCAAAAATAAATAAATAAATAATTGCAGAAGCAGTGCATAAACTGGCGGGCTGTGTATTGCATAGTATTTTAGTATTTCCATGCTCAGAAGAGAAGCCGTTAGCACCAAATGCCCTACGAGCTGAAGAACCAAATGGCATCATCAGAGCCTGTCGAATAGTCTGTGGTTTAATGGTGCATTATTGTTCTTATTGATCTTACGTCAGTTGCTCTGGGAGCCTTGATGGCTGCAGAATGGAATGAAATATTTAAATAAATATAGATAAATAAATATTTGCCTGTGTGTATATCGAAAATGTATTATCTAACATTCAAATTGCAATAAAACAATCGTATACCATGAACACTAAACTTTCCATAAAAATATAAAATGCATGCAATAGAAATCCAAGTCCAATACTCATTGGGAATAATAGTTACTGCAAAGTTGCAAGTCCTGAAAGCCTTTCGTGACTTGTACAGTTGCAGAAACTATTATTGCCAATGAGTACTGGACATTGGTTTCTACTGCATGCATTTTATGTTACTATGGAAAGTTTAGTGTTTGTGGTATATGATTATTTTATTGCAATTTGAATATTAGATAATAGATTTTCGATACCCTTATAATATAGATAACTCCCCTTGGGGAAGGACCACGATGTCCAAAGTTTCTGGTGGCCATACGGCCAGGTGATCCTGGGAGCTACGTTCCAGAGAAGTATGTTTTCCAAGCTGTGCTCTAGGCTAGTGCTATTGTCCCTGAGCCATTGGCTACCGTTCCCTGGAGAATCTCTAGAAAGGAAAGAAACAGTTGTAGCCAATGGACACAGACACGGTATCAGTTCCTGGCGCACTGGGGAAAAAATGGCCCCACACATCAGAAAGCTGGAGAAGCACTGTTTTAGATTATCTAGGCTTCAGCCAGTCTCCAGAACACTATAGTAAGCTTTTCCTTAATACAAATAAGAACAGTGCATGAATGTAAATGGCAATGGGTAAATAGAAGCAATTGGGACATATGGGGGTTGGTCCATTTCAGGTGGCCCCAGATTTATAGTGGGTTTAGGCAGTGGTGTCATCAGCTAGGGTGTCACTGGGTGCATAGGGTGTTACACAGGAAGGGTGCGTGTTCACCCCACCTGCTGCTCTATCATTGGGCTTACTCCCCAGCTGGAAAGAGCATGTGTTCTGCACTGAAAGGGGAGGAGGGCTCAACGGGATGCCATATCTCCTCTAAGGTGCCACCCGATGTAGACTGCACCCACCCACCCACTGGTGACACCCTTGGGTTTAGCTGATAAGATGATGATTTGAGCAGCATCTACTTTGCATGAACTTTGCATGAAGCATATACATGGGTAGAGAATGCTGTTTTCTAAATACAAGGGATGGAGTTGCAGCGCTAGCAAACTCATGCCTCCTAGCTACCCTCTTCACGCTTCTAGCCCACTAAATACAGCGTCTATACTGAACTAGAACACACTTACTGTGTAGACTTGGACTACTTGAGCAACAGCTGTCTACCTGGTTCCAGTTGTTTTAGTTCCTTCTTTGGATATGGTCTGATGTCTGGCTTCACTGTTCATCTGTGACTCAGAGACATCATGCCTGGCTCTTGGTTCCAGCCAGGCACATCTCTGGCAACTGCCTCCAGTTCAGCATGCAGCATCGCACAGCCCACTAAGAGCCACAGATGGTGGGTAAATGAATCATTGTGCACACAGGCTTACTGCTCTCTGGTGGGGATCCAGTCTTGCAAGGGGACTTAGTTTTTACCAAGTGAGTGATGGCGCACTGTTCAAAACAGTAATCCTGCCACAAAAACCCCTGGAAAAACTGGAAAACCAGTCACGTTTCAGCTGAAAAGCAAAAGTAGAAGTAACGTTACATCACTTCAGATTGCACCAACAGTGGTATTGTGCGCAGTTGCTGCTATCTGGTGTAAACTCACTGGCACTGGCTTTCCAGAACTGCAGGGACTTTTTCCCAGCTTTGCCAGGAGATGTTGAGGACCTATTTCAAGTGCCTTAGCTCCCTGCTATGGAATCCTTGGATTCATAGATTTGCAAGGTTTTTGGGTTTTTTTGCCTTCTCTCCCAGCATGCTGGTGCTTTATAAAAATTACAAATCCCAGGATTCTGTATAATGGAGTCATGGCAGTTAAAGGAGTGTCAAACTGCGTTATTTTTACAGTGTAGATGCACCCTCAATGTAGGCTGTTCCACATGCAGAGTATTTGCCCTCCTACCACTGAGCTTACCCACAGTATCAGCTTTGCAGCATGGTGGCTGCATATTCCAAATTCACTTCTGTCATATTGCAGTGCTGTCAGAGAGCGTCAAAAGTTTCCTTTCCCCATACCCTGATGGCAGGGACATGATGCAGTTTTAATATGGTTTGCACACTCATATTTGCCGGAGAATAATGAAGGGGAGGGAAAGACCTTGAACTAAGAAGGAAAGAGACCTTCCATTATGGCTTCTAAAACCAGAGACCCAAAGCTACTCGTTAAGATTTAAAACATAAAGAGGCACGGCTGCTTTTGCTTTTTTGTTTCTTTTTTCTTCCTGGCTGCAGCCTTTGGAATTCAATACGAGTCCAATTTCTGTTTACTTTGGAGCCAGTTAGCTTTTGATCATTCCATCTATTTATTCCGAGGGGGGAAAAAAACAGCCAACCAATCTAGACGTGGAAAAAAAGGAGAGCAATGCTTTCGGCATCTGAGAAAAGAGGGCAGGAGTTGCTGTACCTGTCTTATTTCTAATCTCAGGGCAGCATCAACTTACTGTGCTGGAAAAGGTGGAAGGAGAAATGTAGGAAAGAGGAAAGGGATGCAATGAGGCTACACTGAAGGGGCAGGTGAGAGGATTTTGCAAATGTTTTGTCTTGCACGAGGCATGATCCGTCTCTACCAAATCACACCGTGATGTTTCCTAGAATCGTAGAATTGGAAGAGACTACAAGGGCCATCCAGTCCAACCCCATTCTGCCATGCAGGAACTCTCAATCAAAGCATCCCCGACAGATGTCCATCTAGCCTCTGTTTAAAGACCTCCAAGGAAGGAGACTTCACCACCTTCCGAGGAAGGAGTGTGTTCCACTGTCGAACAGCCCTTTACTGTCAGGAAGTTCCTCCTAATGTTGAGGTGGAATCTCTTTTCCTGTAGCCTTCATCCATTGCTCCGGGTCCTAGTCTCTGGAGCAGTAGAAAACAAGCTTGCTCCATCCTTAATATGATATCCCTTCAAATATTTAAACAGGGCTATCATACCTTCTCTTCTCCAGGCCAAATATCCCCAGCTCCCTAAGTCCTTCCTCATAGGGCACGGTTTCCAGACCCTTTACCATTTTAGTCGCCCTCCTTTGGACACGCTCCAGTTTCTCAACATCCTTTTCTTATTGTGGTGCCCAGAACTGGACACAGCATTATTCCAGGTGGGGCCTGACCAAAACAGAATAGAGTGGCACTATTACTTCCCTTGATATAGACACTATACTTCTATTGATGCAGCCTAAAATTGCATTGGCCTTTTTAGCTGTCTCATCACACTGTTGACTCATGTTCAACTTGTGGTCTTTTTTTGTCACTGTCACTCCCCTTGCTGAACCTGACTGTAAGTAGGTCCTGGTTACCAAACCAGGTTTGGCCAGAAATCCCTCCTCTTTTAATTATTCGTGGAGATTCAGCTCTTTTCCAGGTTTGGGGGCGAAATTGTCGGTGTGGTCCATTTCACCAGTGTGCCTGTGGCCACTTTACAGTGGTGTTGCAAGACGTTTTGTAGCCTGGAGCCCAAATGCTCCCGTCCCATCTAGGGCCAACGCTTTTTAAAAGTCTTGCTGCATGTTCAGATTCCAAATTCTGGTTTTACTTAGCTTAGGGGCTTAGGAAGTCATTTGGCAAGTACATTTCTATACCGCTTACCGATGTACTAAGTGGTTTACAAAGTGTAAGCTAATTGATTTTTGTGGGTTTTTCGGGCTATGTGGCCATGTTCTAGAAGAGCCCGAAAAACCCACAAAAATCTAAGGTTGCTGCCTCCCTTTTATTTTGGTGTGGCCAAAATACCACACTGCTGCATGACAAGGCCAGCTCTGCCTCCCTGCTTCTATTTGCCATATGTATTTGCCTAAATTCCCACAGAATGTTCTGATGGAGCATATTTCCAAGTGGCATTTGGTGAAAGAGAAGACGTAGACTAGCAGCCCCCCAGCTGAGCTCCATTATTGATCTCCTTGTCTCCCAGATGCACACACCACCCTCTAGACATTGGCATGGATGCTGACACAGAGGGGGAAATCTTGCGTAATGCATTCCAAACAGAGACCTCTGTAAGTGCCTGCAAATCGCAAACATCAAAGCAACGGTCTCAGCTGAGCATAAAATTACAAGAGGGACCTGCTGTGAGCTTTGGAAAAAAAGGATGAAGGGGAAAAGCTTCTCCGATGGGTCTTTCACCTTGTGATAAATCAAAAATGACACAATGAAAACAGAATAGGGAAAGAGGAGCAAGGAATGGAGTTTGCACATGCTTTGAGATGGCCTCCTGTCTTGTTTGGGAAAACAGCAATTCTGCATTTACCTGTGGATTCATTCCTTTTCTGGTTGAGGGGCAGGGAAGGAGGCTGGGTAGTTTGGGGATATCTTGCGTCCACCAAAACAGGGGCAGGCTTCAATTTTATTCCTGGAAAAGGTAGGGTTTCCCCTAGGTTAGCCAGTTGATCTCTGCGAACAAAGCACTGCTGTCCAGTGGAAGCCAACCAGTGGGACCCAGGGTTCGTACTTTTCCTGAATCTTTAGTGTAAGATGTAACTGGAAGGATAGGAGGTTACAGGGTGACACTGCTCATGTGCCCTTGGTATGGAAGTGTAGGAGGCCTTTTCCACTCCCCATCCCAAATGGAAAGGCACAAATAAGTACAGAATTTCTGTTTTTCTTGTTGGGCAGAGAGGAGACCAGTTAGTTCCAGAATATACAAGAGCAGTAAATCCCCAGGTGGGCCAATAACCTGGGCTGAATCTTCTTCAGCTCTCTCTGGAGCTACTTGTCACATTTCTGCTAATGGAGCTCCTCTAACAGGCTGTGAAGGCATCTAACCAAATGGCCTACTATTCCCTCGCATTTTCCCAAGCCGCTGGAAGAGAACACCAAATGACTCCCTAAGCCATCTGCCAAGAGAGGATCTAGTGACATTTTTGCTCTAGGCCTCATTCCCACTACCTTTGATTCAAACCGATTTAAACGATCATGGTTCCCACTTAATCCGAATCGCTAAAGTGATTCCGAAAGGGGGGCCATGCTCTAGATCCATTTAACCCACATCTTTTTAACGCTGGTTTTTTCCCACTTCTTTTTTGAAAAATCGAATCTGCGCAAGTGGGAACCACAAGCAGATCGGAATCAATTGAAATTTCCTCTTCTGTCAGCTGGAACTGAATCATTTTGAATCAGTTCATTCATGAATGGGAACCACAAGTCGGTTATTTTGATTCAGATCCATGCCAGAAAATGCAATCAGAGAAAATGTAGTTGGAACCACGATCCTATTTCGAATTGATCCATCGATTTGGATCAGAGACTAATTTGTCTGAAAGTGGGAATGAGGCCCTAGAAAGAAGATACAATGTTTTGTATGGAATTTATCACATGGGGGGGGGGGTAATTGGAAGTATAAATGGTGATCCATGGTATCCTTCTGGATCGCCTGAGGGAGTTAGGTATCGGAGGCTCTGCTTTGCAGTGGTTCCATTCCTACCTCTCGGGTAGATTCCAGATGGTGGAGCTGGGGGACTGTCGTTCCGATAAGAGGGCCCTTACATCTGGAGTCCCTCAAGGAGCTATTTTGTCCCCCATGCTGTTTAACATTTACATGAAGCCGCTGGGAGAGATCATCCGGAGACATGGGGCGCGGTGTTATCAGTACGCTGATGACACCCAAATAATCTTCTCTATGTCTCCGACTGATGCAGTAACTAGGGATGGCATCTCTCCTCTTAATGCCTGCTTGGAGTTGGTAATGGGCTGGATGAGGGAAAACAGACTCAACCTGAATCCAGAGAAAACGGAAGTACTGGTGATAGGCTCCCCTGGCCCAGGTAAGGAAATTTTTCCACCTGTCCTGAATGGGGTCACGCTCCCTATGAAGGACTTGGTTCGCAGTTTGGGGGTGCTCCTTGACTCGTCGCTTCATCTTACATCCCAGGTGGATGCGACGGTTAGGAGCACCTGTTATCAGCTTCGGCTGATACGCCAACTGCGACCCTTCTTGGACCGGGGGGACCTTGAAACCGTTGTACAAGCTCTGGTAACCTCTCGATTCGATTTCTGTAATGCGCTTTACATGGGGCAACCCTTGTACCAAACTCGGAAGCTACAACTAGTGCAGAATATGGCAGCTAGGTTGGTCACTGGATGTTCCAGGGCCAGCCATATAACACCGGTTTTGAAAGACCTCCATTGGCTGCCTATTCACTTCCGAATACAAGGTGTTGGTTATTACCTATAAAGCCCTAAATGGCTTGGGCCCAGGGTACTTGGAGGACCGCCTCTCCCCATATAATCTGCCCCGCACTCTTAGGTCGGGAGAGAAACATCTCCTAACAGTTCCAGATGTTCATTATTCTGCTGCCAGGAGGGCATATTCTGTTTCAGCCCCTCAACTCTGGAACTCTCTCCCCAATGAGCTCCGCATTTCAAGTTCCCTTGATGTATTCAAGAAAAAACTTGAAGACTTATCTATTCCGCCAGGCTTTCCCCCCATGAACCTTGTTGTCATTCTTCTCCTCTGTAATTGTGATGTATTCCACCTTTGAGCCTTTTGTAGAAATGTTGATGTTACGTTTTACTGTGATTGTTGTTGTACATTGTTGTTTTTAACTGGTTTTATTATTGTTGTGAACCGCTATGATCTATGGAATAGCGGTATATAAATAAATTTTTTATTATTATTATTATTATTATTATTATTAAACCATGATAATCTCACAATTGTGCCAGTGGTTTTCACACAGCGTCGCATTCAAAGGGGTATTATCCCGCTAATACCCGTGATAATCCCGCAATTGTGCTCATGCTTTTCACACAACGCTGAGATCAAATGTGATTTAACTGCCATTATCCCATGAATAACCAGGCAAAAAACTGCAGCAAATCATTCACGGGATTGGCTTTTTTGCTGTTTGCTGCCTGTTATTCACGGGATAATGGCTCTTGTGTTAATCTCATTTTAATCACCTTTTAATGTCAGTTGTGCAATCAATGTTCATGGGTTAATAATGGTTTAAACTCCAATAATAACAATAACAATAAAAATTTATATCCCGCCCGTTTGAGGTCAATCGGGGTGGCTAACAGCAATAAAATACAATACATTGTGCATCAAAATTCCCTCCCCCCCCTTAAAAATTATTAAATCAATTATAATTAAAACCAACAAATTAAACAACATTAACACATAAACATTATTACAAGACAAAAACAAAACAGAACAAAACAAAACAAAACAAAACAGTAAACTATGGTAGCATTTCCAGGGAGGACCTTGGGGACTCTCATGAGAAGAGGGTTCCTGAGTCTGGGGTTATCTATCCCGGAAAGGCCTGCCGGAAGAGATCCATCTTGACAGCTTTTTTAAAGCTGTCTAAAGATGTCAATTGATGGATCTCGTCTGGCAGTCGTTCCATAATCTGGGGGGAACAACAGAAAAAGCCCTCTGGGAGGTAGCCGAAAGCCTAGATCTTTGAGGCTGCAGAAAATTCCTCCCAGAGGACCGAAGTGTGCGGGGAGGATTATATGGGAGGAGGCGGTCCCTGAGAAAGTTTGGACCCAAGCCATTTAGGGCTTTAAAGGTGATAACCAACACCTTGTACTGGGCTCGGAAACTAATAGGCAGCTCCCACGTGATAAACGTCTAAGAGACCTTGGCTCTGTCAATTAAACCAGCTTCCCTCCCGGGGGTATAAATAAAAATTATTATTATTAATATTATTATTATTATTAGTAGTAGTAGTAGTAGTTTTTTGTGGTTTTTTTGGGCTATGTGGCCATGTTCTAGAGGAGTTTCTTCCTGACGTTTCGCCAGCATTCAGAGAAGATGCCGGCTGTCAGGAATAAATTCTTCTGGAACATGGCCACAGAACCCAAAAACCCACAAAAAACTATGGATGTTGGCCACGAAAGCCTTCGACTTCACATTATTATTATTATTATTATTATTATTATTATTATTGGCTTTTTGACTTCCTCAAGTGGGCTATCCCCCTGCTTTCTTTTGAATGTGCTGTGGTTTACATATCACCCCGAGGATACATGACCAGCTGCAGAGTTCAAGTTAAGAAATTAAAAAAAGGGTGAGCAGATGCTCAAGGCACAGATTCGTATCAAGGAAGAACCTGAGGGGTGTGTGTCCCTCTACCCCTCCTTTCCAGGGCTGGGATTTCTAGAGCAGAAGTGTGCATTAAGAGCATGCAGCCCTAATCAGCCATGCTCAATTAAATCCCCTCTGATGAGGAAGGGAGCATGGTCCTTTGGGATGCGGCTGGTAAATAAAACTTTAACTGGCTCGGGAAGAGGTGGATACACACAATTACAAGAAGCAAGCAAACCATTCATGACTCCGGTTGATGGTTATAGACCCCCACACACACCCTTCCCTCCCCGATCCCCAGCTTAATTTCATTAAGTTTTTCACTAGCAGCAAATCAGATGCTCTTATAACACATCGGCTCTTGTATGGAAGGTGGCAGTTGGAGTCTCCCCGTCACCACCCATCACCATAGTTGCATTTGGTCTGCTCTTCATTGTTTTTCATGCTCTGCAGTATGTTTCCTCCATTGAATTACCACATATATTCAACTATAAGTTGGCCTCATGTATAAGTCAAGGGCAGGTTTGGGGGCCAAAATTATAGATTTTGATATGACCTGTGGATAAGTCGAGGGTAAAACGTAGGGCCACGTAACAAAGGATCTAAAGAATGAAGAAAAGGAAAATGATGCCATAGAACTTATAAAATTCCAACAGTCATAACTGTGCTCACTAAAGGCTGGACGGATGAGAGAACAGAGGTGGGTCAGTGCTTCCAGGACACAGATTATGCTCTTGCCTTTCAGCAGGGGATGATTCCTTTTTTAAAAAATAAGAATTAAAGTACAGTACTGACATTGACCTGTGGATAAGTTGACTTTGGTTTTTGGAGTCATTTTTTTAATCTGTATTTCTAGAGTTATACATGAGTATGTACAGTAACAGCCAAGCAAAAATAGTTCTGTGTCTGTGTATTTGTGTCCATATGCACACGCCTGCCTCCTGGTCTGCAGCAGTGGC